>NC_091434.1:113234580-113608336 GCF_964237555.1 Oryctolagus cuniculus
TTAAATATTTGTTGAGTGAATGAATCATTGAATGAATTTTATTAAGATATTTTGAATACATTTCCATATGAAAGAAAATGAAATGATGAGCTTTTCATCAAATTTATGTATGTATTAGCAGTGGGACCAATCCCTTTACTTCAAGTTCTATATAAAAATGTTTGGAATTCTTGATACTATAATTATAACATGAGAATAATGTTTTTTAAATAACTAAGCTTGCACATTTTGCAAAATATTTGGCATAAGCTATGCTGGGAAATTGCCCTGAGATCTTGCCAATAGATTTTTTATTTTGCTTGCAATTTTAATAAAACAGTAGGATCACTGATATTGCTTCCCTTCAGAAAGAATTATTGGAGCAACATATGCTTAGAGGAGAAATGAGAATGAGGAGCACAAAGTCTACTTGACCTCAACAGTTGAGGCATTTCTATTAAGATGGGGACTAGGCAGAACAACAGTGCTGTTCTGGTTTGAGTATTCACCATCCTCTTGTCCTTGATGCCAAATCTTGATGTTTTATAAAATGTGATGAGAGAATGGTTTATCTTTCCCTTTAGTTAGGACCTATATAATGTTTTTACTACATGTGTTTGACACTTTGATGAACACATCCTAACGTCCCTGCTAGTCAAATGTTAAAATTAGGATCAAGGGGTTACATCCTTTGAAAGTTTGACAGAGGCCCTGATTGCCATTTAGGACTAAGGTTCACACCATCTAACATGGACTGCAGAATTATTCCCACAGTGCTACAGAAGTGTAAGCCATGGGCACTCCATCAGATCCTCAGCACATATAATTGGAATTTATGACTGTAAATAATGGAAGTCATGGAAGTTACATGAAAATTAGTCTGTGTTATAGTCATAGGTATTTATGGTAAGAGTATCATTAAATTTAAGACATTTTCATCTGGAATGTTCCTTTCTGTGTTGAGGAACACATACATTAAAACTGTGAGGAGTGAAAGTTTTTTCCTGAAGCACATTGTTCATTAGCAGAACAAAAGCATAAACTGAAGCCTCCTGACTTGCAATTCTTTGGCACTTTCTTATCTATGGTACTTATCTATAAAGAATCAACTAGAACTAATGGAATAATAATGCCACCAATTAATATTTTTAATGTAAAACTTTTATTTGAAACAAATTAAGATAAACATAGATGTATCCTGGGCCAATCCTTACACTGTAATAGGAAATCAAACCTTAAAATAAGATTTTATGTTAGTCAAGTTTCCATATTACACTAGATGCTTGACACAGGCTACTTGTAAAGAAAATTTATATATAGATTTATATAGAAAGATTTATATAGGCTAACAGTTTTGAAGGTTTGTAGCCCAAGATCAAGTGGACGCCACTGATTCAGGATTTGGAGAGACTGGAGAATGACAGTGGTGGAGAATGGTAAATGTGATGTAACATGTACTTTTTCTTCACTGTAGCATGAAATATTTGCTTTTTTTGTGTAAAAGTTGTCTTTAAGCCGAAAGAAGCTGCTAAATCATTTATAGACTTTTTGATGATTTAGGAAACCTTGCTGAGTTCTGAAAACATAGTCATTTCCAAGTTGTCTACCTAGAGCTCTCTTTCCTTCTTAACAGCTCATCTATACATAATTTTATATCTTAATTGTTTTAATATTGAAAATTAGGAACAATGAAAATATTAATGTAAATTTCTAGAATTTATAAAATATTATCTCTCATTAAATGTAAAATCCTGAACAATAGAACCAGTGTGCTATGGTTGTCTTATTCATGAGGGAATCTGAGGTTCATAGGTTTTGTTTTTAAAGATTTATTTTATTTATTTGAAAGAGTTACAGAGAGAGGTAGAGACAGAGAGAGGTCTTCCATCCATTGGTTCACTCCCCAGATGGCTGCAATGTCTGGAGCTGTGCTGATCCAAAGCCAGGAGTCAGGAACTTCTTCCGGGTCTTCCAAGTGGGTTCAGGATCCCAAGGGCTTGGGGCATCTTCTATTGCTATCCCAGGCCATAGCAGAGAGCTGGATTGGAAGAGGAGCAGCCTGGACTAGAACTGGTGCCCATATGGGATGCAGGCGCTTCAGGCCAGGGTTTTAACCTGCTGCGCCACAGCGCCAGCCCCAGTTCATAGGTTTTGATTTGACACAAATTACAAACAAAAGCACAGGGTGGGGATTCTAAAGAAAACCAGCATTTTCTACTGTATTGCTTGCAACATCTATTAACAGTCTTATTGTTATTTTAAAAACCCTGTCATCTTTTAAAAGCAAATTATCATTTAAAATGTTTTCTAAAAAGTGTCAGCATAATAAATAGTGTATTCTATTAACAAGGATAGGTATTTTGAATTACATATGAAAGGTTAAATGGTAGAATTTTAAATATATATAATTTATTCTTTAAGGTACTTCTAATAAAGAAGGTTCCTTTTATTGAACTTCAGTAAATGTATTAAGTCAGCATTCTCAAAAATTTTTAGTCTTCCAAGTTTTGTGGATTAAAATATGATTTCTTGAAGGCATCTTACCACTTGTTTTCTCTCATTTTTGTACTGAAAGACTTGTAGGGGTATTATAAATTATAATTTTCGTTCTACAATCTTCTTAGCATTATATTTTAAAAGAATTACTGAATTAAAAGTATTCAGAGGGCAGTTAAAATTTAAGAAATCACATTAAATTATCTGGATCCAAGTACCATGACAAATATATCCTTTAATTAGTTTTCATTCACATTCAAGAAATATTTGCTTTGTGTACTGGTTAGTATTTGTTTTAATATGTGAAGGAAAAATTTGTGTTAAGTATAAAATAATGATGAAAGAGGCTGGCACTGTAGCACAGCAGGTTAAAGCCCTGGCCTGAACTGCCAGTATCCCATATGGGCGCTGGCTCTAGTCCCGACTGCTCCTCTTCCTATCCAGTTCTCTGCTATGGCCTGGGAAAGCAGTGGAAGATGGCCCAAGTGCTTGGGCCCCTGTACCCATGGAGGAGACCTGGAAGAAGCTCCTGACTCCTGGCTTTGGATCAGCATAGCTCTGGCCATTGCAGCCATCCAGAGAGTGAACTAGCAGATGGAAGCCCTCTCTCTCTCTGTCTGTAATTCTGTCTTTCAAATAAATAAAATAAATCTTTTAAAAAATAATGATGAAAGCCGGTAAAAGAATGTAAATATTGATGTTATATATATATGAATTTATAATAAAAATAATTTTTAAAAAATATTTATTTGATAGGTAGAGTTAGAGACAGTGAGAGGGGGAGACAGAGAGGTCTTCAATCTGCTGGTTCACTCCACAAAATGACCACAATGGCTGGAGCTGGGCCAATCAGAAACCAGGAACTACTTCTGGGTCTCCCATGTGGCTGCAGGGACCCAAGCGATTGGGCCATCTTCTACTGCTTTCCAAGGCCATAGCAGAGACCTGGTTCAGAAGAAGAGCAGACAGGACTAGAACTGGTGCCTTAGGGTATGCTGGCACCGCAGGCAGAAGATTAACCCACTGCGCCACCATGCCGGTCCCAAATAAAAATGTTTTAGGAGGAGCAAAATATGAACTGTACAGAGTAGTGTGTGTGTGTGTGTGTGTGTGTGTTTAGAGAGATGTCAAGAATCCTTTTAATCCCCAAAAAGGCTGACCTGGGTTGTGATATTCCAGTCCATCTGGTCTCCCTGGACCACTTTTCTGATCAACAAATCAGATCTAAGAGACTATAAATCAAAATTTAATGGCACAGTTTGTTGGTAGCAGAGGAAAAACTAGAAGGTGAACTTTTCTTTCTTGAATGAGTTCTCTTCTCTCATTACTCTGTTCCTTCTTCAGTTTTAGTTACATAATTTTATTAAATGTATAGTTCATTTTTCAGCTGGCATACTGGCATGACTATGAGTCTTGCTGACCTGCTATATGTGATGCTAAAGGGACTACTATATGGAGAATATTGCTTTGACTAAAGTCAGGGAATTTTCTTAGTCATAACATTGATATATGATGACTATCAATAACCACTTGGAAATCTATAGCATGCTCCATAATCCACACCTTCAATTTGAACATGTTGGTACAATAAGGGCCTGTAGCCTCCACACTCCCTAATCCATAACACTTTTCTCTTCCAGCCTAATGTAAATCAAGCCTGATTGAACTTGGGCAGTGAAGAATTCTTGTAAGCAGAATGACAGCTCATTGCCATCTCTGAGAATAAGGATAAAGTCAGTCATACAGGTCGTCAGTATCTTCAACATTTATATCCACAAGCAGACAGCTAGAGGGAAGGTCCTACTCAGTATGCTTAATGTAAGAGTTATTATATTTGCTGAAATAAAACCTTACCTTATCTATGTTTTCAAATGTACCTGCCTTAATCCTTAAAGAGGGCACTTTTTTTTGCAGTGGCCTCTTTCTTAAAATATTGTTGAGTAGTTATTTCTAACTATCAAGTCATGAAATAATTAAATTTAACTCAAATGACTGAATGTTTACTTTGAAAAATATATTATTGCCAAAAGAAATGCATATTTTTAATTAGCATAGTCTATATTTATCTGTACTTTTTGTGTTGTCTGCAATTTTCCAATGAACAAGGACAAAAATTTTTCTCTTGGAATAATCATAAAGAAAATCACAATGTTCTAAGGTAAAAGTGAATGAAGTTTCTCCTTATTAGAGTAGGTATGCTCCCTTAAAAAACAGAATTAGAGATCAACTGCATAAATAAATTAGAAAAATGCCCAAATATTTTAAAATTTTAAAATTCATTTCTAAATACCAAGAAGTCAAAAAGAGATAACAGAGAATAATAAAATATTTTGAATTACTTGAAAACTAGCACTCAACATTCATGTGATTCTGTTAAAATAGTGTTAAATGGATGGTACCAATCATAATCCCAAAAGACAAAATGCCAATGTTGAGATCCCAAAAGATTAAAATCCCTAAAATCTAAAATTTCTAAAGTCCAGAATCTTTAAAATCATAATCCCAATGATTAAGGTCCTGAGTGTTGAAATACTGAATAAAGACATCTCAAAACCATAACCCTATGAATAAAAGATGCCACGTAATGCGGGTACACAGCAGAATTGTGATGAAGGGATTTGCTAGCAATACAAGCAGGAAAACTTCAATTTAGGAATGTGTCATTTGTCTGCACCAGCATTCCTTCCAGCTGATAATTAGAGGAGTTTTTAATGAATTAACCTATACATGCCTGAAGAAACCAGAAAAGTTACTGACTGCAAAATAATTTTGTGCAAGGTAGGATAAGAAGTCCTTAATAGTGTTGTTGTTTGATCACCAGTATTGTTTCCCCACAATTTTTCATCTGAATATGGGTGCCTGCACATACTCAGAATAAGATAGAAGCATAGCACAGAAGTTGGGAGAGTGTGATAGGAAATGTTCATGTTGGTGCAAATAACAAAATAATTTCAAAACAAGCAGAGTCAGGTAGAAAATGCATACAAATATAATTCTCTCCTAGGAAAGCCAGGCCCTAAAAGGACAAAAGAAAAAGAAATTATTCATTGCCCTGCAAAACTTTTAAATGTAGTTACAATTGTAAAAATTAGCAAGCTATTATGCATTACATCTATGCAATTTCCAATACTTTATCCCTTTAATATACATTCTATTATAGCAAATTTTGCTTTTAGCTTTTTCCACTGTTTTAAGATGTCAGTTTTATTATTATTATTATTTACAATTCACTGTGCATTTTATTTTCTGTTTCTAATACTAGAGATAAAAATTGTGCAAGACATATTATTTTTTTAATTTCATAACTTTTTTTAGATTTATTTATTTATTTGAAAGTCAGAGTTACACAGAGAGAGGGAGAGACAGCGAATCTTCCATCCACTGGTTCAGTCCCTATATGTCCACAACAACCAGGGACGGGCTACGATGATGTCAGAAGCCAGTAGCTTCATCCAGCTCTCCCACTTTGGTGATAGGGGCCCAAACTTGGGCCATATTTTGCTGCTTTCCGCAGACCATTAGCAGGGAACCAGATTGGAAGTGGTGCAGCTTGGAATTGAACTGGCCCCCATATGGAATGACCCAGCATCTCAGGTGATTATTTTACCTACTATGCCATAATGTTGCCCCAGTTTTCACAATTTTAAAAAGTTCCTATTCATCTCATGTATGTTTTGCAAATTTGATCCCATGAAAAGTCCATTATCGTGAACTTGATTGTGTATAAGCATTGCACACATATAAAGGTATTGAAACTTCTTAAATTAATAAAATGATGCCACTTTTGCACATCCACATTTAGGAAGAATATTTGTCGATATCTCAGCACCATAGTTGACAGTATTATATGATCATGACCCAGACTGGCTTTTACTGATGTCTTGAAAAAATTCAAGTGTTCCTCATGGTAGTCCTTTTTTTTTTTTAAGATTTATTTATTTACTTGAAAGTCAGAGTTACACACAGAGAGAAGCAGAGGCACAGAGAGAGAGAGAGAGAGAGAGGTCCTCCATCCACTGGTTCACTACCTCAATGGCTGCAATGGCTGGAGCTGTGCCGATCTGAAGCCAGGAGCCAGAAGCTTCTTCCAGGTCTCCCACATGGGTGCAAGGGCCCAAGTCCCTGGACCATCTTCTACTTTCTACTTTCTGCTTTCCTAAGCCATAGCAGAGAGCTGGATCAGAAGTGGAGCAGCCAGTTCTCAAACTGGTGCCCATATGGGGTGCCGGAACTGCAGGCAGTGGCTTTATCTGCTAAGCCACAGCACCGGCCCCCCTCATGGTATTTCTAATGAAAGTAGTTATAAGCCTGAGTGCACACAATTACTGACCTCAAAGATAAGCCTTCATACGTCTTGCTCTTTGACACATCTCTTTATGAACATAATTTTGTATGCTCATAACTCAAAGGATTATGACTCTTGTTAGTGAACCTGAGTGTATATGCTTTCAAGAATATGTTAATATTGTCTGCTCATATTTTGTTGTGTAAAGTGGCCTTTGAATGTTTTGTTGTGTTTCTATGTTTCTCAAACAAATCCTATTTTGAACTGAAAATAATGTCATTTAAGGATTTTTAAAAATTAGTCTTCAAAAATGATATTATGAAAGTCTGATTTTTCAGGTTTTTAAAAGTTAAATATTTTCATGTTTGGGCATTTCAACATTCTAGATTAGACAATTGAGATTTTTGTTCAGGATTATGGTTCAGTCCCCTCACATGGGCACTTGCACTTTTAAAAACAGCCTAGTTCATTAAAGAAGAATGTTCTCAAATTAATAATCTCAGCTTAAATTCATGAAACTAGAAACTAAAAAAAAAAAAAAAAAAAAAACAAAAAACACCTGATTCAAAGTGCACATATGGAAGGATCGTTTCTATACAGTATTGCACTAGAAGATCTAACAGTGCCTTAGAAGGAAAAGAGTAATTGACAACATCCATATTGAAAAGCAAATGTAACATTCTTGTCCTCAGGTGACATGATCCCGTATACAAAAATTGCAAAGAAGCCCACTATAAAGCTTGTTGAACTAATAAACAAACTTACCAATGTCACAGATTATAAGATCAATATAAAAGCATTATTGTTTTTCTGTATGATAGAAAGAAACAATCCAAAATTAAGTTATAAAAACAATTCCGTTGGTAACATCATGTAACCAAAAAAGCAATACTTGTGGTGAAAATCAGAAAATACTGCTGAGATAAATTATCAAATAGCTATATAAAATGAGAAATATCCCATGTTCATGGATTTTTTTTTCTAAAAGGTTGCATTTATTTATTTGAGAGGTAGAGTTACAGACAGTGAGCAGTGAGCAGTGAGAGGGCGAGACAGAGTGCTGGTTCACTCTCCAAATGGCAACAACTCTACTGCTTCCCCAGGCCATAGCAGAGAGCCGAACTGGAAGAGGATCAGATGGGACTAGAACCGGCGCCTATATGGGATGCTGGTGCTGTAGGCAAAGGACTAACCTATTGCACCATGGCACCAGCCCCACATGTTCATGAATTGTAAGACTTTCATGTCGTTAGGATGGCAATTATCCCAAAATTGAATCACAAATTCAATGAAATTTCCATCAAAATCAAACTTTTTCGGGGAGACAAAAATTGATGAACTGATCCTAAAATTTACAGGAAAATTCACAATTTTTTTATTTATTTTATTTTATTTGAAACACAAAGGGGAGGGGAGAGAGAAAGAAAGAGAGAGAGAGAGAGAGAGAGAAACAGAAAGAGGGAAGCAGAAACAGAGAAAGAAAGAGAGAGAAATCTTTTATTCACTGGTTCACTTCTCAAATACCCACAACTGACTGGGCCAGGCCAAAGCCAGAAGCTTGGTACTCAGCTTGGTTCTCCCACATGGTTGTCAGGGACACAAATACTTGAGCCATCACCTGCTACCATCCATGGTGCACATTAGCAGAAGGCTTGATTGGAGGCAAAGAAGACAGAACTCAAACATGGTACTCCAATATGGTATGTAGGTGTCCCCAAAAGCATCTTAGTTGTTGTGCCAAATGCACATGCCAACATGAAAATTTAAAAGCTAAAATCACCAAAATAATTTTGAAAAAATGAAAGAAATTGGAGGAATTACTCTACCTGATTTCAAAAGCAATTAGGGACCAGTGCTGTGCTATAATAAATTAAGCTTCTGCCTGTTTCACCAGAACCCCATGTGGGCACCAGTTTGAGTCCTGGCTGCTCCTCTTCCTATCCATTTCTCTGCTATGACCTGGAAAAACAGTGTAAGATGGTCCAAGTGCTTAGGCCCTGCACCCATGTGGCAGACTTGGAAGATGCTCCTGGCTCTTGGCTTTGGATGGCCCAGCATCGGCCATTGCAGCCACTGGGAGAGTGAACCAGTGGATGGAGAACCTCTCTCTGTCTCTCTTTCTGCTTTCCCAGGCCACAGCACAGAGCTGGATAGGAAAAGGAGCAGCCAGGACTCAATCTGGTCCCTATATGGGATGCCAGCACTTCAGGCAGCAGGCAGCTTTGCCCAATAGGCCACTTGAGGTTTTCAAAAGATTCATAGAAAGTGTGTATTATGAAAAATTATACACAAATTTTAAAATTTTTGCATCATACTAATTATCTTTTAATTCATTTTTCTGTGAACTTTTTGAGTTCCCCTCATAGGCTAAAAGTTAATTAGGAAACTCAATCAGAACCTAATATTGCCCTATATTACTCCACAGTAAAACTAGAATTTTTCAAAATTTTTGTGATTAATAGTATAAAATAATGCATTTCAACTTTGTGGTCAGTTGGCACTTGCTGGCTCATGAGGGAATCCACACTCTTTGTGTATCCTCAGCATGCCATGGGTTTCCACATTGTGGCTCGGTTTACTTCGGCACTGACTGTATTCCTGTTTCCTTTATTTAGGAATATATCTGAAACTCTGACTTCCCTCTTATTAATTTGTCACCTATATTTATAACTATGCCAATTTAAAGTGTTGTTCCTATTATTTATTGGGCTTAATTTCTGTTGTAACAGAGAATGAAAATCGATAAAGTCTCAGGGAGTCCAATCATGATCAAATATGTGGACTGAGCATCCACACCTTTGAGGTGTATGTATGAATAGCTAAGCTCTCTAATGGTTCAATCAACTTATACACCAGGCTTTAAAAAATTTTTTATTTGCATACGGTGAACGATTTCAGATATATAGATTCAGAGCATAATGATACTCCCCACCCTACCCTTTCTACTGCCCACGCTCCCAATCCCTCCTCTTCCACCCTTTATTTTTTCTTTTAATTTTACAATTTCATACTTTCAGTTGGTTCTCTAATCACAACCTTAACCCTCCACTAAATAAAGAATTAAGTAATAAGTAGCAGAACTACTGTTCCTCAAGAGTGTAGACAAGAGAAAATCTCAAAATATCAATTTCAGTCATATACATTACAATTTTTTTATAGTCTGTATATTATTTACCACAAGTCAGTGAAAATATATATTTGTCTTTTTGGTACTGGATTATTTCACAAAGCATAATGTTTTCAGTTGTATCTCTTTTGTTGCAAAACACAAGATTTCATTTTTTTAATGGTTGAGTAATTTCCACAGTGTGTGTGTATTCTTTATCCAACCATCAGTTATGGGCATCTGGGTTGATTTGATATCTTTGCTATTGTGAGTTGGACTTCAACAAACATGGAGTATAGATAACTTTCATATGCTGATTTCATTTCATTTGGGTAAATTCCCAGAATTCGATATGCCAGTTTAGGCATTGCTGGACTATTGGAACTTTAGGGTTGTCTGGTATTGTAAAGTTACCCATGATATACAGAACAAAAACAAGAAAAATAACTTTTTGAAAATGAAAGGAATGCATTCATACTATGAATATACTGTGTATATGTCTCATTTACATGATATTTGATGCATACCTGTAATAAATGTACTTGAATTATTTTATAAGGTCCCTTTCTAATTGTCAATATTAATTTAATCAAAAATTGTCTTTTCTTTTTGCCAACATGCTAACAGCAAAGACAATGAGAAAATCCAGTGGCATGGTGCAGTACAGTAAAAACTTACAGTTGAAAATTACTCTGGCAAACAGTATTCATTAGCACTATATTAAAATTGTTGGAGACGCCATTGTTTTCATAGACGTATAGCAGTCAATTGTCAACATTGAAATAAGTCAGTTTTCATTTTGCAAGTTTGATTTCAATGTAAAATATTTTAAGCATATGAGGTGGCTTCCATAGTTTCATTATTACGCCTACCACTGATATTTGCATTTTTTTCATGCAGTTGGTATAGCATTGTGAAACACAAAATATATCCTAAAACTTAATCCTCTGGGAGTAGCCACTAGTCCTCCCCATAACAGGTTGATCTCTAAAGATGAAAAAAAAAAAGCAGTAAGAGGAAATATGAGCCAGGAAGTTGCCTGTAATATATTGCTAAAATGAGAATTTTAAGAAAAAGAGAATATACTATAAACAAAATCGTGTGTAAATTTCCAAATACAATCTGTCCTTCAAACAAGTTGAAGAATCCTGATCACAAGTTGGAAAGGACTACTATGTCATCAGATTACCCTTTGGAAAAATTGTTTGCAAGAATTACATAAGGAATATGTGTGTGTGTATATATATATATACATATTTTATATATATACATATATATCTTTGTTCATATCACTACACTAGATTCTGTGGATACAAAACAGAAAAAAGATAAAAACTGTTCTTAAGGATTAAAAATTATTTTTCTTTTTTCTCATCAAATAACTGTTAAATGCAATAATTTTCCTTTTGATAATTAGTAACCATAGTAATCATTTAAATACTCGGTGGTGAATAGCTTCAACATTTAGTTTTATAGGCAGTTCCTAGTGACTGATATAATAGGTTTCAGAGTCCCATTCGCAACACTTGGTGTCCACAAAAGATAGCACACAATCTATTATGTGAATGGATTACATTTTTTATAATGAAATGAAAATATAAAACCTTTCTTTCTCCTTCTTAGCTATTCTCTCTTGGCACATAGTAGAAAAGACATAATGAGGTATCAGGAGCTTTATCTATTTAATCTCAAGCAGTATCTCCCAAGGTGACATTCCTATGGTAAAGAAAAGCAGTCTTCTTGGTTTTTGTTTTAAAACAAATTTATTTAATCCAGATTTAGAGGATGCTTTTCTGTATTATTTTGGAAATGCTGAGCAGTCCTGAAGTTAAACATTATTCTTTATGAATATATTCAGACTGATTCTCTATTTTCCTATTTTTGACTAGTTGTCTATACATTTCTCTAAAAAAATTTGCATCATGCTAACCAGAGAATGGTTTCATAATAATGTCCCTACTGTTTGATTCTGGGCTCTCTAACAATCAAAATCATGAGAAATGGCTGAGGAAGGTCACTGGCGGTCTGGCCAATGATAGGTCTTGTGAATGAGAAGACAGTTGAAATGTATGATGAGCAATTGGATTGCTGTAAAGTGAATCTTTTTTTTTAAACTTTTATTTAATGAATATAAATTTCCAAAGTACAGCTTATGGATTACAATAGCTTCCCCCCCGTAACTTAACAGGAGGTATTGCCTGGTACCTTCAAGGTCTTTTTGTGAATGAGATTATTTTAAATGAGTCACAATTTTTCAGGGAAGTGACTATTTCAGACAAAATTTCAGTTAAAATGTACTGTCTATTCTATTCATTCTGAGGACATACACCAAAAGAAAGATGAAATTAAATGCAGTAGAAGTATGTTAATAAATGTAACAATTAGTGTTTAACAAATTTTGACTGATTAGTTTCTCTGTGATCTCTATGTTGTGGACAAAGAGATGAATAAAATAAGCATGTACCCTTATCATCTATAAATTCCAAAGTACTCTTCAACATATTAATATTTAAAACCTAGTAACTGAAGAACTATGAATGTTTCTTGTAGTACAGATGCTTTGTATTTTTTCTTGTAATTTTAGTTACATTCTTGCATATATTTGTCAAAATCCATTAAGCTATAGTTTTAAATGGAGTATTTTTTTTTTAAAAATATTTATTTATTTGGTAGAAGTACAGAGTTGGGGAGGGGAGAAAGAGAGAGAGAGAGAGAGATCTTCCATCCGTTGGTTCACTCCCCAGATAGCCTCAATGGCTGGGTTTGGGCCAGGCCCAAAGCCAGGAGCCAGGAGCTTCTTTTGGGTCTCTCACTTGGGTACAGGGGCCCAAGCACCTAGCCCATGCCCTGCTCTTTTATCAGGGAGCTGAATTGAAAGTGGAGCAAGCCAGAACTCTAACCCATGTCCATATGAAATGCTGGCATTCACCCACTATACCATAAAACCAGTCCCCAAAATAAATTTTATTATGTATAAATTACTTTCAAAGAAAGCTGATATTAGTCAAGCTATAAAAGTTTGCAGTTAGGTATGAATAAGTTCTGGAGAGCCAATGTGCAACACAATGATTATTGTATTGTGTATCTATATACTGCTAAGACAGTAGATCTTAAGTGTTCTCACCACATACACAAATAAAAATGACAAATATTTGTGGTGATGGATATGACAATTTGCTTGATTATGACAATCATTTCACAAGGTATGCCTACATCAAAATAGCATATTATATAGCATAAGTATACATAAGTTTATTTGCTAATATACCTCAATTAAGGTGAAACAGATAAATAAAAACAGTAGCTTATATTTATCTCTTACTAATATGATAGACAATTATTACTTCAGGAAAATTGTATTATTATGCAGAATATTTCCAGTATATATTCATCCTCTAACAAATTATTTCTCCTTTGATTTGATGACTTAATTATGGAATAGTTAATGAATATATTGTCAATTCCAGTCTCTCTTTCTGTTCCTCTTATTCTGTCTTAATCACATAAACAGAAAATATTCTTTGAGTAATAGAGTAATTTGTTGTGGGCCTCTCTGACACTATCATACTTTGGAATGTCTTATTTCAGTAAATTTTACAAATTTTGATTATATTTAAAACCTTTAACATCTTGTTTTAATTTACTGCTTTTCCACCAAAGAAAGAGATTTATTTAGTTTTATTAATACAAAGAAAGCAGACGTTATGTAGTTCATACATATCATTTTTAGATGATCTACATCCACCTCAAACTCAACATACTGCAGGTTGAACTCCCTATTGTCCCTTACCAACTTAGATCTGCTTTCTAAGTAGTGATACCATCACTTGCCACTCACACAAGACAGCAGTCTTGAATTCTTCCAGGCCTCTTTTACAGATCCCCTATTTCCAAGTGAAATCCAAGTTCAGTTAACTTCACATCCTTACCACTTCTTAAGTCCATTCCTTTGTAGTCATAATTTTGCTTCCACCTCATTCAAGATCCATTCATCTTTTCCTAGTATAGTACTTGTACTATGTGTTCTTACTGTCTTGGCTGCCTCCAGTTCAAACAGCAATAGCAGCAAGATGATCATTATAATATCAGAATGGTTATGTCTATCCATGGCTTGAATCTTGACCAATTTCCCATTGCCAGCTAGATCAATATCCAAAGTCCTTGATATAACATCAAGGGCCCTCAATGACATGGAGCTTGTCACTTCTTCAGTAATACTTACCAAACCCAACCATATTGAATAGTTTGATGTCAGTACCACCAAATGTCTTTATTTGTTTCATCTACTTTGAATGGCTTTACCCAAATGGGGTCAACTAGTAATGTAACTTCTTAGCTCAAATCAACCACCTTTGAAAAATTATCCATATTGTTGAAACATAATTGAACAGTATTTTCTTATGCCACCCCCAGCATCCTGTTTCTATGAATTCATCCCTTTATAAGTCTTTATATGCAACATCCATGACTGTTTCATCTCTGAAATTCCTACACCAACCCTGACATCTGACATAAGATAATCACCAAATCTTTGGCACGTTAATGATGGTTATTCATTTCTTTTATTCATTTAGGCTGAAAAATTATGATGTTTCGAGGGCTTGAATAACAGACTTTTGAGATCAATGAAACCCTATAAAGTTAGTTGAACAATTGGTGTCTGTGGTGTTCAGGGTGGTAGGATAATAAAACTGTCAGTAGCCATTCTTTTAAAAATATAAGAGTGATATACAAAGATATTTATGCATGAGTAGTAGTATAACACAATTATTTATACTTCAAAGAGAAAATTTAACTTACTTTTTCTTTAACTGATTGGAACTTCTATATGAGCTGAGTACTGAAAAAGTATACTTCATTTTTGTCCACTGACATCTAATTATTACATTAACATATAATACTCTAGATTCAAATATCCCTATATACAATGTTGACTCTCTTAGTTAAAAATGCTCACAATCTCTCATCTAGTCTCCTTCTCCTGATTTACCTAGAGGAATGCTTGAATTTTTAACTTTGTGGTGCCGAGATAAGATCTGTGCATAATAAATGTGGCAAATGTGAACTGAATTGCTCCATGTTTGTTTTGTTTTATTTTCTCCTGTGTCCCTGTGATTGCTGCTGAGCTGACCCTATGGTTGAGTTCCTAAACTGAGTCCAGAGTAATGTCTTTCATCTGCATTGCAGATGAACTGGACGTCCTGTCTTGCTTTCTCAGCTTCCCTTTGGCTCCCTCAATCCTGACTTCAGTTTCCTTCAGGTTCTCACCTTTCAAATTCTGGGTTACTTTGCCAGCTCAACTCTAACTCATGACTTCCCAGTAATAATTCAAATGATACGATTCCATTCCTATTGAGTGATGATAGGATCAGAGCAAGCCTAGTCATAACATCCTTTGGAATCAGAGAAAGAATGTAAAAAGAAATACCTTTTTACCTTAAATGATTATTTCCTAAAGCAAACTGATTGACTATTAAATAAAATAATTTTCATCCTCCTACCATGACAAAATACCTACTGAGCCATATGAAAAGTCAAGGTTGAAATGAAAATTCTCAGACTCCTTTCAGTTCAGCACCAAAACCAATGGCACAGGAGAGGTAGCCCCTTGCATCTTCTGTATATCCAAATCCCCTATTTGTCTTCCCATTCCTGCTCCTTTTAGTATCTTGAGGAGCCTTAAACAGATGTGAATGATATTGTAGCTCCAGGCTGAAACTGTTTACACCATCCTCTAAACAAATATCCTATGCCACTTCTCAGGCCCCACCCACCATACAGGTGGCTCGGTCTGTCCGATGGAATGTACCCTCTCTGGCTTTGCCAGAGGACTGAGGAAGGAGTTCCTAGAGTTCTGGACAGTATGAACTCCAGCTACATGTATTTCCCATAGGTAACTATGGCATCCTCTTGTCCAAATGGAATCCTTGCCCTGTGAATTCCTTACACCCTAAGGAAGGATAGAGGGTGGTCCATAGTGCAGGAGCCTAGGATGTCCTTCAACTAAGGCCTACATGTAGTCAGTACACAGGAGAATTTTCAGAATCACAAGTCCAAAATGTATGTGCTCCTACCCACTAGTACCTTTATTTCCTACTCTATGGTCTTCTCTTTAGCTATCTCATGGTCTAGTTTTCCATTTATCTACCTGAAGAGAATAAATCACTAACCAAATCCATCTGGGATTATTACCTTTGATCTGATAGAATAAACAAGATAAAAAAGATTCAAGGTAAAACTAATACAAAGAGTATTAGTGCATGTGACTTAAATATGTGCAGTATATTTTAACTGTTAGTCATATCTTATAATTGTCTCTAGGCCAGATTGATATGGACTCAAACATTCAGTTGTTAACTACTCTGGTTCTAGAAATAATGCTGTCGATTACTTCTTTGTTTGTTTGTTTGTTTTATTTATTTTTTTGACAGGCAGAGTGGACAGTGAGAGAGAGAGACAGAGAGAAAGGTCTTCCTTTGCCGTTGGTTTACCCTCCAATAGCCGGTGCGGCTGGCGCACTGCAGCAGGCGCACCACGCTGATCCGAAGCCGGGAGCCTGGTGCTTCTCCTGGTCTCCCATGTGGGTGCAGGGCCCAAGCACCTGGGCCATCCTCCACTGCACCCCCGGGCCACAGCAGAGAGCTGGCCTGGAAGAGGGGCAACTGGGACAGAATCCGGTGCCCCGACTGGGACTAGAACCCGGTGTGCTGGCGCCGCAAGGCGGAGGATTAGCCTATTGAGCTGCGGCACCGGCTACTTCTTTAAAACATACAGTTTCCCCTATTATTCAGTGTGAATTTTGGAAAAAAATAAAATATAACTGTAAGTGAAAGATCTAGTATATTTGCCACACAAAGAGTTGAAAAGCTATTTAAGAAAATTGTACTGTGTCAAAGTGTTAAGGATAGGCCATAAGGCTTAATGGCAATAGTTGAGTATCCTTATCTAAGTATGAGAAATTAAAATTTAAGTCTTGATGAAATTATAAATATTTTGAAATGGGAAATGTGAAATAATAAGCAGAATGCTTTGGTCATTGGTTGGTTTTTATTCTTATAGGTTTTGATTTTACTATGAGTTAAACTTTATGGTTCCCCAAATGAATTTACTTTCATAATAATTTGCCTTTATAAACACTTGATACAGAATTCCATCTTAGGTAATACAATTAATTTTATTTTAAAAGAATTAGTTGCAACTATTTACTAATTTGAAAGTAACAAAATATTTATTTGGATCTATATCACACAGATGTTTTCCAATAAACATGCACAAGTTATTTCTAATCTCTTAAAAAAGATACATGTGTGCTTTACAAACTCAAATATGAAAAATTTTAACCCAGGGAAATCTTTGTCTTCTTGTGCCCCACAAAAGCTTTTCAGAAACTTTAATGTGTATTTCGAAATGTCTAAGATAAGATTTATAATGCAGTGGGCCTGAATTTTCAAAATCATAGTGTTGGGGAGGCTGAATCCAGAGAGGCCTAGAGGAACTTCCTACGCCTGCCTTTGAAGTTTGAAGACCTGTCTTTAAGTTTCAAAACCCTGGCAGCAAACAACCAGCCCCAGGACGCTTTTGCCTAATGATCACTGAGGTGGTATATAGGATTGGCTGTAACCCTTTTGCGTCACATCACCCCACCCCTTGCCTGCATCCTCTCTGTACTGCAGCTTTATAAACACCTCCCTTTTATGGTAAAGTGAGATCCTGCTTTGACTCCCCACCGCGTCTGATTGTCCCCTGGGTTCAGGGAGGCTGAGTGGCGGGTGGTGCACTTCCCCTCCTCAGCCAAGGCAGGCTGCAGGCAGCCTGCCTAATTCTCTGGCAGTGAAAATGAAGAGTCACTGCATCATAGAACCCAAAATTTAGACCATCAAGTAACATTTTATAGAGCTGATGTTCCTCATAACATGCTTTGAGAAATCCTTTAATGGAAATATTTTATACGAACAGGAAATTTTAGGAATATTGACATTTCCAAATTATACTAAAACCTACTCTTATTTGATTTATCAGTGATGCAGTGGCCTATTTCAATATTTCAAGATCATTACCAAAGCTTTTTTGTTTCCATAAAAATATCCTAAAATAAGTTCAGTACAGTCTGTTTGTGATGCTGATAATTTGTACAGTATTATCTGAGATGACAGGGTAATATAAATCATATCATGTTTGTGAAAATAGAAATGCCTACAAAAGAAAACCTTTATTTTCTAGAATTTGGCTTTCTCGAAGTTTGCAAAACAATGAGATAGCACTAAGTATGGATGTTCCTGGCAGAAAACTACTTCAGTCTTAGGCTTTTCTCTTATTATCAATATGAGTAAGGGCAGATTTGTTTACTCATGAAAAATGGAATAATATCATCTTCCTAAAATAGTTGTGACATTAAAGAGATAATCTGTATATGAAAAGTAATTTCATCTTATATTTCATATATTATTCCTGAGGAATCACCTTTAGGTAACAGTGAAGGTCCTTAACTCCCAACAAAGACTCCAAGAAAGGAATGAGCTGTGCTGTGATGCTTAGTTTTGAAAGGTTGAAGTTCAGAAATTTGGAATATTGGGGAAAACTTAGGGGAGTAATAAAAAAAGAAAAGGAGAAATGTGAACAGCGTCAGTCTTAACGAAGTGAAAGCATAAATATGCAGGTACACTCACACATGCCTGCCACATGTGCACACATTCATGAATGCTCACTAACCACACACATGCTCACAGACAAGGAAGAGACACTAAAGGAGAGAATGGACTTTGATGCTCACTCTCCATATGGAGTTGATATAACCCAATGAACTGTGATTCAGCATGGCAAACTTTAATGTACAAGACATTTTGAGTTAATATTTTTAAATATGAGACTAATTTTATTTGAATCTTTTACTGGTATTAGGAAAAGAGTGCAGATTGATGCTGCCTCACATGGGGCACCAAAAATGCTATGACTAGTGGCACAGAATAGAGAGGAAGCAGTATATGAATCTATAGCCAGACTAAATATATTCAGAGAAAATAAATTCGCAGAGGTGGGTGAGCGAATGCCAGCGTGCACGTTGAAACAACATGTGACAGAAGGCCCCACCCCAGGGGCCAGGCCATTTTATATCTTAGGAGAGCTAGAAATGGGGGAAGAGTGCAGCAGGTGGAGTGAATTCCTGGAGCAGGTCTTTCAGGTGGCCAAGCAGCTGGTTTTTCAGGTTCCCTCCAGGGCCTCCAGAACCTGGGGAAGAATGTGGGGGTAGGGTGTGAAGGCAATAGAGTGTGAGACGTAATTGTGATTCAAGGGCAAAGAATAAATTACAATGTTTATCTATCTTATGGGCAAGGAGCCATAATGGCTAAGGCTATGTCTTTGTTCCATCAACTGTTAACTTCCATGACAAAATTTATTATGTAGAGTATTCTGTACACAGGCAGGAGTTTTTGAAGCAAATTTGTAAGGCTCAATGACTAGGAGCAATTACAAAAATACTAAACTAGCAGAACAAGGAACTTATTAGCATGCTGTGTTCTCCAATTTCACTAAAAATCTGTTAAAGGAATTTAAAGAAATAGACTATCATGAAGACATTATCAAGAAAAAATAAAGCAATGATTTTAAAAGAACTATTTGTAAGAAAAACCAAGGAAGTATTCAAATTAAAATATTATAAAGTAAATTTCAAAATTAAATTTAATCTAGCAACACATTGCTTATTGAATGTTAGATAACAATGTACAAATCTGAGTGAAACCACATGATAAAATTTATTGGTTGTCATTTTGTATTTTGTGGTTTTACCCTCAATAAATATTAAAGATCTGGTATTTAGGTGTTTTCCCCCTACTATGATGACTAAACCTTTTTAACTTTAATTTTATCTCTGTCCAAAGAATCGATATCCTTTGAAAAGTTCTACAGTTGCAAATTGAAATTACTTTTGAAAAACTTTAGCCTCCCCAGGTTCTATTTTAAAAACTAGTTTCTTAAAAATATGCCTATTAGTTAATGCTTGGGAATTTTATTGCATTTTTAGTGCATTGGGTGAATTCATTGAATGAAACGTGTGCCAAATCTTGTTTTAAGGGGCAGAGCCTTCACTACACAGAATGTTACCCTGATTTGTCCTTTTATTTCAGAATTTTCAAGAATATGAAGTGGTTACTTACAGTAAACAAACTTCTCATCTACAAAATTGTTTCCAACACAAAAATTCTGGATTTGGGGATTTATATTAAAAAGTTTCCTTGTTTATAGATATAGTAGGTATTAGTTGTTTGACTTAGAAACAATGAATGTGTTTCAGGGAAGGCATGTTAGCAAAATTGTCTCTGTTGCCAAGAATCTCAGCGGACAGCCTGACCTTTTCACATGATGAGTCTCATTCATCACTCTGTCACTACATCATTCCTTTCCAGGATCATCCTGGCCCAGGGTTTCATGGCACACAAAGTCAGCTGGGCACCAAACTCTAGCATATGAACAAGTGGATGGCCCAAATGCATGGAAGCACAAACACGCCTCAGTCATTGGGCACTGGTTGAGAGTTTTGAAGCCCATTTTTTTGCAATTTCATTTCAGACTAGGAACTGTGTCCAAATGAGAAACAATTTGAGTGTTGTATGGATTTGGATTTTGATAGCTTCTGTCACATTCCATCACTGAGTGAACATTTTGCAATCCACTAACCCAACATGGAAGCCATTGCTGCATCATTTCTTCCCCTCTGTATTGCTTGTAGATTTTTTTTCAGTTTTTAAATTTTCTATTGTTTTCTTCCCCAATTTCAGTTAGCTTTGCATGCAATATTATGATCAGTAGAAATATTAACTCCTAAGGGGTTAGATCCTGAAATGACATTGGACTTGACATAAATAATCCATATTGATGTTTATATTTTCTTTCCTTTTTATTTGTCACTATCTGAAGATGCAGTCTTAGCTAGAATTTCAATATTCTCAAAATTATTTGATTATGTCATTCACAATCAGTAGTATGAAAATGTAAGACAGGGAAAAGTCATAAATGGAAGGAAGACAGTAATGCTTACCCATGAATGAATGGTGAATATGGGCTGGACTTGAGACTGTGCTGGACAGCACTCTGTAGTGACAAAACGAGTGTGCCTGACACAAGGGCAAAGCTGCTGGCCATCAGTGCCACGTTCAGTGCCACTCCAGGTGAAGTATGATGGAGAAATACTCCAGGTGGAGCATGATAGAGAACAAAAACCCACAAGCAATACAGAGGGGAAACCAACTTGGAGAAGTCTGCTAATAACATTCTCCAAAGAAATACCTCAGGTCTCTATCATGATCTCACCAACTGAGAGCATGCACCCTGGCATGTCATAGGAGGCAGCAAATTAAGACAGAGAACATTAAAGGCAGAGAAATGCAGTCTTACTAGGGGGAAAAAGAATAGGAAGACTGTAATCAAAGTTTTACTATTTTTATATTATTGCCTTTTATTTATTGTAAGTTTCCCCTTCCAAAAATTTAGCACATAGTGTGTAGACACATATTAGTCTATTTTGCTTTTATATCATTATCCTATTTTTTTAAGATTTATTTTATTTATTTGAAAGACAGAGTTACAGCGAGAGGTAGAGACAGAGAGAGAGGTCTTCCATCCACTGGTTCATTCCCCAGGTGGCTGCAATGGCCAGAGCTGTGCCGATCCGAAGCCAGGAGCCAGGAGCTTCTTCCAGATCTCCCACATGCATGCAGGGGCCCAAGGACTTAGGGCATCTTCTACTGCTATCCCAGGCCATAGCAGAGAGCTGGATTGGAAGAAGAGCAGCCTGGACTAGAACTGGCACCCATATGGGATGCCAGAGCTTCAGGCCAGGGCTTTAACCCACTGTACCACAGTGCTGGCCCCTATCCTATATATCTTAATATCCTATATATCTTGTATTTGAAACTTAATTCACCTGAAGTCACCTTTCTTATTATTTGGTTGCTATCCTGCCATGAATATGTAACTACCTAGAGCTCTAACAGAAAGGAATAATTTCAAAAGATCTTGCAAACTTTTCCCTTAACCTGGTGATAGGTCTGTCTAATTTTAATTTGTCCTTGAAAGTTATAAACATATATTTGGAGTACATCAATCATCATAATAGAATCTGAGTATTAATTTTTATTTTGGTGAACCATGGCAATTTCTAAAATCCAACATTTATTTTCATAAGTTAGCTTATAGTAGATGGGTTAAATGAGTACAGAGAGCTTGTTGCCTTAATAGGCTCAATCCACAGAAAAGGAAAGTGGCTACCTGCACAAAAATATTCATACCTTAAGAGTCAGATATAGGGGAAGGAGAAAATTAACTTGAATGTTCAGAAACGGCCTTTATGTTTTAGTAATCGCCTATGTGACTTATTCCCATTGCATTTGTGCTGTTTGTGTATTACTTTGGACTCATCTGTGACAGGATGGTCAGTTTTATACAGAGAATATAAAATTTCATAAATTTCTTATAATAGTGTTTATGGAATATAGTGAGCTGGCTCTACCCTACCTATAGGATCACCACTGCTTCCAAACAGTTCGCAGTCTTATTCCTTGAAAATCACTTTTTGTTCCTGGAACGGGCCATAGTTGTTTCAAATGTGAGTGACTTTACTTCTGTTGTTCCCCATTCTTGGCATATTCTACTCCTCCAGTTTCACTTGGACAGCTTCCTAACATTCTTTACGGATTTGCACAAGTGTAACTTTTGTGGGCTGAGTTGGGTAAACTTTCTATGTAATAACTTGCTCTGTGCATACTTCTTTAATACGAATGGAATTTCATATGTTTTAAGTCATTTTCTAGTCCTTACAATCCTGCTCAGTAAACAACTGTAATTATCAACAGTCCTGTTTTGTACATGGGGAAACTGCAAATAAAATCAATTAACTTGTCTAACATCATACAGCTACCAAGTGATAGAATAAACTTGAAGATGAGAGGTTTAGCACCACATTCCATATCAGTGCTGTTCAATAGAAACCTCATGTGAACTACAAGTGCAAATTTAAATTTTGTTCAAATATATTACAAACCTAAAAATAAACAGGTACAATTAATTTTGTTAATATATTTTGCTTAATGTGATATATCCCAAATATCATTTAAAATGTAGCCAGTATATAAAATAATGAAATATTTATACTTTTTCATGTCATGTTTTCAAGATCCAGTGTATATTTTACATTTACAGTGATCTCGCTTCACATTGGTACTCTCGTCTAGAACCAGCACATGTGTCTTATGGTTAACTCTAGCTGACAAAACACATTTTTGCTCTAACAGAATTTCCTTTGTATTGAAATGGTTTTATTTGCACACATCCCTCATTACATTTTATACTGCTTTACTGTATGAAGAATGTATTGTTCATCTATTTTTATTCCTAGCACTTAGGTTAGTTAAAGTTTAACATACAGTTAAAATAATAAATGTTTATTAGATTTCATTGGTGAAGGATTGTAGTCACTTCAGAATATAAAAAATATATGAATACATTTTTTGCAATTTGTTGAGTTGAAACTCTGAGATTCAAAATCCACAACCAAATTTCTTCAAGGTATCCTTTGCCACTTCTGAGTAGGGCATATGAGAAAATTAAAAAGATATCCAATAAGTTAATTGTAACTCTCTCACACAGTAGAATATGTCAAAAGGTCCACTTTAAGAATGGATAGAAATGAGATTAGTTTCACTAAAACCATATATTAACATAATAGATATATAATCTAAAAACATTTTTGAAAATGTTCCCAGTTATTATATAATACTGATTTTGTTATCATTGCTTATTAGAAAAGGGACACAGAATTAATATTGTAATGCCAAACTGGTGAAATCATGAATGGAAGCATACCTCAAACATAAGAATTGCCTAGTAAGTATTACCTCATTTGATTTATTGGAACTGGTTTATGAAGCTCAGTTCCTACAGGTGTTCATTATTTATTTGAAACTTGCCCTCAACTGGGACAGGCTGGGACAGCTCCTTAAAATGAAGTCCATTATAGTCAAATTGTTCCATCTGTTTTCCCTAAATGAAAGAAGCTTCCCTTGGTGCTAGTCAGAGAGTGAGGGCTCCTTGACTCAGAACCAGATGCAGGCTTTATACGAGCCTTTCATTTCAGCCCAATTACATTCTTGGCAGCCAGTGAGACTCATGGGGTAAACTTTTTATAACAATTATCAATATCAGCCAATTTTTCAGAATGGGCAGGAATAAACTTCAATGGCTCCAGGGTGAGTTTTCTATCTTCCAACGGCTCTCTCTGGCTGGCTGCCATGGAGAAAATGTAGCAGCAAAAAGGCTGTAGTTTTCTGTAACAGTCTAGAAATCAGCTGACTTTATCTACTTAGATTGTTAAGATTTTATTGATAAAATTAACTACTTAACATTGCCTGAGGTAATGATTTTATAATATATGAAAAGTGATTTTTTTCTTTGATATTTTTGTATATGGAATGCCAGGTGAGTGTGTGTGTGTTTGTGTATATGTGTGTGCTAATGATTTAGCAATGTTTTCATATTGGCCTATCATTGACTCCTTTACAAAACTATTGTAAAAGAAAAAAGGAAAACATAATACTGATGGGCTATAAGTTCAATAAAAACCTGGAATTTTAGAAGTCTCATTGGGTGGTTTTATATGTATTATGATAGAAATTTCTTTTGAAAGTACAGATGTAATTTAGGGTGCTGTGATATATTTTGTCTTGGAACCCAGGAATGACTAAATCCTGTAATTATCCTATAATCCCTATGTCTTTTGACCTCAGGAAGATCATTTAAAAAGGCAAATGCCAATTATATGCAAGTACTACTCTATTATTCATGGAATGTCTATAACCACACAAGGAAAATCTTTTTTAAAAACTTATTTTTATTTAGTTAGTTTGAAAAGCAGAGTTAAAAAAGACACACACACACACACAGAAAGAGAGAGGGAAAGAGAGAGAGATATCTTCCCCCAACTGCTTCACTCCCCAGATGCCTGAAACAGCCAGCTCTGGGCCAGGCTAAAACTAGGAGCCAAAATTACATCCTAATCACCAGCATGACTGCCAGGAGCCCAAGTGCTTGTACCATCATCCATTGCCTTCCCAGGCACATAAGCAGGAAGATGGATTGGAAGCAGAGCCTAGAACTGGGACTATGATGAGGATGATAATGTTGCAACTATTGGTTTAATCCACTATGCCATAGTGCCAGCCCCAGAAATGAGTCTTGTGATAAATATTTGGAAGGGAGATAATTATGGTGCTTTGGGCCATGAGAGAGACACTGGTCCACTTGAGGGTCAAAGTAGCTTTACAAAGCCAGTAACGAAGATTCAGCAAGTGGCTGATTTAACAAAGTGTCAGATTCATCAGTCAATAGTAAATTTGGAAATATTTAATAATTCTTCATACTATAATAATTTTCAGCCATTACAAAAATGTAAAACAGTATTTAGTCTTCTAGAATGACTTTTCCGTCACTTCAGATAAAATCAAGTGATCATACTATCTGGATAAAAGTCCATTCAGTATGATATAAAACTTTTTTTTTTTTATTTTCTAAAATGAATTGTGTTACTCTTCAGGTCATAAAAATAGGATAGGGGATTATAGGAGGATGACAGAGCAGGACCCACTAGGAATCTCTCTCTATGCCCAGACAAAATTACACTGACAGACTCTGTCTGATGTAACTATTTTAGAACTCTGGCGTCTATTGAAGGCTTGCCATTTCCAGGTGCGTGGTTTCAATGGTAGACTGTGGTGAATACCAGTTCATTTCAGCTCTTAGCTCAGTAGCAGCTACCCATTCTCAGTCGACAGCCCTGTGGCAGGCAGCTGTTTGCATGTCGCTTGTAGGAGCCAGTGTGAACATAAAGGACCTTTTCTCTACATAGGAGAGTCCTGGGCTCTAATCATTGATTGCTGCTTCTGTTAACAGAAGTGCAGGCAGAAGATGTGGCCATTAAGTCTGTCCCTCATCCCATTGTTGCAACCCTTCCCATCTTGACTGAAATGATGCGTCCCAGGGGATGTAAAGGACAAGAACTCCTTTCTTCTGACTTTTCTCATTTTTTTATTCTAAGGGTCAGACATGAAAGATCAGAACATTTAAAAATAACAGCATATAGAGGGAAAATATATAGTCACTGTGCATGGCCAGATAAAAGGACGGTATCAAAAAAGGCCTGAGAAGAGCTTAAGTTTACACTTCAGACTGTTCCCCTACTCAGGGACTCATCACATACAAAGGGCCTTCATTAATTTATCAGTAGATTTCTCATCAGAAACATTGGAGGCCAGGAGGAAGTACTCTTATATATTCAAAGTACTAAAAGAAAAAAACAAACATAGAATATTATATCCAATAAAACTGTGAGGCAGGAATTAAGGCTTCCCCTCAAAAAGTTGAGGAAATTTGTGTATTACTACTAGAACTGCCTCACAAGAAATGCTGAAGGGAGCTTCTTGCAGTTGATTTCAGAGCACATTGCATGGTAATCTGAAGCCCATGAATGTAGACAAATCTGAGTAGAGGCAAATGCGTGGGAAATTACACATGGTAGTACTGTAACCATGGCATTTTCAAGATGATTTAAGAGACAAACTCTTTTAAAAGAAAACTATTAATCTAAAATAAATATTGTAACTGTGACTTGTAACTTTATATTGTGTTTTCTACATCTAATGAGACCAAAGAGTTGTTGGTTTATGTTTATGTTTATGGGACATAGTATAAAAATAGTATTATGACATTATCAATAGAAAGTAACATGATTAGTCTTGTAAAGGAGCACAATATGTGTATGATGTTAATGTTAATCTGGTACAAATTCAACTTAGGACCCTATAACGTTAGAATATTAGATGTCGCCCATCAAAACCACAAATAAAACAGTATTTGAATACACATGAAAACAAATAAGAAAATATGTAAATGCTTCATGAAAAGCATAAACTAAACACACAGAAAAAAATACATTAATATAGTAAGTGAGGGACAAACAGCAATAAGGCATATGAAAACAAATAACAAAAAGATATATATTGCTCCTATCAGTAATTATTTTAATATAAAAAATTAAATGATCCAATAAAAAGAAATTGGAAGAATTGACTTTTTAAAAAGTGTCTAAGAACATCCCATCTATAATAATCTTTCTTTAGATAAAAAAGATACAAATAATTTGAAAATGAAAAATGTAAACGTTATCAATGCAATACTAACCAAAAGAAAGTTGGATGGGTATATGAGCATAAGACAAAACAGACAACAAATTTGAAAGCATACAGACAGAAAAACATACATCGTATATCAATAAAAGTTTCAGAACAACAAGAAATTAAAACAGTTCCTAAATGTTTTCATGTCTGGTAATAGATCATCAAATTACTCATTTATGAGCAAAAAAAATGACATAACAGGAAGGAAAAAATAATTGTTTCTACAGTAGTATTTGGAGACTTCAATAGGCCACTCTCTCTACTGAAAGAAAACAAAAAAGTAAGGAAATATGTTCATAAAGGGGCTGGCACTGTGGCGTAGCAGGTAAAATCGTGCCGCCTGCAGTGCTGGCATCCCATATGGGTGCCGATTTATTATTTGAAAGTCAGAGTTACACAGAGAGAGAAGGAGAAACAGAGAAATAGAGAGAGAGGTCTTCCATCCTCTGGTTCACTCCCTAACTGCCCGCAATGGCCGGAGCTGATATGATCCAAAGCCAGGAGACCTGAGCTTCTGGGTCTCCCACACAGGTGCAGGGGTCTAAGGACTTGGGCCATCTTCTACTGCTTTCCCAGGCCATAGCAGAGAGCTGGATTGGAAGTGAAGCAGCCGGGACTTGAACCAGAACCCATATGTAATTCTGGCACTGCAGGCCAGCTCCAAATAAATAAATCTTTTAAAAAAAAGTTAATAAAAATTAAAAGATAAAAATATTCATTTTACTCATCAATATAAGCTCTATTAAGTCAAGACAATGTGTAAGCAATGGTACCAACCACCTAGCCCTTCCCTAAGGAAATATGGTTCCTGGAAATGTGACCAAATCAATGCAAACTTGTTCCCATTATTAACTGAAGAAAAGATGTTTCCTTTAAAATTTTCTTTTTAATATTGTGAAGGAAATCAGAATAGCTAAATTAGAACTGTATGGCAGATGCCTAAGGATTTCCCAGTGAATTGACAACAAAATTTCCCTTGATTGATAACAGGAATGAACAATAGCATTACCATGGTCGAGAAGGACTCCCTAGGAGTTTTTCTATGAAAAATTTGTCTGATTTTACAAAATACCCTTGTGAGAGCAGATGCTACTGAAGATTTCAGAAATTCAAAAAGCAAATGCTTTCAGCATCAAAAAAAATCTGTTGCCATGACATTTTGCTCTTGAATGATCTACCTTTGCTTTGACTAAACCATTTCACCTCTTGAAAGCCAGTGCATTGGTTGTGCTAGGTCTTCAGGTGGGTGCTGCTTAGGTCATGCTTTATCTTCTACTGTATTTCTTAATAGAAATTCTTCAGGATCTCGATTCTGTTAGTTTAAAATTCCCGTTGAAAGCCCTGCTCTTTTTCACAGCAGTTGAGTGTGAAAGTTTTGACACTCGTCAAGTAGAAAGTTTACCCCACTTTATTTTTTTTCAGTCTGAGCTAATTGAGATGTCTATGGTTTTTCTACTATTAATTGTTGGTCCTCTTTGTTTAGGGCATGAACAGGATTTGCTCCTTGCAAACTGATGTTGATAGTCTGTCACTAAAGGCATTATCTTCCACTTCTTTTCTTCCCTACTTAAATAAGTTATCCCTTTGTAAACTGATGATTTATTTGGGGTACAGTTCCCGTAAACTCTTTTTTATGTGATGGAAACACAGATTAAGAGCTCCCAGCTGGCCTGTGCCACGGCTCAATAGGCTAATCCTCCACCTAGTGGCGTCGGCACACCGGGTTCTAGTCCTGGTTGGGGCGCCGGATTCTGTCCCGGTTGCCCCTCTTCCAGCCCAGCTCTCTGCTGTGGCCAGGGAGTGCAGTGGAGGATGGCCCAAGTGCTTGGGCCCTGCACCCCATGGGAGACCAGGAGAAGCACCTGGCTCCTGCCTTCGGATCAGTGCGGTGCACTGGCCGCGGTGTGCCGGCCGCAGCGGCCATTGGAGGGTGAACCAACAGCAAAAGGAAGACCTTTCTCTCTCTCTCTGTCTCTCTCTCTCACTGTCCACTCTGTCAAAAAAAAAAAAAAAAAAAAAAAAAAAAAAAAAAAAAAAAAGAGAGAGAGAGAGAGAGAGCGAGCTCCCAGCTGCTAGTTAATTTTCCATA
Organism: Oryctolagus cuniculus; assembly: GCF_964237555.1. Classification (NCBI taxonomy): domain Eukaryota; kingdom Metazoa; phylum Chordata; class Mammalia; order Lagomorpha; family Leporidae; genus Oryctolagus; species Oryctolagus cuniculus. The sequence continues at coordinate 113,263,758 of NC_091434.1, forward strand.
TGCCTGCAGTGGACCCATGCTTGGGGCCAAAGGTGGAAGCTGGGAACTCATTCTGGGTTTCACATGTGGGTGACAGAGAACCAAATACTTGTGCCATCATCTGCTACCTCCAATGGCTGCATTAACAGGAAGCTGGAATCAGGAGCGGGACCAGGATTCAAATCGAGGCACTGTAATATGGGAGGCATGTTTCCCAATCAGTGATTAACCACTCCACCAGATGCCTGCTCCCTGTATCAATTCTGTGTAAAGCAGCAGTGATTTTTACCACCATTCTTCCATGCAGGCTTTACCTTACATTTGCTGTTTGTTCTTGCTTCATTTTTTTTTTTTTTTTTTTTTTGCACAATTTATGTTTTTCTGGCATGGGCTTATTTCAAATTGATATCTTGTTCCCATTAGCACCTCAAACTATATCATATTCAGACATACTAGAAGAGGTGGATATGGAGACTGGTACTGTGGCATAGTGGGTAAAGTCATCACCTACAGTGCTGTCTTCCCATATGAGCACTGGTTCAAGTCCCAGCTGCTCAGCTTTCCATCCAGTTCCCTGCTAATGTGCCTAGGAAAGAGGCGGAAAATGGTCCAAGTCCTTGGGCTCCTGCATGCATGTGGGAGACATGGAGGAAGCTCTTTGCTCCTGGCTCCTGGCTTTGGATTAGCCCAGCTCTGGCCATTGCGGCCATTTGGAGAGTGAACTAGAGGACAGAAGATCTCTCTCTTCCCTCTGCCTCTGCCTCTCTCTAACTCTGCTTTTCAAATAAATAAATATATCTTTAAAAATAAAATAACTAAGAGGTTTATGTGAGTTTATTTTGCACAGAAAGTTTTTTAATACAATTCTTTTTTTTTTTCATATTATATCTTTTCCATGAACTTTTTGATTACCCTCCACAGAATGGAAGGGTATCCATGGGTTCTAACTGAACACCATGTACACTAATTAACTCAACAGTGATCTATGATTCCAATATAAGACATAAAACTCTTAGATGAAAATATAGGACAAAGACCTCAAGACATTGGATTTGTTAGTAGCATTTTTTTTGGTTATGATAACAAAGGTACAGGTGCTAAAAGAAAGAATAGACCAATTGGGCTTGAATTTTTTTGAGAAACATTTTGCATCAAAAGACACTATCAACAGAATAGTAAGGAAATCCAGATAATGAGAGGAAATGCTTGAAAGTCATTGATAAAAGATTAACATGCAGAATATCTTGAAAACTTTCCAAACTCAACAATGACAATGGGTGTGGGGAGCAATCCGGACTAGACTGTTACTCGAATTAGGACTTATTCTATGCATCTGCTCTCCCACAATATGGCGCTGGGAGAGAAGTAAACAGCTTCCGCACAGCTGCCTCCAGTTCAACCAATTAACTGTAGGACTTGCTCCTGATTGGAGAGCAGCGTACTCAGCCGAGTTGGGATTGGCGGAGGAGGACTATAAAGGAGGAGAGAGACGGCATGCACCAGGAACATCTATGGGGAACATCTAAGGGGAACACCTGTGCTGCCCCCGAGAGAGCCGGCTGGCGGTGTGCCGCTCCCCTGCGGAAGTGGGGAATGTGGCCAGGGGGAACTGCCCTTCCACGGAGGTGGAAGGGACAGTAGCCAACCCGGGAAGAACCAGCAGCAAACCCGGGGAGGGCCGAGCAGACGAAAGAACAGCGCAGGGTCCTGTGTCGTTCCTCCACGAAGACGGGGAGCGACATAATGGTGCCGTGACTCGGATATGAAGCCTAGGCAGGACTTAGTGTCGTTCCTCCATGAAGAGGGGGAACGACATAATGGTGCCGTGACTCGGATATGAAGCCTAGGCAGGGCTTAGTGTCGTTCCTCCACGAAGAGGGGGAGCGACATAATGGTGCCGTGACTCGGATAGGAAACCTAGGACGGATAGAAAACTTAGGAGGGAAGAAACGTGACTCGGATAGGAAACCTAACTCGGATAGGAAACCTAGGACGGATAGCAAACTTAGGACGGAAGAAACGGGAAGAAATGGGAAAATACCGGAGAGAGAGACTAGCAAAGAGCCAAGGTGCCAGAAGAAGCTATTGAAAGCCTAGGCATAGACTCGGATACGGACTGTGGGAAAGAAGTTAGGATTTAAAGTGAAAGCAAGAAGAAACTTAGACTCAGATACGGACTGCAGGTTGAAAGTGAAAGTGAAACCTATAAGAAACTTAGACTTGGATACGGACTGTGGGGAGAGGCCAGGAGAAATGAGGGAGGAATATTGTTGGAAGAAAACTTAAGGAAACATACCGGGTAGAGAAAAATGTTAGGGAAATTGAAGCCGCGGGGGGCAGGCCGAGGCGGAAACGGAAGCCACTTTGGGGTTCTCAAGTTAGCCCGGGAATAGGGGGCGAAAAGTTGAAACCAGAAGCTGAAACGTGAGCCAGGTTGGGATCCGTCTGATTAGCCCGGGGAGCAAAGGACGGGAAGCCAAACCGTGGGGCGGAGACGTACGCTGGGTTGAATTCGCCAGGCTAGCCCGGGGAACTTAGATTGAATCCTAGTGGCGGAGACGCAAGCTACGCTGTGTTACTCGCGGAAGCCGCCGCGTGCAGAGAGAGCACGGGGCGTGAATAGATAGGGAACGCTGGCGTAGGCCGTGGTTCAGACGCGAAAGGGTTAAGCGTGGAGACCGCGGACCGCGCAAAGCCGGGAAGCCGCGCAGAGAGGCGCGCGGGCTGAAGCGGCGCAGAGCCGGGAACCCGCCGGCGGGGCGAGGTGCCGGAAAGCCGCAGGGATAAGAGAAACAGAAGTTTGGAAGTGAAGTAAAAGAGAAATAGGAATGCTGGAAGATAGAAGTAAAATGGGAGAAATAGGAATGCCCGGAGATAGAGAAATAGAGAGAAATAAGGCCTCCCCTCAACATGCCAATTAGAAGGCTTGGATTCGGTCTGCCCGATTAGTGAGGCGGTGAGCACCTGGGCGGCTAGCCGCAGGTCACCGAAGACAGGCACGAATTAACATCAGTAAAGCTTCCCCACAATGCAACAATTAGGAGGCTTGGATTCGGTCTGCCTGATTTAAGGCGGTAAGCGCCAGCAAAGCTCGACCAGAGTATGAGCTGCAGGTCACCGAAGATAGGCACGAACCAACACTAATAAGTCTCCCCCACAATAAGGCAATGAGAAGGCTTGGATTCGGTTTGCCTGATAGGTCTTGTAAGTCCCCTGCAGGCAGAGCAGAGCATGCGCTGCAGGGCACCGAACACAGGCACGCATCAGCGCCTAAAAACCTCCTCACAACATGGCGAAGAGAGGACCCGGATTCGGTTTGCCTGATAGGACTTGTAAGAGCCTGTGACAACTCTAGCAAGTAGAGCAGAGTGTGTGCCACGGGACACCGAAGACAGGCGCGTATCAACGCTAAAAAATAAAAAGAAAGGGGGATCTGTGGGGAGCAATCCGGACTAGACTGTTACTCGAATTAGGACTTATTCTATGCATCTGCTCTCCCACAATATGGCGCTGGGAGAGAAGTAAACAGCTTCCGCACAGCTGCCTCCAGTTCAACCAATTAACTGTAGGACTTGCTCCTGATTGGAGAGCAGCGTACTCAGCCGAGTTGGGATTGGCGGAGGAGGACTATAAAGGAGGAGAGAGACGGCATGCACCAGGAACATCTATGGGGAACATCTAAGGGGAACACCTGTGCTGCCCCCGAGAGAGCCGGCTGGCGGTGTGCCGCTCCCCTGCGGAAGTGGGGAATGTGGCCAGGGGGAACTGCCCTTCCACGGAGGTGGAAGGGACAGTAGCCAACCCGGGAAGAACCAGCAGCAAACCCGGGGAGGGCCGAGCAGACGAAAGAACAGCGCAGGGTCCTGTGTCGTTCCTCCACGAAGACGGGGAGCGACATAATGGTGCCGTGACTCGGATATGAAGCCTAGGCAGGACTTAGTGTCGTTCCTCCATGAAGAGGGGGAACGACATAATGGTGCCGTGACTCGGATATGAAGCCTAGGCAGGGCTTAGTGTCGTTCCTCCACGAAGAGGGGGAGCGACAAATGGGGACAATAAATAACCCAACTTATAAATGAGCACAAGACTTGAATAGACATTTCTCAAAAAAAGATATACAAATGGTCAATTAGCACATGAAAAATTGCTCTCTACTGATGGATGAATTGATATGCAAAATTTAGTATACACATAAGATGAAATATTATTCATCTTTAAAGAGGAAGTCAGTTCCAACAAATGCTACTACATGGATAGGCCTTGAACACATTGTTTAGGGGAACTCAGCTAGACAAATACTATATGGCTCTACTTAAGTGTGGTACTTAAGAGTATTCAAACTCTTGGTTACAGAAAGTACAATGGCTTCCCTAGAAGGGGAGTTCTTCTCAGGGTCCATCATTAAAGAGGTTGATTAAACCAACCCAAGTGTAGATGTAGCATTGTTACAGTAGAATCTAGAAGGACCCAAACTTGTAGAAAATCTATGGTAGTTTTGAAGTTCAGCTACTATAAAAAAAATGGATATTTTTAGTAGTTGAATATGGGACATGTTCACAGATAAAGAAAATGACATTGCATTTTATAAGCACTGAATTCTACCTAGAAATACGTTGTCTTAAAGGAAGCTCTTTAAAATTGGCAAAAAAAAAAAAAAAAAGAAAGTAAAACGGTGTTTCCACAGGCTAGGGATAGAAAATGGAGAGTTATTGTTTATAGGTACAGATGTACAGATTTTTCAGTTTTGCAAGATGAAGAGTTTTGGATATGGATAATGTTGATGATTGTCCAACAATATTAATGTATTTAATATGATTGAATTGTACAATTGTAATGGTTAACATGGTAAACATAATATTAGGTGCATTTTACTTCAATAAATATTTATAGAAAGGAAGAAAGGAAACAACCTTGTGCATACTCTAAGTACTTTTTAAATTAAAAAAAATATATATATACATCTTGGATATGAAGACATGGGTTCTTGTATAAGACCAGGAGGAGTTATTCAAATTGGCTCTAGTCTCACGGTTCTCTTTTAATCTGTTGCACGTGTCATCACATCCTTGCTGGGTATCAAAGATATGTTTGCAATCAATCTGGGAAGGACTGTGCTGTGTGCCAGCTGCTGTTGTGTTGCTATCATGGTTTCTCACAAGAAGCTGATAGCTGACACCTGCAAGATTGAAAGAAGCACTAGAATTCACCCTAAAGAATGGAAATGGATGTTTATACACCTTAATTTGCCATATTCAGGCCTCAGTCACTTCACACAATGGAGCAAATGTGGATACTACAAGGACTTTCAGGATCCTCCCATTCAGCTGCTGCCTCTGAGAGCTGCAGGTCTGGACCAGGTGGGATGTGTGGCACAAAGGGATAGACATCATGAAGAAGCATCCCTTGGAATTTACTCCGTCTCTCATTGCCAAAGTGTATTTGCAGACTGTCAGAATTCTGGCTCCACCATTCTCTTAATTCTATGATGTTAGTCCAGTTAATTAAGTTTCCTGCAGCACAATTTTTCATATTTCAAAAGGTCATTATTGTGAGAATTAAATGAGTTAAAAATAAATGCCTTACAACATGCCTTTCCCATTGTAGGTCTTAACAGATGGCTTAAAAATATCAGGAGCAACTCAGCAGGTTAAGCCACTGCTTGGGACTCCCATATGGTGTACCACAGTACTAGGACTCAGTCCTACCCCCACTTCCAATCCAGCTCCCTGCTAATACATGTGAGAGACAGCAGATTATGACCCAACTACTTGATTTCCTGTCACCCACATAAGAGATCAGCATAGAGTAACAGCTCTTGGTTTCACCCTGCCCAGCCCTCTATGTTGGGGGCATTTGGGGAGTGAACCAGTGGATGGAAGAGGTCTCTCGCTATGTCTCTGACTCCTCTGTCGCTCTGCCTTTCAAATACTTTAAAAAAAAAACACACAATATTTTATCTACTGACAAGATATTAGTGCCTTGTTCCTTCTCTTTCTCGTTTCCTAAGAACATCATAAACACTTAACAAATGCTTGATTGAATTTGAAAAATTGTGTGCATTATCTTGTTACTTGTTTGCTACATCAAAATGGTTTGATAACAAAAAACTGCATATTTTCTATATCATATCTGTATCTGTAAAGCAGTTATCTGCTTTTTATTGGATTTGTGCTTCCAGCTGTGCCCCAGAGCAAATGTTATGAAGTTAAAATGCAGGTGAAGTGAGGCAGGATCTGCAGATTGTGGCTCTTATCTGCTTAATGATGTGTTCAGTAAGTGTTGTATGAGAGAGATGAACAGGAAGGCTCATCTTTTTGAAACAGAAACATTATGTTTAGGCAAAGCATCTCATATCATGTTTTTGAGAAGATCACGGGAGAAAAAAATAGTGAAATAAAATGCTGAAGGAGAGACATCTGTTCTCTCTGATTCTTTAACTCACTTTCACCCTGAAGACACAAAGCAAAGGGACAGTTTAACTCTTGTGTTTTGTCAGGTCCAGATCTTTAGCTCCTGCATAAAAGTGAGCAAGCTGCCATCTGTACAAACAGGTGGCTTGAATTAAATACAATACTGAGTATTCAGAAAAAAAATCGTATTTAAACAGATGACAAGAAACAAAGAAATTATATAAACTGCTAGTATTTTAATAAGAAAAGAAATGTGTACCATCCACTGTAAGTTGGAAGTATGAAAATATTTGGTCAAAAAATTTTAAATACTTTTATACTTCACATTTGCCCTCTGGTCATTTTTTTTAAAGATTTATGAACTTATTTATTTATTTGAAAGGCAGAGCTACAGAAAGAGAAGGGGGGAGAGAGAGGGAGAGAGAAAGAGAGATCCTCCATCTGCTGGTTCTCTCCCTAAATGGCCACAACAGCCTGGTCTGGACCACTCTAAAACCAGGAGCCAGCAAGTCCATTGTGGTCCATTCCGTGTGTGGCAGGGACCCAAGTACTTGGGCCATTCTCTACTGCCTTCCCAGGTACACTAGAAAGGAGTGGATAATAAGATTTGAAGCCAGGACTCAAATCAGCACTCTGATACAGGATGCCTGTGCTGCAAGGAGTGGCTTAACCTGGTGCACCACAATGCAGGCCCTCGCCCCCTGGTAATTCTATCATCAGTGTACTCACCCCAAAAAGCAGATGAAGCATAGTTACTCTTGTGCCCCTTCAACAGCTGATAGTGGACCAATGAAGCAATCTTGAAACAGTAGTGGGAAAAATGTTTTTTGTAACAAAATAACTAAAGCATTGCTCACTGAAGCCTTAGTGATTTAATACTAACTCTCTTTGTTTCATAAAGTACATTCTTAAAAATCGTGAAGCTAAGTGAAAGTCAACATCACTCATTTGTTAAGAGATAACCAGTTTATAGAAACTGCACTGGACATGAAATCCTAATCTGAGAGCTTTACTTACTTACTCCTCACTGGGTTCACCTACTTTTTAACAGCTTTTATTATTGTTGCTATTAAACAGCAGTCACTAGACAAGATGACCTCTTTGGTCTCTCCCATCTGTGCAAAGTATTGTAGAACCATTTACATTGTCTATTTTATTCTCAAGGCTCCTTTATAGAAATAATATATATAAAAATTAATCACAAGGCCATTAAATAGCCTAGTGCAGTATATATGACTAAAATATTAAATATTCACAGTTCATTCAGGATCTACTATTTGTAGAGCCCTGCATTAGTCAAAACAAGGATGAGAACGTTTGAAGTAAAGAAGATGAGATATAGATAGCAAACACAGAACAAAAATACATGGTGTGTGTTTCAGAATTGATGAGTTTAAATTTAATTTTGATGATTGAAACAAATACCAGTCAAATACCACATTTTTAATTGTCTATTTCACCTATAGTTTTGATTTTATAATGCAACGAATTCTAAAGTTTTGTATTTTAAATATTTGATATTTCAGTCTCTGGTCAATAGTTCATTTTTATAATTTACATTGTTTTACATGAAATAATTATGAAATGGAAATTAGTATTCATAGTATTCATCCCTTTAAAGGATGAGGGAACTTCAAAAAGTCCACAGAAAATATAATTAAAAGATTAATTTCTTTGGGAACAAAAACATTTGAAACTGAAAAGTTCTTTCATAATGCACTTTTTTTTAAATTTCTTTTTATTTATTTGAAAGGCTGAGTTACAGAGAGGCAGAGGCAGAGGTAGAGAGAGAGAGAGAGAGAGAGAGAACTTCAGTCAGCTGATTCACTTTCCAGATGGCTGCGATGGCCGGAGCTGTGCAAATCTAAAGCCAAGAGCCAGGAGCCAGGAGCTTCCCCTGGGTCTCCCACATGGATCCAGGGGCCCAAGCACTTTGGCCATGCTCCACTGCCTTCCCAGGCCACAGCAGAGAACTGGATCAGAAGTGGAGCAGGCAGCCCCACCCGTCATGCCACAGAGCTGGCTCCCATGATACAGATTTTCTTTGGATTTTTTGATATCCCCTTCTCTGGAATTCATTGCTTTTTAATATTATCACAGTTATCTAACCAATATTAATCTTTTTCCAAAATGTTTTCAGAAAGAGAAACATGGTACATATTAGCAGTCACTTTTCATTCTCCATCCCTACTAGCTGTTAGTGATTACTAATCTACTTTGTCTTTCTGTGCATTTTCTTATTTGGATATTTCCTTTGCGTTAAGTCATATAATTTGCAGCTCTTTTGACTACCTTTTTCGTTTAGATTATTATTTTCAAGATTGTTCGCTTTTTTTTTTAGCTGATAAAAACTATTCTATTACATGGATGTACCACATTTTATCAATTCATAAGTTCATGATACTGGATTAGTTTCCACTCAACATTGCCTTGTGACCCTAATACCTTCTTATTTTTTCTTCTTATTAGTGTATAATTTAACCTTTCTTATTCATTCTATTATTTTTGCCTAGATGCCATCAAATGCATAAAGGACCCATAAAGCTGTGGGAATTCAGATTAAAAAATGCAAACTTTTCAGGAAAAATTTTAAAAGATTTATCTATTTTTTTTGTAAGGCAGAGTTACGGAGAGCGAGAGAGAACACACGTGCTTCCATTCACAGGTATACCCCCCAAAAGGCTGCAATGGCTGGGTCAAGACAAAAGCAGGAACCAGGAGCCTCATCCAGGTCTCCCTCATGAGTGGCGGGGGCCCAGGCACTTGGGCCAGCTTCTTCTGCTTTAGCCAGACCGTTAGCAGGGAGCTGGATAAGAAGTAGAGCAGCTGGGACTCTAGTCTGAGCCCATATGGGAAGCCAGCACTGCAGGGGCAGCTTAATCTGCTGCTCCAGAGTGCCAGCCGCTTTCCATGAATTTCTGAAAACTTCTGGTATGTTAGTTATATAATATCCAAGTGGAAGTATTTAGACATTGGTTCAATAAATTATATACATAGCCTGTCCACTCCTTACTATTCTAAGGTAATTTGTATCTCTCCTTCTGGTGGAACACACTTATTTTCCTGATTAATAATGTCTGATAACAGTAAGGATGGGATATAGATAGGTAAACTGAAAGTAAGAGACCACTAACTAAATCACCATAACCAACATCACTACCACTGTTATATTATATCTAGATCACATACTGGGCTATTTCTCTGTTTCAGCTACTGCATTTTTAACCTTTATTATACTATTTGATCCTAAAGCAGCATACCAGTATTTGGGGCATTTTTTTTTCAAATGGTAAAAGTGAGTTACAGATAGCTAATGTAACCATTCCCCCAAATTAAACACTTATAGGAGTCAGATTCCTCCCAAATGTCTGAAATAAACTTTCATCACTTTCATACAAACCAATGCAGATATAGAAATGGATATAGTTACATATGTGTGTGTGTTTGTTTATGTGCCCATACATATGCAAATCTGGAATTGTTTGGAGAGAATCTGTGATTCATGGGAGGAATAACTTTGAACTTGTCTGTGATGTTTAAAAGGGAGATTCGATTAATCATTATCAGAGGGAGGTGCAGTCAATAATTTGAGAAAAATTAGCAGAGCAATAAAATTATACTTTGGGACAGGCATTTAGTTTACTAGTTAAGGCACCCATGCCCCATATCAAAGTGTTGATGTCAGTTCCTAACTCTGGCTCCTAATTCAAGCTTCCTGCCTATGCAGATCCTGGGAGGCGGCAGTAAACATTAGTAACTAGGTTTTTGTCACACATATGGGAAATCCGCATTGCATTGCTGGCCCTGGCTGAGGCCAGGGCCAGGCCCTGACTATTGTAGGAACTCTCTTTCTAATCATCTGTCTGTTCTTTATCTCTCTTCGCTCTCACTAGGCTAATCCTCCGCCTTGCTGCGCCGGCACACCGGGTTCTAGTCCCGGTCGGGGCGCTGGATTCTGTCCCGGTTGCCCCTCTTCCAGGCCAGCTCTCTGCTGTGGCCAGGGAGTGCAGTGGAGGATGGCCCAAGTGCTTGGGCCCTGCACCCCATGGGAGACCAGGAGAAGCACCTGGCTCCTGCCATCGGATCAGCGCGGTGTGCCGCCCGCAGCGCGCTGGTCGCGGCGGCCATTGGAGGGTGAACCAACGGCAAAGGAAGACCTTTCTCTCTGTCTCACTCTCTCACTGTCCACTCTGCCTGTCAAAAAAAATTTTTTTTAAATAATTGTAAAAATTGTACTTCCTCTTCTAACACTGATGGATTTTAAAATTATATTCAGAATTTATCCTTATTGGCAGGACTCATTTGTAAAGTCAGTCTATTTTTTGTCAAATCTGAAAATTCCTAGTATCTCAACAGAAGACTCAACACTTTAATGGAGATTCGTGATCCTTCCAGGTCATATAGTTGCATATTGTCAGAAGTCGCAGTCTGATTTGCTTCCAACACATGTTCCCCCTCTCAGTAGAATCAATTTCTCCCTACATTACGTGGCAAAAGCACACAATCATCCTGGCAACATTACCCTATGAACACCAACAATTTTGAGATTTTAGGCAAATAATTTTTCTCCAGAGGAGATATGACTTGGATAGGTGGCTGGATCTTAAACAAACTGAAACTCTGATCAGAAGTTTTGAAGTTATTTAACTCTATTTCTTATTATGGTCTTGTTCTTTGACCAAGTATATGCACATTTCAATCAGTTGTGCTGCACTTTGTACATAATGAAATGCCAGTTTATAATAAATTGGGAGGCATTGTTTTCGTTACAAATAGCATTTGTAATAAAAGTAAAAACATCTACCATAAATGCACCCACACTGTGAAATAGATGTATTGTCTGTTTCATTAGTTAGCTTTTACCCTTTTTCTGGCATTCAGAGCACATGTCGGCACATATGCCACCCTTAGCAGGAGTGGGCATGCAATTTAGAACTGTGCCTGTCAGGACGCTGCATACTGCTAACACAAAGGCCTGTCTGAATGGAACTAACAATGGCAAATCATATCCCAGGTCCCTGACAACTTCAGTGGTGCCTTCATGAGGTAATGCTTTTCTACATGAAGCCAGATATAATCATGTGGGGGATTATGCCATTCAGGGTTACAGTTGTGATACTTGAAAAAGAAGGGTCTTTTCTCCCACGTCCTTCCCTGAGATAGAAACACTGACAGTGACTTATCCATGCGTTCTCCTGTCATCGGCCTTCTTCTAAGAACATTAACTGAAAAGTGATCCCTGTTAGGAATTTGGAAAACATTATGTTGAGTGAAATAAGCCAATCCCAAAGGGACAAATACCACTTGTTCTCCTTGATAGGTGACAACTAACTGAGCACCAAAAAGGAAACCTGTTAAAGTGAAATGAACACTAGGAGAAACGGTGACTTGATCAGCCCTCACCCTGACTGTTGATGAGCAGCTTAATATGTTATCCCTCTTAGTATTTTTTTTGTTTGTTCTACTTAATACTTTTGGTGGAATACTGTAATCAATACACAATTCTTAAGTGCTGAAACTTAACTGAAAAGTGATCGCTGTTAAATATTAGAGTGGGAATAAGAGAGGGAAGAGATGTGCAATTCAGGACATGCTCAAGCTGACTTACCTCAAACGGTAGAGTTAGAAACATACCAGGGGATTCGAATTCAATCCCATAGAGGTGACATGTACCAATGCCATCTCACTAGTCCCAGTGATCAATTTCTGTTCACAATTGATCGTAATGATAGGACTAAGAACCAAAGGGATCACATAAACAAGAATAGTATCTGCAAATACTAGCTGGTAGAATCAAAAAGGGAGAGAATGATCCAACATGGGAAGTGAGATACACAGCAGACCCATAGAATGGCAAATGTCCTAACAGCACTCTGGCCTCAGAATCAGCCCTTAAGGCATGCGGATCCGGCTGAAATGCCCATGAGAGTATTTCAGGCATGGAAAGCCAAGACACTCTGGGGGAAAAAAAAAAAATCTAAATGAAAGATCTCCACGAGTGAGATCCCAGTGGAAAGAACCGGTCATCAAAGAAGGAGGTACCTTTCTCTGAAGGGAGGAGAGAACTTCCACTTTGACCATGGCCTTGTCTAAATATGATCAGAGTCAGTGAACTCAGGGGGCTTCCATAGCCTTGGCAGCTCATGACAAGAGCCTAGGGTGATTACTGATGCCATAAACAAGAATGTCAATTTGTTAAGTCAACAACAGGAGTCACTGTGCACTTACTCCTCATGTAGGATCTTTGTCCTTAGTGTGCTGTACATTGAGATTTAATGCTATAACTAGTACTCAAACAGTATTTTTCACTTTATGTTTCTGTGTGGGAGCAAACTGTTGAAATCTTTACTTAATGTATGCTAAACTGATCTTCTGTATATAAAGAGAATAGAAAATGAATCTTGATGTGAATGGAAAGGGAGAGGGAGTGGATAAGGGGAGGGTTGCGGGTTGGAGGGATGTTATGGGGGTGGGGAGCCATTGTAATCCATATTCTGTACTTTGGAAATTTATATTCATTAAATAAAAGTTTTTAAAAAAGAATACTATACAGCAGTAAAAAAAAAAGAACATTAACTTGTATAATAGATGTTTACAGACAAATTGCATCCTGGGGTGTGGGTGTGGATGTGGGTAGGGGGAAAACTGTGGTGCACAGGTTTAAGCCACCACCTGCAACACCAACATCTTGTATGAGTAAGATTTGGAGTCCTGCCTACTCTGTTTCCAGCCCAGTTCCCTGCTAGTGTGCCTGCAGGAAAAGTGAACCATGGCCTTGGAGCTTGAGCCCCTGCCACTGGTGTGGGAGACCCAGATGGAATTCTGAGCTCCTGGCTTCTTGCCTGGCCTAACACTGACCATTGTAGCCATTCGGGCAGTGAACCAGGAGATGAAGGATCTGTCTCTCTCTCTCTCTGCCTCTTTCCCTCTATATATTTAGCTCTGTCTCTATGTCTTCATCTTCGGTCTGAATAATTGCCTTTCTGTTCAATAAGTATTTTTTAAATTACATTCTGGGTATAAAACAGAGTAGAATAATATCAATTATGTGTGATATTAGGTTCCTCAACATTTTTCTTCAATCAACTATGTTTTTCACATAAACTTAACATTGTTCAAAAAATAATAATAAAAATATAATTATGTCTGAGAAGTGATTACATCCAAACAAAATGAAAAGTTTAGTCTCATTTCCATTAAATTTAGTTATAGAAAGAGCTGTAGTTTTATGATAGTTGTAACCATGCTGTGACTATTTCCTAATATGTAGCTGTTTTTTTTTTTTAATTTATTTTACAGGTAGAGTTATAGACAGTAAGAGAGAAAGACAGAGAAAAAGGTCTTCCTTCTTTTGGATCACTCCCCAAATGGCCGCTACGGCTGGAACTATGCTGATCTGAAGCCAGGAGCCAGGTGCTTCCTCTGGGCTCCCGTGCGGGTGCAGGGGCCCAAGCACTTGGGCCATCTTCCACTGTACTCCCGGGCCACAGTTGGGATTAGAACCCGGCACCCATATGGGATGCTGACGCCGCAGGCAGAGGACTAACCAAGTGAGCCACGGCGCCGGCCCCTGTAGTTTCATATATCCTATATTTCCACAGTTCTTCCCAGAAACTGGTTCTCTTTGACTGTTTTAATTTTATTCATTCCTGTTGTCATATTTTTCAAAGCTGTTTCTCTTTAAATCAATGAAATACTCCCAGTTTATTCAAATAAGTCAATTTTCTATTCAATTAAGTCTTACCTTATGGTTTAATTATATACTTGTTGGAGTGCCGTGATCGATTTTCCTCTCTAGAGATTTAATTGAAATATGCCAAAATTGATGAAGGTATGCTATTATGCATTTGAACAATAACAGCATCTGTTGTTTAGATGTAGGAATTAGTTTGTCAGACAATGAAATTCTTCAGTGATACTTTATGTAATGATGTTCAAGGTTATAAAATCTACATTTCCACTTTTCTGCATTTTAAATATTGCCACATTTTCTTTTCTGTATTTCCAATTATCATGTTTCAATTTATTTTTCCTTCCTGAAAGGACAATTTGAGGTGAGGATGTTAGGTGTTTGAAATAGCCAATGGAGAATTTCAATGATAGAATGTAATGCTTGATCTTTAATTTTAATGGAATAAAGGTCTATGTAAACTTTGATATACATTGTGAATGCAACTAGGAGTTTTATAAGGGAATGGCTTTTGAACATCCCCACAGTTATTTTTCCTTCGTATGTTTGCATCATACAAGTTTTCCTCAATGAAAATATGAATGATTATCTTTGTTCTCTTGTCTTTTTATTTTGTCTTCTTAGACATGCTAATATTAAGCATGATTGCAACAACATTTCTGTAGCATCAGAAAACATGCTTAATATTAGCTGGAACCAAATGTGCAAACTAACTGTGTTCGTCTATATATTCAATTGAAAGGTCAATGGAAATACTGTTTCTTGATAGTGAAGGTGAAATGGCTGGTGGTAGAGAAAATAGTACCTCAGCTCTTTGATCACATGGAAGAAGAATTTCCAAGCACACAAGACAGAGAGAAAAGCAATATTTATTTTAGTCAGAGACCTCCTGACAGAGTGGCCAGGAGGGGTGTGCCAAGAGAGGCAAAAACCAAATGGGGCTGGTGAGAGTAGGGTTTTTAAGCACAATTTAGGGGAGGAAAGAAAAAAAAAAAAAAAAACTTGACAATCAGGAACAAGGCAGGGACAAAACCCTCAAAAAGCCTGATTTTTAATCTTGCTTATCCTGTCTGGGTTGCTCATGATAAAATGCCATCCTAGGGTTTGGATAGGTAACTTGTTTTCATGGTAAACTGTGAGCTCATAAGGATGAAATCCCATTCCCTTGCTGTTCTTATGATAAGATTGGGAGCTCCAAAGAGTGGGACAGGCACTTTTAACTTTCTAGAGATAGCTTTTGGGAGAAGCAAGCGTTTTGCATCCTCAGTTTCCACCTAGACCAACCTGATTGCCTATTAGCCTGACTGAATTCTCACAACAGGAGAAAATACCCTTACCAAAGATGCTGGACAGCAAACATGTTTGTCAGTGGGACAATACTCAATGGAAACTAACTAAAGGTCATGAGCTGACCATGAAGGGTCCATGAAGGAAATCAAAACAGCTGAGTAGTGGCTGACTCACTTTTTCCTGACAGATACTTAAATAGTGTAATGTAGAGCTTTAAATGACACTCCATGTTGCAGGATCAAAGCACAAATGAGATTTGTGCAGTTCACTTGAGTTTCCAATTTATAAGATTGATGAAGGTTTATTTGATTTATGATTAAATTAATGAAAAATTACCATGCAATTTGAAGCCATTTTATTAGTGGTATAAAAATTTAAATTAAAGCCTCAGTTAAAAAAAAAGACTGGGAGGGATGTTTGGAATTGAGGAAAGATAACTTTCAAAGGAGTAACTGAAATGTCGGAGATTTTACTCTGCTTACAAATGTAAGTTGGCCTGCTGAAGTGTTTGTATAAATGTAAACATGAGAACTCAGGATGAGAGACAGGAAAGTTTATTAACCATAATGTTGCAGATTTTTCTTTCTGTTGAATTTTTAGAAATGTTATAGCTCTTTTGTGTTACAGCTCTTACTTTCCACCAGGTTCTTTGTCTCAAGACCACAAAGTGTTAGGCACATGGACAAGGAATGTTGAGCAATGGAAAGGAAATGTATTAAGGGAAACAGAAAGCAAAAGTGAAAGAGAAAGCTCCAGAATGGCAGGCACAAGAAGGCCTCTGTAAGGGTTTTTTTTTTTTTTTCAAGTTTTTAATGGGGAGCTTTGCTGGATTGGTTACTATATAGGCTATATATATATAAGGTGAAAACCTCTAGTACTGGATATGTACCACTCAGGGAGCAGCTGTCAGAATTACCTTGTTTTGCATAGATTTGCTAATGAGGTGAAACTGAAGCCCTTCTCACAAACCGTTCAGAGATCCAGTCACTCAGAGGTCAGAACTGGAGGAACTTCTTTTGCAAAGGGAAGTTGTTGGAGTGTTCAGACAGGTCCTTGGTGGCCCAGTCCTTTGGCTGATGTGACCTCTGGTGATTCCAGTGATTGTTATTATTCTTCCTCAAGGTCCCTTGTCCCTCTCTACCTGCCTGGATTAAGAATTTGCCAGCGTCCTCTCTCTATCAATAGCAACAAATTACCCTAGGCAAATGTGAAGAGACACATCTTACCTATACAAGCAGTGGTGCACCGTACTGGATAGAACTCCCAGATAGAAAATTCTCTCTCATGTAGGATTGCTGGTAACCTGCCCATTCTCCTAAAACACAGTTGGAAACTGAAATAAACTTCTTTTACTCTTCTCAGCATAGGCAAGAAACTGTTGAGATGATAGTGGATGACAGAAAAAAGAAATAGGAGAGTAGTTAGATATTTGCTCAATCTCTATTTTTTCTTCATATTATAAAGTTCTCATGTTACTTTAAATAAACTGTTGGCTGTATATGTCACTTCTGTGTAGACTTCCAAGCCTTTGTATTTGTTTTATATGAGATGCTTGATGGAGGTAAGACATAATTCTGCCTACATCTTTCTTTGCCAGCTTATTTCTATAGACTTAATTGTTGAATATATTGGTTTGAAGTAAAAGAAAGCTTTGGGTAAATGTTTTGAGTGAAAAAAACTTCATAACCAATTAAAACTGGTGCCTTTTCTGGGGGGAAAGAGGTGTTTGAAATTCTAGGGAGAGGTTGTACTCTCCTCTTATGTGATTTTTTTTTTTTTTTTTTGCAAATAATCTGAAGAATGCAATGATCTTGTGAAAATTGTTGCTATTCACATTTTAGATACAAATCAGAGAGACCTCATTTAGTTGAGTGGCTATCAACTGCTCTATTATCTCTCCCGGAAAGGACTCTTTATCACTGGAAGTGCCATTCACAGGGCCGACAGTTCCACATGAATTAATGATGATTGCTTATAATTAAGACTGCTTTAAATGAAGATAACCTTTATTCTGTTACCCTTTAGGAAAACACATTTATTTTTGTGTACTAGACTTTATTTTATTTACTAGGAATTTTATTCATTTTATGGAAAATATATTCCTTGTGCCAGGTTTAGTGGAAAAATCCTTTACAGGGTGTGGATATCTTAGAAATTTTAAAGAACAGCCTTTTAGTGACATTATAGTGGTCACTGACTACATTAACATTTACAAATATAGGAAGGAAGAGTGTGTTCTTGGGATGAGGCAAACAGTTCTAGGAGTAGAGGCCCACAGATTTTTTTCTCTAAAAGACCATGAGGAAATATTTTAGGCTTTGTGGGCCGCAGGATCTCTGTTGCAACTACCTAACTCTGCTGTTGTAGTGTGAAATCAGTTGATACATAAATGAATAAACTTAGCTGTGTTATTTATTTACAAAAGAAGAACAGTTGAGCCACTCTTGGCCCACAACTACAATTTGTGATCCCTGGTCTGGTACAGATAACTAGATAGGTAAACAGATTAGATAGATGACTGAAAGACAGACGGATTTTTTTAATTATTTGAAAGGGAGAGTAATAGGAGGTAGGGAAAGAGAGAGAGAGAGAACACTTCTATTTGTTGGGTTCCTCCTCAAATGCCTGGAGGAGACAGAGCTGGGCCAGGCTAAAGGCAATAACCAAGAATTCCATCCAGATATCCCTTTGAAATCGGACATGACCCCCTAAAATCTATATAAAATGTGGCCCTTTAAGGTTCCCCAGAAGCACCATCTGGGATGCCACATATGCTACCAGAATTTGGGGTGCCATATGATATCACCATATGCTTATTAATAAATCCCCAATATTTTTTTTTTTTTTTTTGACAGGCAGAGTGGACAGTGAGAGAGGAGAGAGAGAGACAGAGAGAAAGGTCTTCCTTTGCCGTTGGTTCACCCTCCAATGGCCGCCGTGGCCGGCGCGCTGCGGCCGGCGCACCGCGCTGATCCCATGGCAGGAGCCAGGAGCCAGGTGCTTTTCCTGGTCTCCCATGGGGTGCAGGGCCCAAGCACCTGGGCCATCCTCCACTGCACTCCCTGGCCACAGCAGAGGGCTGGCCTGGAAGAGGGGCAACCGGGACAGAATCCGGCGCCCCGACCGGGACTAGAACCCGGTGTGCCGGCGCCGCTAGGCGGAGGATTAGCCTAGTGAGCCGCGGCGCCGGCCAATAAATCCCCAATATTAATAAGCCTGAGAGGGTTCTTGCCTAATATTTAGAGAAGAATTCTAAATACTGGCACAGATAAACGAGGCAGCATAGTACATTTTAAGCTTTTATTTAGTGAGAAAGATGTGTAGAAGAGTGAGAGTTTTATTTAAGAGAGAGAGGTAAATATGGGTTCATACCAAGCACCAGGAACCAGCCACCTGGAGGAGCATCTAGGCCAGGAAGCCTAGTGCGCGTGGCCCAAAGGCCATGCACCCTGGAGGCACAGGGCTACAACAAGCCCCCTCCTGGCAAGAGGCCAGGGAAAAGAGAAGGGTGGGACACACTGTGTCCCAGCCTTTTAACCCACTTCCAAAGGGGAGTGGTTAATTAACCTGATTGGCTGGTGGGCACTCAGGTGTGTCCAGGTAGGGGAATGAGGTCACACAGAGGAGTGATGAAGGTATCAGTTAGGGTATGAGGTCACACAGGGGCGTGGGGAAGGCGTGGTCTTCCAGCTCACAAACCTAATTAATTTTAACCTATATGCCTGCCTACTTCACCTTGTGGGTTGCAGGGAGCCACCCGAGTAATAGCCCATCAACTTCTGCCTTCCAGACATTGCAGCAGAAAGTGGGATCAGAATTGTGTGTGTGTGTGTGTGTGTGTGTGTATGAATTTAATGCTAGAACATTATGAAATAGATTATACAAATTTATTTTATAAAGTAATATGAAAAAGCATCATGCTGCCATTTATTGAACCCTCAAGGAAGACTTTATTCAGAACTATTATATTTATAATAGGGGAGAGACTGAATTCCACTCCAAAGACAGCAAAGGCATAGTCAATGAGCAGAGTGGGGATCAGAGGACCGAATATTACTATGAAGGATAACAAGGGTTGGGGAAATCTTAGTGGACTGACTTAACAGTGTTCTTGCTAAACGAAAGCCAAAGACTTGGATTTCAAAAATGAAGAATTTAAAATTTGATCAAGTATCAAGGGGTGGGAACTTTTACTAAATCAACCTAGCAGGATTCTTCCTCAAAACAGGCCTAGGTGGGGGCTAGTCAGTAAGAGGATTCTGATGAACCTGACTAAATTCTGGCCAAAAGTAGTATCTGTGGAGTGTTAATGTATTTCTAAATCAAGTCATAAGCAGAGAGCTGGGTCAGAAGAAGAGCAGTCAGGACATGAGCCAGTGCCCATATGGGACGCTGGTGCGGTACATGGAGGCTTAGCCTACTATCCCACAGTGCTGGGACCCCCAAATCAAATTATAACAGTAACTATGTATATACATACATCACACATAAATATATAAATTATAAATGTACTCAAAAATAACCTCATAGTTACAGGGAAGCGGCAGTGGAGAAATTATTATTAGCTCTGTTCTTTGTCTCACATGGAAGAAGAAGTTCCAGGCAGAAAAGCAGAGAGATTTTAAAAAGCAAGATTTATTAGAGTCGTAGACCTGCAGCCAGAGTGGCATGGAGAGGGGCTTCCAAGAGAGGAAAAAACCTGAAAGGGTTGGTGGTAGTGGGGTTTTTAAGTACAATTTTGAGGAAGAAACTGTCAATCAATGAGGTGGGGACAAACCCAACAAAAGACCTGATTTACAATCCTTTATTCTGCGTGGCTTGCTCAGGATAAAACCAAAGAGCCATCACAAGGGTGGGATACTAACTTGTTTTCACAATAAACTGGGAGCTCCGAAGGGTGGAGTCCCCACTCCCAAGATAGGATTGCAGCTCCCAAGGAATGGGCAGGCAGGCACTTTTGACCTTGCCCAGGGTAACTCTTGGGGGGAACATTTCCCACCCTCAATTTCCAGACCGCTTATTAACCCATGACTCCTCACAATAGGAGACAAATAGCTGTTGAGATTTTTCCATGGGACAGGAGCTATATTATTTACTATATAAATTGAAATATTTGAATGCTGGCTCCCCAGATACCACCACAATCACCTGCTAAACATGGTGAAGTGTTGCTGAGGTTACCCCTACTTTGATAGTGATCACTGTTCTCACAGAAAGGGAGCAGCTTGTGAAAAGGAATGAGCAACTGAGGTCTGTTTCAGTTTTTAGAGGTTTCAGCTTGCTGTTTCCTTTTGAAGATTTTTTTTTTTTATTTGAAAGGCCCCGAATGACAGAGTGAAGGAGAGACAGAGAAAGAGAGATCTTCCATCCTATGGTTCACTCTCCCAAATGTCCACAAGCCAGGAGCCTGGAACTCCGTCTGTCTCTCCTACACGGGTGGCAGTGGCCTAGGTTCTTAGACCGTCATCCGCTGCTTTTTCAGGTGCATTAGCAGGGAGCTGAATCAGAAAAGGAGCAATCAGGACTGGAACTGTCACTTGGATAATGGGATACCTGCGTAGCAGCTGGTGGCTTAACCCACTGCTCCGCAACAGGTCTTTCAGTAAATACTATTGATTAGAATTCTACAAAATTTATGTTGTAAGAGTTTAGGGTTGGTGAATTCAGGTAGGTAAGGGCTTTGGATTGGCTCTTGATTAGTAACCAGTCATTTGGCTGAGCTACATGTTCTGAAAAAAGAAATATTTACTCTGGTGAACCTTAGTTGAGCAGTCTATTTTTCAAGTAAATGGAGTTTCAGAAAGTTCCTTAAATAACTGATGAAGTTATTTGCAACTTCATCTCTTGCCAAGAATTTCCTGAAATATTAAAGTCATATTAATGCTGGCTGTTGAATAGTAAACTCATGTTGATGTACACAGTGAAGTGTGTGGGTGTAGATCATTTCAATTCTTAGAGGAACAAGAAGTAGATGTCTTTGAGTTTATAAAGTCATTGAGAATCCAAAACAAGTACAGCAAAACTAAATAAAAATGGACAGTAAAAAATGTTGAAAGTAATTATATGATTAAATATTAATTGACTGCCATAGGAGTTCAGAAGAGGAAGACAGTGGATGAGTGCTTTAAAAGTCTTGGGAATTTTAACAATGCTTAGAAAAAGATGAAAAGTCTAAGACAGGACCTGGGGCGCTTGTTAGTGGATATCATAAACAAGTATGTCTTAGAGTGAAATACAAGATATGTGGATAACTGCAAACAATACTGTGAATAATATATATGGAAATATGTGTTGAATATCATAATTTATTATTCAGGAGCTGTAGATTTTTAAAAAACTTATTTAAAAGGCAGAATGACAGAAAGAGGACAAGAAGGAGAGAAAAAACCATTTTTCCACCTAAATGGCTGCAATAGCCAGGGTGGGGCCAGGTTGAAGCCAGAATCCAGAAACTCTGGGTGCCCCACATGAACAGCCAGAGCCCAATACTTGGACCATCATCCACTGCTTTCCCAGGTGCATTACGGGTAATTGAATTGGAAGTGGAGCAGCTTGGACTTGAGCCAGTGCTCCAATATGAGATACTGGCAGTACAAGTGGCAGCTTAACTTGCTGTGCCACAATGCCGGACCGAGAGTCATAAATCTTTTTAGCGTATGTAAAACAATATGAAATATTGTGTAGAATACGTTGAGCTGCATGATGGGACTAAACAGAGGCATAGAAAACAGTTAAAGGATTAACAATTGCTCAGTTGAAAGCATATAAATAACAATACTGAGAGAGGAAATAGAGAGAAAACAAGTATTGAATTGAACAGGGTATGTTTGTATGTGGAATTTGGAGGGAGGATATAGCCAAAAATATAGTGAGGAGTATAATTTTAGCCTCACAAGTAACTTATGTGATTTATTATAGAACTAGAAATACAGAATTTGTATATGGGAATAGTTGGATTTGAGTTGAAAGTTTAAGAATCAATACAGTCAGGTGAAAGGATCACTTAGAGGGAAGCTTCTGGAAAAATAAAACGAAAGCCCAGAGCTGAGCTTTGAAAGATGCTTTTGTTTAGATAGTAATTGGGAGGATAAATCACATAGACATTTTTAAAGAAAGAGTAGCAGGCCACTGCAGTGATTCTAAGTCTAGGGAAGAGGATTTCAAAATCCTTTTGTTTGTCGTCACTGTCTCACGCTGTGAACATGAGGGAGAAGAGGTTAACCTTAAGCATGTGGCAGGAGTGTGTTGGATTTGGTTGTTGCAGGTCAGGGTGATGCTGGAAGTGTGATGTTTCAGAGTGAGTAGTGTAATTGCACTGCAGATGTGAAGAGTAGCATGTTGATGTGTGTCCAAAAGAAGGTGGAAACCCTTTTACAGAAGATCTAGTGAGCTTTTTTGTGCAAAGGAGAAGGAATGTACTTGTTTGTTATTTTTACTATACAAAAGGACTATATTCCTTAAGAAAAGTATAAGAATCTGGCAAGCGGAAGCAGAAATCAAAGATTTTTAAGAGCTTAGAGCACAGTGATTTGGTTATAGATTTTGTTACAGAACAGTTACTTTCTTTGCAAAGGGCAAAGATGATCACCCAAGCATTTGGGGAAAAAGAACAGTGTGCATGGAATGAGATTTTGAGTTAGAGAACAAGGATGGGGAAGCCATTTCTTATAGACCTCAGTTTTCTTAGGTACATTTTTGGAGGCTAGAGCTCCTGAAAAAATGTTACTGGGTGAAATTAGGCTTCGGCTGTTTGAAACTGAACAATCAGTTCACCAGAGATGAGAGATGATGCATAGGAACGGGTTTACTTAAGAATCAGGCCTTCCTGGGGGAGGAGCAGACCTCTTTGGTTGGTCTAAGATATACTCCTCCCCTCCAGCTCATTAAAAAGAGGTCTTTTAAAGGTGAAAGGGGATTTGGAGGGAGATTAGGGGCAATTGTTATATGGGTTTCTGGTGTCCCAGGTGGTGCCAGTTAGGTGGAGGCTTCTTTGATATGAAACTTGGCAGAAGCTTTTTTGATATCACACTTGGCGCTTTCCAGTGGTGGTCATAAATTCTTCATTTAGGGTCTGCTGCTTCAGCCATCTCCTTGCAATCAGCTTCTGAAACTCCTAGGCCTGTTGAATAAACACTCTGGTTAGCCACAAGAGAGCTTTTATTAATTACACTGTGAAAAGAAAAGGAAAATACACTTTTTTTACAGTTGCAAATATGTGACTGTTTAAAAAATAATCAAAATGTGGAAAGGAGAATGAAGATGTATTCAGTATGGTTACAAAAGTGTGGAAGGTTTTGCATCCTTGTGAGCATGTTTTAGGGCAACTGAAAGAAAGGCTGTGTTTCTATTATAAATAGCTAAGTCAGATTCTGGATTTACCAATGAGTTATTCAATTAATAAAATCTTAGCTATTTAATAATTTCTCCCTAATTTTATTTGAAAATTTTCTGTGATAACTATTTCATTATTTTGTTCACAATTTCTAACTTTAATTTCTCAGATTATTGTGCAAGTGTGTAGTATCTATTATAAACATGGATGATATACAACATTTACTTTAGTATACCAAAAATAGATTGTTTTGAATGAAAATAGTGTTTGGATTAAAGTGTCTCACAGAGAACTCATTTGCCAGGATTCTTCCTCTTTTTCAAAACTTTTTATGGGTAAATAGATGATGAATATATAAATTAATTTAAGTTTGAGCCCTTAAAAGAAAATTTGTCAAAATGAAAGCATACTTAGAATATGAATAAAAATACCAAGAAAGAAAAACCTAATAAGGTGGAAATAAGAGGAAAGTACCTTAAAGTGATTTCTGCCGGCGCCGCGGCTCACTAGGCTAATCCTCCGCCTAGCGGCACCAGCACACCAGGTTCTAGTCCCGGTCGGGGCGCCGGATTCTGTCCCGGTTGCCCCTCTTCCAGGCCAGCTCTCTGCTGTGGCCCAGGAGTGCAGTGGAGGATGGCCCAAGTGCTTGGGCCCTGCACCCCATGGGAGACCAGGAGAAGCACCTGGCTCCTGGCTTCAGATCAGCGCGATGCGCCGGCCCCAGCACACCGGCTGCGGCGTCCATTGGAGGGTGAACCAACAGCAAAAGGAGGACCTTTCTCTCTGTCTCTCTCTCTCTCACTGTCCACTCTGCCTGTAAAAAAATAAAATAAAATAAATAAATAAATAAAGTGATTTGTTTTTCAATTGAGCGACTTGCCCAGATTTAGGAATTTATGATACAGGTAAATTAATTTTAAGCAAGTTACCAAAAATCAGTGAAAACTTGTTTTGATTTAAAGCCTTGACTTAAGAACAAGAACATCCTGAAATAGTGAATTACACAGACTTGACCACCTTGCTCTTGTTCCTGATAGTTAAGCAGATGCAGAGGTCGCCATGCTTAATATCATTAACACTGAGAACTTGCCTGTGGTGGAAAATGCTTTATTATTTGCTTTGTGTGAAGATATATAAGGTTGTGTTTACCCAAGTGACCTTAAACTAGGATATACTATAATATCCTTCCTTTGGTTAACCAAATTATAGGGGAAAAAATCAGACAGAAATCAGAATAATGTTTAGGTGTATTGCCAACTGAAAATCCATGCTGGGATCTTCAGAAGGAAATGCTAGACAGTTATTCCTACTTTTCATTGAAAAAAACTGATTGAGAGGTAGGCATTTGATATAACAATTAAGAAGCTGCTTGGGATGATTTCATCCCATGTCAAAAATGCCTTGACTACTCAGCTTCAGATACCAGTTTCCTACTAATGCACATCCTATGAGACAGCAGGTGATGACTCAAGTGCTTGGGGCCCTGCTACCCATGTTGGAGACCTAAATGAGTTTTGGGGTTCTGGCTTCAACCTGGCTCAGCCCTGGCTTTTGCAGGCATTTGGGTAGGGAACCAGTGTATATAGAATCACTATCTCTTTGCCTTTCAAATAAAATAAAAACTATATTATAAAAAATACATAAAAATAAATAAAAAAAACTGAGTTCAGGATAATTGGCTTTTAACTTCCAATAAGCTGAAAAGAAGGGAACAATAACTTAAAGTACCATACAGACATGCATAATTATTTAAGAATATGTCTAGTGCCCCTACCTTAATCATCCTGTATTAATTCACTTTATTCATTGATCTGATTCATTCATATTTCATTACCTAACATTAAACCAAATATGAGATAGTTATTTTGAATAGAGTTTCTGAATAAAATGTATTAATACGGGAGTAGGAGTTATCTAAACTAGGAGATTCCATATGCAATTATATGTTACACAGCAAAGTAGGATAGTTTGAGACCCAGAATAACAGATTATCTGAGGGCATTCAAAATGTTCATGACAAAATGGAATTTAAACATCTTTTATTGCAAAAAAAATTGATTTTCTTACAGTTTTTTTCACAATATACATTTTTTAAAGAATTTTTGTAGACAATTTTTTTTTTCAGAAAGGACAGAAAAACATTAAAATGAATTAGTAAAAGCAGACATTAGGTGCTTTTTTTTTTTTTTTGACAGATAGAGTTAGACAGTGAGAAAGACAGAGAGATAGGTCTTCCTTCTGTTGGTTCACCCCCCAAATGGCCTCTATGGCCGGACCTACACCAATCTGAAGCCAGGAGCCAGATGCACGTGTGGATTTTTTTTTTTTTTTTTTTGGACGGGCAGAGTGAACAGTGAGAGAGAGAGAGACAGAGAGAAAGGTCTTCCTTTGCCGTTGGTTCACCCTCCAATGGCCGCTGCAGCCGGTGCACCACGCTGATCTGAAGCCAGGAGCCAGGTGCTTCTCCTGGTCTCCCATGGGGTGCAGGGCCCAAGCACTTGGGCCATCCTCCACTGCACTCCCAGGCCACAGCAGAGAGCTGGACTGGAAGAGGGGCAACTGGGACAGAATCCGTCACCCATACCGGGACTACAACCCGGCGTGCCAGCGCTGCAGGAGGAGGATTAGCCTATTGAGCCACGGAGGCGGTCTCATTGTATAGATTCTAAGTGTTACTGTTACAATATTGAAATGACTAGTGAATGGATCACAGAATCTTGTTATGCCAAAAGTATCAGACATGTCCATATACATCATTGTGGTTAATCTTCATAAGCTGTCACACAGTACTTGTATTCCCATGATGCAATTAAGACATTCAGGTTCTGAGAGACTGTAATTTATGCAAATTCATTTTCTGTAAATAGTGTCCCCAATGCTCTTTTTCTCAAGAATGGACAGGGAGTTGGGAAGCGTATGCTATACTATGGAAAAGGTTAGAATTGGCTAAAACTGGAAACTACATTATGATTTTAAACAGAAGAAAGTATTCAAGACCACTTTTATTTGGCTGTGTTTCTTTTTTACCTAATTTTATACACAGTAATAATATTTTTAACTTCCAAATATCCTGTTGTGTGATCAGTTTTCCTCAGGTTAATAGTTTTGATCAAAGATATTTCAGTATGACTTATTTTTTACAAACATGGCTAAATTTTACTAAAAATATATAAAATCTATCATCCAGAAGCAATGTGATTATATCAAATGAAAGCATTATTCTCCTAACATTGACAAAGTGGATTCCATGCTATGGCTTGCTAACAGCCTCAAAAATTTTGAGTTGTGATCATGAAAATCAGAGTAGATACCAGAGAATAAACTGAACCCCAAAGTGGAAGTGATAGAATAAAACTTGAGTGGTTGTAGAAGGTCTAGGTATGCGAGTCTGCATGAGTTGAACCAGTATGAGGAGATTTAGGGTTGTGCTGTGTCATAGTACACTGGCAGCCCTTAGTGAAAGTTAAAGATACATCACTCATTAATACTAGCTGACTTTGGAAAATTTAAGCACTTCTTTTTTTTTTTTTTTTTTTTGACAGGCAGAGTGGACAGTGAGAGAGAGAGACAGAGAGAGAAAGGTCTTCCTTTGCCGTTGGTTCACCCTCCAATGGCCGCCGCTGCAGCCGGCGCACCGCGCTGATCCGTTGGCAGGAGCCAGGATCCAGGTGCTTTTCCTGGTCTCCCATGGGGTGCAGGGCCCAAGCACCTGGGCCATCCTCCACTGCACTCCCTGGCCATAGCAGAGAGCTGGCCTGGAAGAGGGGCAACCGGGACAGAATCCGGCGCCCCAACCGGGACTAGAACCCGGTGTGCCGGCGCCGCAAGGTGGAGGATTAGCCTATTGAGCCACGGCGCCGGCCCAAGCACTTCTTTTAATACCTCCTTTCACATTACAATGGGAAACAGATTGCTCATATTTTAATTAGTTTTTACTTGTTAAACCATGAATCTCAGTGGCCCTCCTGCTAATCCCGTGTTTATTACACAACAGACCATGTTTAGGAGGGCTTCTTGATCTTTCAAGAGAATTAATGTGAGCCAAGTAAAGAAATCAACTGGGGTTATTGAAGGCTAACAATGATTGCTCTAATGTGTCTGTTTATTATACACATTTTCTCCCCTACAGTTATTATATTATTTAGTCAATGGATTTATCAATTGTTAATGTCTTTGTTGTTGCAGATACAGATGTGGTGTATAAAAGCGAGAATGGACATGTCATTAAACTGAATATAGAGACAAATGCTACCACATTATTATTGGAAAATACAACTTTTGTAAGTAATGAAAACTTACTTTACGCATTTCAGAACTGTTTAGAATGCTCCCTAGGTGTCCAAATTTATGCTTCAGCTTCAGCACTTGTATGTCATTTCAGTTGGAAAGATAGGGTTGAAATGCTAGAACTGGTAGAATGATTGACCGAAAATAATTCTGTGACCATTTTGTCCCCATTGACCCTTTTTAGTAATTGAATATGCATTTCTAGAAATAAGAGCTGCTTAGACTGAATACTTTTTTCAACATTTTTATGCCAGATTAGTCACACAAATGTGAAGACTAAAACATGGTTAGCCTAACCCTTTACTTTTTACATTCTTCATTTATCCTCATTCTCTTCTTTTCTGGATCAGGCAGAAAGATGGCTTTATAAAACTATCCTTCTGTGCTGGCGTTTGATGTTTTAGTTTTAGAAGTGACTCTTTGGTTGTCTTCAATCACTGTTTGACCAACAATGTTTAAATAACTGAATATATTTATATTACACTTAAAGAAGTGTCGCTCCCCCTCTTCGTGGAGGAACGACACAGGACCCTGCGCTGTTCTTTCGTCTGCTCGGCCCTCCCCGGGTTTGCTGCTGGTTCTTCCCGGGTTGGCTACTATCCCTTCCACCTCCGTGGAAGGGCAGTTCCCCCTAGCCACATTCCCCACTTCCGCAGGGGAGCGGCACACCGCCGGCCGGCTCTCTGGGGGGCTGCACAGGTGTTCCCTTAGATGTTCCCCTTAGATGTTCCTGGTGAATGCCGTCTCTCTCCTCCTTTATAGTCCTCCTCCGCCAATCCTAACTCGGCTGCCCACACGCCGAGTATGCTGCTCTCCAATCAGGAGCAAGTCCTACAGTTTATTGGTTGAACTGGAGGCAGCTGTGCGGAAGCTGTTTACTTCTCTCCCAGCGCCATATTGTGGGAGAGCAGATGCATAGAATAAGTCTTAATTCCAGTAACTCAGTCCAGTCCGGATTGCTCCCCACAAGAAGAAGGTAGCTATATCTTTCTAATAAATCCAATCCCTCTGAGGTTAGAAAGTTTAGCTAGAAATACCTATTGAGCAAGTTATAAATGAAATAACTATTGAAAATGTTCAAAATCTAACTACCAAGCACCTTTGAAAAGCAATACACAGTTATTTCTTCATTTTTATGTATCAGAATTTCAATGTATCATCTACTCTGTGAGTTTATAGATACAGGCAAAATAAACCAAACAGCCTCAGAAGATTTCCTTTACAAAATGAAACAATAAGCAAAATCACTGGCTATTTCTTTTATTTATCTCACTTGTAAAATTGGAAAACACATTGAATCTTTATAAGTTTTATATGATGGCCAGTTGGAACAGATGGGCTAGGAATATTCTCTTGTTTAGTGGCTTATGCGTTAAAAAAATCGTCACTAAAATGATGGAGATTGAACACACACTTGTATATCTTGCTAGCTAAATGTAACCATTACCTTATATACATTGATAATTAAGTCATTAACTAGAAGAAAACAATCGCATTTCTGTTTTTTAAACTTATCTATTAGCTCACAGATAACTGAGAAACAGCTGTTCTGCATGCAACTTCTTATAGTACTTACGGAATATCAAAGAAGCTATGATGGGCATTTTCTGTGGTCATTCAGGTGTCACTTCAGATGCCCACATCTGATATTACAGTGCCTGAGCTCCAGATCTGATTCCTTCTCTAATTTCATCTTCCTAGTAATGGATACCCTGGGAGACAGTAGGTGGTGGCTCTGGGATTTGACCCAAACAGAGGAGACTTAGACTGTATTCTAGACTGTGGCTTTGGCCTGGCCTAGCCCCAGATGTTGCAGGCATTTAGGGAGTAAACCAGTGGATGGAAGTTGTCTCTCACTGTCTCTTTGTGTGTGTGTGTGTGTGTGGTGTGTGTGTATTTCTCTGCCTTTTTAATAAAATGAAAATCAATAATAAAAATTTTAAAATATATTTATATGTAAGGCAGATGGCTCACTAGGAAAATGGATTTCCTTTGGTGAGATAACACTAGCCCTCATGAAACATCTGAATAAATAGCACAGAGCAGAATCTAATCTTTCTTCATTGGAGGGGCGTCAGAGATACTGGAGAAGAGGCCAGGGAATTCATGAGAGATACTTTCTTCAGTGGACTAGAATTCCTTAGTGGGAAGATGGATGGGAGGCAAAAATCAGGAACTGATAATGATGATGATGAGAGAGTGTTTCAATGATATCCTTATAAAGTCAATATGAGTTTTCTGTCCATGAGTTAGTTTGGGAAAACTTTAAATGTCTTCTCAGTTTGATTTCCTTTATCAACATGTGAAGTTTTTTGAGTGAAGATGATAGTCAAATATTTGGACACTTAGCTCATGAGTATCTTGTTATATGACTGTTCATTACTGATCATTCCTTAAGTTTATGAAGTTTTTTCATTGATTACTGCTTATGTGTCTTTTTATCTAGCATTTGTTCAATGCTGAATTAGACTCCAGGGAACATCAAAAAGAAAAAAAAAGCATATAAGTTATTATTCCATTATTCAAATTCCTTAGTTGATTTTACACACCACTACCCACTCATCTCTTTGTAGATTTATACATGTGCTAATTAATTCTGTTTTATCTTTATGCCTATGTATTTAATCTTCTTAAAATCCTTTGGAGGTCTGTTCCTGTTTTTCTCTATGTTGGCCATGACTCTTAATTACAGAGTCATATTTAGAAAACTCACTAAGTTACTGATCTTTTAAGACTCATAGGCTCCCTGAAGACATTTATGTCACAGCACAGATAATTAAACAATTTATAAGTCCTAAAAGTGTCAGAATTTGATAGGGGTGGGTGGAGTCAGTGGAGTGGAGAGTAGCATATATTTGCAATCAGTTAACCCAAAACTGAAAACAAGTATGCACGTTACCATGTTTTCGGAGGAATTAGTTTAATAATTTCCTCCATGCTTCAAATTAACATTACTGAATACAATTGTGTTTTTAAAGCTTGTATTAGGCTAAAGTCTGAATTTACTTTTTCTCTCAGGTCATTCTGTTGTAAAGAAATCTCTTAACACAGCTAACATTCGTATCCATACTGTAAGTTTTTCTGTAAAAAATTATCAATATTTTAGTTAGAATCATAATCAATTGGATCAGATCATTATAACAAGATTTTGTACTAAGAGGATACCAGATCAACTGAGAAAAAAAACTAATAGAATGTTGGTTTAATAACAATATTAACCAGCCAAAACCAGCCAATTAGAAGTTGCTCTAGCATTCTTGATTTTTTAAAAATGAAAAACTGAGGCAAACCCATTTTCAATAACTGTGAATTCCTTCTGTACTAAAAAAAGCTTAAATTTTACTTTTCCCAAATAAATAGAAATGTGGGTATTCTCTGTATTTTTCTGAGAATAAAATCTCAGATGTGGAGTGTTGTTTAATAACAATATTATGCTAGGATATCACTGCCAATTTATATTAATAGTTAAGATAATTTAACATTCCATTAATATTTTCCCAACTTAATCACATTTTAATAATGGGTAGCAGACAGTGAGTAATGATAATACTGGCTATGGCTGTTAAAAATAAGACCAAAAATAATTTTCATGAGATAATTGTATTAAGGTGTTCTTTGGGCTTGAAGTTAGGTCAGTTTCTAATGAAGGAGGAAATTAAAGAGCATATAAGTTTTTGAATAGGAAGATAGGGGAAAAAATGATTAGTACCCAAACTGCTCTTAATCATTCCAAAGTGTTTGGAGCTGTTATCTGTTAAAGTCAGAACCATTTCAGAGAAAAGCTCATTCACAATGGCATAATCAAGCCGGCGCCTCGGCTCAATAGGCTAATCCTCCACCTTGCGGCGCCGACACACCGGGTTCTAGTCCTGGTCAGGGAGCCAGATTCTGTCCGGTTGCCCCTCTTCCAGGCCAGCTCTCTGCTATGGCCCAGGAGTGCAGTGGAGGGTGGCCCAAGTCCTTGGGCCCTGCACCCACATGGGAGACCAGGAGAAGCACCTGGCTCCTGGCTTCGGATCAGCGCAATGCGGATCAGCGCAATGCACCAGCTGCAGTGTGCCGGCCATGGTGGCCATTGGAGGGTGAACCAACGGCAAAAAGGAAGACCTTTCTCTTTGTCTCTCTCTCTCACTGTCCACTCTGCCTGTCAAAAAATAAAAAAATAAAAAAACCACAATGGCATAATCAGGAAAAATGTTCCATAAGTATTAACTCTACCGTTTCTGCTGTCAATAATTTGATATAATCATTGGTTTTGGCAGAAAACAACGCAGCTATAAATTATTTTGTCAAATCACTTTTTGAAATTAGAAAAGAATTGGAAAATGAGTCTGAATTCCATACATTCAAATTGTATGAAGCATGAAAAAAGAGAGATTATATGTACTAGTTTAAGAAAGAATAACTGAGATAAAACTAATCTTAAATCTCTGAAAATGCACAAGCCATTAAATATATTCTGTGCAAATAGCCTAAAACTAAGAGGAGGGAGGAAGTTCCTATATGGCAGCAGATTGATTCCAAGCAAAAGATTTTCTATGCATTTTTTTCACCATTTAGAGGCCATTACAAAATAATAGGTTTGACTAGAGCCAGGGAATATTCATTGATTTATCATTACAGAGAGTACCTATTGGTCTCCCATGGGATTCTGGGATGTTTTTGTTTGTTTGTTTTTTGTTTTTTGTTTGTTCTTTTGGTTTTAGTTCCACTCGGTATGTGGGGTGATAAAGACAACTCTTTGTGCTATGATCAAGAAATTTATATTCTGTTTTGTGTTTGAGGAAATATAAGTTCCATGACAAAAATAGAATAATGCAAATAAAAGTGTTGTTGGATAAAGATACCCAGAATTGTCATTAGCCATGTGGCTCTAGTTACGTAATTTTCTTAAGTTCTGGGCTTACCAGTGTATGTCAAGTGTCCCAGTAGTCCAAGTGTCCCAGTAGTGCAGTTAATACTGTTGGAGCAACAGGAACTATCTGGCTATGGATGTTGTTGTGTTCTGAACAGTACAGCTCCTTCCTTAGATAATAGCTCTCCTGCCGCCCCCAGGAGACATTCAGCAACTCTGGAGGTATTCCTGGTTGTCTTGACTGGAGTGAGGCGTTTGATCTGGAGATCCAGTGAGTAGAGGGGAAGAACGAGCATCCTACAGTGCCAGGACAGTACCTCACAGCAAAGTCTTATCCACCAGATGTGTCAGTGCTGTAAAAAAAATGAAAAACAAAAACAAAACTACATTCTAAACGGAGAAACCATATGATGATTGGATGATTTTATTTATTTATTTATTTATTTTATTTTATTTTTGAAGTGAGATCAAAGTAACAATTCTTGAATAGGTAACTGTAAGGATATCTTTTCTATATTTATTTATTTAAAAGGTGGAATTACAAATAGGGAGGGGCATAGAGAGAGAAAAGTCTTTCATCTGCTGGTTCACTCCTGAAATTGCCACAATGGCCACAACTCAGGTTTCCATGTGGGTGCAGAGTCCAAGCACTTGGGCCACCTTTCACTGTTTGTCAGGTATATTAGCATAGAGTGGATGGGAGACAGAGCAGCCAGGGCTTGAACTGGCTCCCATTTGGGATATTGGCATGTCAGATGGCAGCTTAACTGGCTAAACCACAGCCCTAGGTCCTCTAAGGAGATCTTAAGTTGTGGCTTGCAGCTTCATTAGGTAGAGATATATTTCTTATTTATAAGGACATCTCTGCTATGACCCTGCATGTAGGAGTAGGATCATGTTGCTTCTATTTCTTTTTCTTTCTATATCACCAGGTATAGGCTAAATGTGTGGTTCCAATTTTCTTATAATATTTTGTAGATATTTCTAATTCAGGCATTTTTTTCCAGACAAGTAGCACTCACCTAGCTTTTGCCAACTCTCTCTCTCTTTCATTTAAATTAGGAATCAGCTGTTGCTTTTTAATATAGAGGATACAAACTGTTGCCTCTGAAGGCTACAGACAGCTTAATAGCTTTAATTAGTATAGTGTGTTAAGGAATAATTGACTTTCATTGTCTTTATATTGGGCAGTTACAACTCCCTTTTGTTGGGCACTTCCATGTTTCTCATATTTTTATTTTCCACTTTTATAATGTTTACATAAATTTTTATATCCACATTACTCATTCTGAAATTATTACATTTATTTATAATATTTACATAGTTTCCAGCTGTTAGTAAACAAAACCAAATCTTTACTCATATAATCTATGCACATTTAGGAAGACAAATGAAATAATGTCCGTATCAGCAAAGACTGAAATGTTTTTCTGTATTCATTTAGGAAGTAGACTTGATTTTATCACAAATATTTGGCTGTGAAAAAGAAAAACTGTTTTTTTTTTTTTCCCCAAAGAGACCTTTTATTTAAGGAGTACAGATTTAATAAGTACAACTTTAGGAGTATAGTGATTCTTCCCACCATACCTGCTCTTCCACCCCCACTCCAACAACAACTCCTACCTCTCCCATTTCCAGTCCCATTCTCCATTAAGATTCATAATAACTTTGTACACAGAAGACCAACTGTATATTTATTAAAGATTTCAACAATTTTCACACACACACACACACACACACACACACTGACAATTTTTCCAGTTAACTCTCATAATACAATTCATTCAAGACAGAGGTCCTGCATGGGAGGTTAGTGCACAGTGACTCCTGTTGTTAATTTAACAATTAACACTCTTATATATGATATCAGTGACCACTCGAGGCTTTTGAAATGAGCTGCGTAGGCTATGGAAACCTTTTGAATCCACAAACTCCATCATTATTTAGATAAGGCCATAGCAAAGTTTAAGTTCTCTCCTCCATTCAGAGAAAAGTACATCCTTCTTTGATGGCCACTTCTTTCCCTTGGAGTCTCACTCACAGAGGACCTTCATGCAGAAAAATTTTTGCCACAATGTCTTGGCTTTCCATGCCTGAAATGCTATCATGGGCTTTTCAGCCAGATCAGGAAGTCTTAAGGGCTGATTCTGAGATCAGAGTGTTATTTAAAGTGATTGTCATCCTAGGAGTCTGCAGTGTAGACTGCTTAACATGTTAGAACATTTTTCCCTTTTAATTCTATTATTATTATTACTAGACACTTGATCCTATTTATATGATCACTTTCCATCCTCAATTGATTTATGCACATGTGATTAACTATATGTTAAAGAGTAACACATATTATGTAAAGAGTTCAGCAAATATTATGAAGAAAAATAATAAAAGAAACCTGCTTCTCAAAAGTCAAGGCAAGAGCCACTCACCATCCTTTCTCAAAGTGTTAATTGTACTCCTACTGACTACATTTTAGGTGCTCTATTAGTTCTCACAGATCAGGGACAATATAGAGTATTTTTCCCTTTGGGATTGCCTTATTTCATTAAGTATATTTTCCAGATTCATCCATTTTGTTTTTAATGATCAGATTTCTTTTTTTTTTACTGCTGTGTAGTATTCCATAGTTTACGTATCCCATAATTTTTATCCAGTCTTTGGTTGGTGGGCACTTAGGTTGATTTCATGTCTTGGCTATTGTGAATTGAGCTGCAACAAATATGGAGATACATATAATTCTTTAAGTACTGATTTCATGTCCTTTGGGTAAATTCCCAGGAGTGGGATAGCTGGGTCATATGATAGGTCTATATTCAGATTTCTGACATATCTCCATATTGTCTTCCATAGTGGTTACTAGTTAACTATCTAACCAACATTGGATTAGGGTATCTTTTTCCCCACATCCTCACCAGCATTTGTTGTTTCTTGATTTCTGTATGAAAGCCATTCTAACAGGAGTGAGGTGAAACCTGATTGTGGTTTTGATTTGCATTTTCCTAATGGCTAGTGATCCCGAACATTTTTTTCATGTCTCTGCTGGCCATTTGGATTTCCTCTTTTGAAAAATGTCTGTTGAAGTCCTTGGCCCATATCTTAACTGGGTTGTTTGTTTTGTATTTGTGGAGTTCTAAATCTCTTTGTAGATTCTGGTTATTAATCCTTTATCAGTTGCATAATTTGCAAATAATTTCTACCATTCTGTTGATTGCCTCTTCACTCTCTGACTGTTTCTTTTGCAGTATAGAAGCTTCTGAATTTGATGTAATCCCATATGTTAATTTTGGCTTTGATTGCCTGTGCATTTGGGGTCCTTTCCAAGAACTCTTTGCCTGTGCCAATATCTTACAGGGTTTCTCCAATGTTCTGTAATAATTTGATGGTGTCAGATTGTAGATTTAGATCTTTAATCCATGTTGAGTGGATTTTTTGTAAGGTGTAAGGTAGGAGTCCTGCTGCATACCTTGTATGTGGAAATCTAGTTTTCATAGCACTATTTGCTGAATAGACTGTCCTTGCTCCAGGGATTGGTTTTAGCTCCTTGGTCAAATACAGGTTGGTTGTAGTTCTTTGGATTGATTTCTCGCATTTCTATTCTGTTGCATTGGTCTAGCCATCTATTTTTGAATCAGTACCAGGCTGTTTTGGTTATAATTGCCTTGAAGTATGTCTTGACATCCAGTATTGTGATGCCTCCATCTTTGTTTTTGTTGTCTAAAATTGCTTTAGCCATTCTAGGACCTCTGTATTTCCATATGAATTTCAGCATCATGATTTCCAGATTTGAGAAGAATGTCTTTGGTATTTTGATTAGTATTGCATTGAATATGTATATTGCTTTTGGAAGAATGGACATTATGATGATATTGATTCTTCTAATACATGAACATGAAAGATTTTTCCATTTTTTGTATCTTCCTCTATTTCTTTCATTAATGTTTTGTAATTCTCATCATAGAGGTCTTTGACATCCTTGATTAAATTTACTCCAAAGTATTTGATTTGTTTTGTAGCTATTCTGAGTAGGATTGATCTAGAAGTTCATTCTCAGCCTTGTCATTGTCTGTGTATACAAAGGCTGTTGATTTTTGTGTATTGAATTTATATCTTGATACTTCACCACACTCTTCTATGAGTCCAATAGTCTCTTATTAGAATTCTTTGGATCCCCTAAATAAATAATCATATCATCTGCAAAGAGGGATAGTTTGACTTCTTCCTTCTAAATTTGTATCCCTTTAATTTCTTTTTCTTTTCTAATGGCCCTAACTAAAACTTCCAGAATTATATTGAATAGCAATGGCAAGAGTGGGCATCCTTGTCTAGTTCCAGATCTCAGTGGGAATGCTGCCATGGGTTTGTCATAAATTGCCTTGATTTTATTGAGGAATGTTCCTTTTATGCACAATTTGCTTAGAGTTTTCATCTTGAAAAGGTGTTGTATTTTATCAAATGCTTTCTCTGCATCTATTGAGATAATCATATTTTTTTCTTCATTTCGTTGATGTTATGTATCACATTGATTGATTTGCAAATGTTGAACCATCCCAGCATACAAGGGATAAATCCCATTTGTTCCCTGTGAGTGATCTTTCTGATGTCTTGTTAGATTCATTTGGCTAGAATTTTGCAGAGGAATTTTGTATATTTCCTCATCAGGAAAATTTGTCTGTAGTTCTCTTTCTCATTTGTATCTTTTTCAAGATTAGGAATTAAGGTGGTGCTGGCTTCATAGAAAGAATTTTGGAGGATTCCCTCCCTTTCAATTACTTTGAATAGCTTTTGAAGAATTGGAGTTAATTCTTCTTTAAATGGCTGGTTGAATTCAGTAGTGAATCCAAATGGTCCTGGGATTTTCTTTGTTGGGAGGGTCTTCATTACTCATTCAATTTCCATCTTGGTTATGTTTCTATTTAGGTTTTCTGTGTCTTCATAGCTCAATTATGGTAGGCTGTATGTATCCAGGAACCTATCCATTTCTTCTAGGTTTCTTGGTTTGTTGCTATACAGCTCTTTATTTGTGATTTCTGATGATTCTTTATATTTCTGTGATGTCTGTTGTCACATTTCCTTTTTCATCTCTAATTTTATTAATTTGGGTCTTCTTTCACCAATGGTGTGTCATTTTTTTTTTTTTTTCAAAAAACCAACTCTTCATTTTGCTGATCATTTTTTTGGTTTCAGTTTTGTTGATTTCTTTTCTAATTTTAATTATTTCCTTTCTTCTACTGGTTTTGGATTTGGTTTGCTGTTGTTTTTCTAGATCCTTGAGATGCATTATAGCTAATGATTTGGTTTCTTTCCAGTTTGTTGATATAGGCATGAATTGCTATAAACTTTCCTCTTTACACTGCTTTTGCTGTGTCCCATCAGTTTTGAAATGTTGTCATCTTATTTTGCTTCCAGAAAGTTTTTGATTTTCTTTTGATATCTTCAATGACCCACTGTTCATTCAGTAGCGTATTTTTCAGTCTCCATGTGTTTGCATACATTCTAGAGATTCCTGAGTTGCTGATTTCTAGCTTAATTCCATTCTGGTCTGAGAAGATGCATATGATTTTGATACTTTTGAATTTGCTGAGATTTGCTTTATGGGCTAGCATGTCATTAATCCTAGGGAAAGTACCATGCTGGTGAGAAATGTGTATTCTGCAACTGTAGGATGGAAATTTCTGTAGATACCTCTTAGGTCCATTTGGTATATCATGTTGATTAACTGTGTTGTTTCTTTTCTGATTTTCTGTCTGGTTGATCGGTCCATTGGTGAAAATGGAGTATTGAAGTTCCCCATTGCAATTGTATTTGAGTCTATGTCTCTTTTATATCCCTTACCATTTTTTTTTTTAAAAGCCATGAGCTCTGTATTTAGGTGCATATCCATTTATAATAGTTACATCTTCATGTTGAATTGATCCCTTAATCATGACATAGTGCCCTTCTTTGTCTCTTTGAACAGTTTTTGTGTTAAAGTCTGTTTTGTCTGATGTTAAGGTGACTACACCAGCTCTTTTTTGGTTTCTGTTGGCATGGGATATCTTTTTCCATCCTTCCCCTTTCAATTGCCTGCATATTTGTTGGTGAGAAATGTTTCTTGTAAGCAGCAAATAGATGGGTTTTGTTTTTTAATCTATTTAGTCATTCTGTGTCTTTTGACTGGAGAGTTGAGGCCATTTACATTCAATGCGACTATTGGTAAGTAACGACTTTGCCCTGTCATTTTTCCAAAGATGTTCCTATTTTTCACTTTGGATTACCTTTGTACTTTTACTGGGAGATTTTTTTCCTTTACCTTCTTTCGTTGTGATGACTATGTTTCTGTGTTTCTGTGTGAAGCACATCCTTAAGCATCTTTTACAGGGCTGGACAGGTGATGACAAATTCTTTCAGTTTCTGTTTGTCATTGAAGGTGTTTATTTCACCTTCATTCATAAATGAGAGCTTTGCAAGGTATAGTATTCTGGGTTGACAGTTTTTTTTTCTCTTAAGATTTGGACTATATCTTGCCTTTTTCTTCTTGCCTGTAGGGTTTTTGATGAGAAGTCTGTTGTGAGTCTAATTGGAGATCCTCTGTAAATAATCTGGCATTTCTCTCGTGCACATTTTAGAATCTTTTCTTTATGTTTTACTGCAGTGAGTTTGATTACAGTGTATCCTAGCAAGGATCTTTTCTGGTCATGTCTTTTTGGAGTTCTATGTGCTTCCTGTACTTTAATGTGCCTTTCTTTCTCCAAATTAGGGAAGTTTCCTGGCATTGTTTTAGTAAAAATGACTTCTAATTATTTCTCTCTTTTCTTGCCTTTAGGAACTCCTAGAACCTGTATGTTGGGTTATTTGATACTAAACTATAGATTCCCAACAGTGTTTTTAGTTTTCTAATTTCTTCTTGTTTTCAGTCTGACTGTATAATTTCCTGTGCTTTGTCTCCTATGTCGGATATTATTTCTTCTATTTCACAAATTCTGTTGTTAAGGCTTTCCACTGCATTTCTTATTGGTTCTATTGAATTCTTCATTTCATTTTGCTTTCTTTTTAGAGCTCCATTTTGTGGAGAAATTTTCTTAAATGTCATATACGGATTTCAGTAGTTCATGCATTTGCTTCTGATTACTTTTATGTAGTCTTTTTTTTTTTAAGATTTATTTATTTACTTGAAAGTCAGAGTTACACAGAGAGAAAAGGAGAGGCAGAGAGAAAGAAAGGACTTCCACTGCTGGTTCACTCCCCAGTTGAATGCAATGGATGGAGCTGCGCTGATCTGAAGCCAGGAGCCAGGAGCTTCTTCTTTCAAATCTCTCACCTGGGGGCAGGGGCCCAAGGACTTAGGCCATGTTCTGCTTTCCCAGGCCATAGAAAAGATGGATCATAAATGGAGCAACCAGGACTTGAACCAGCACCCTTATGGGACACTGGCACCTCAGGAGATGCCTTACCACTATGCCACATTGCAGGCCTCTTCAATGCAGTCTTATGATCAATTTTTTGAATTGCATTTCTGGCATTTCTTTGATCTCATCATCTTCACAATCTAGTATTGAAGTTTTCTGTTCTTTTGGGGGGCATCATGTTGTCTTCCTTATCCTTGTTTTTTGAATTGGTGCGTTTGTGGAGATACTCATTGGTTTCTTCTTTGTTACTTCACTGTGGTTGCTTTCATCTTCATACTGCCTCTGTAGACAGGTAGAGTGTTTTCAGTGAGTATCTAGAAGTGTATACTGATTGTGGCCAAGGAGCTCTTTTCAGTTCTCAAGGGTGAAGGGCGTGTCTAAGGTGACACACCCAGGCTTGGCATGGTAGATCTTTTTTTTTTTTTTTTTTTTTTTTTTTTTTTTATCAGTGAGAAGGTTCATTCTGCTCAGCTGAGCTCCTCTCCACAAGGGAAGCCAGTGCCTTAATGCTAGCCTTAGTCATAATATTCATCTTCTTTGCCACAAAGACCACACAAAGGATCTGTTCAGTCCTCAGTGTAAGCTCAGATTCCCCAGCAATGTCCCTCACCAGGTAACAGGGGATCCCTGAGCATGTGGATTCTCTCACAGTGACTGCTGAAAGTCCCAGCCACACTGTGAGTCCTCCCACACAGCCTAAGTTTTTCCACAGTCCTGGCACACAAGCCTCCCACAGTTATGAGCACCTAGCCCACTGTTAGTTCTCCTCACGAGTCAGGAATCTCGACTTCACTGGTTGCTGGGCACAGACAAGAGCTGGCAGTGCTCTTACATATGTCCAAAATGGCACCCACTCTATCAGCTTGTTATACTGCACAACTGCAGGGTGATCAGGATAGAGAAATGTGCCCCTCCTTTTTTTTCTGTACATTGGCAGCTACACTAGCCCCCATGGGCTCCATGCCAGGTTCCTTCTAGGCTCTTCCTGCAACTTTAGCTCCAGTAGCTTAGGTGACTGAAGTCTGTCCTTACCTTACTCTCCAACGCTGGTGCAGAAGCTCTGGGTGGCTGGGGTTCTGAGTTGCAGATGTCCATTCCCTCCACATAGGTCCACTGTATCCCTCTAATCTGTGTAGAGTTTCCTCTGCCATTTTCTCCCTAACTCTTCCCCGAGTCTGCACTCTCTCCACTTTTTTAACACTATCTTCTCCTAGACTAGAGCAATAAGCTCCCTCCCTACCCTGCTATCTTGGAAGCCTTGGTAAAACAGTTTTAAAAAATAGATTTATTATTTATTTATTTGTAAGACATACTGACAGAGAGGAAGATCTTCCATATATTGATTCACTCCCCAAATGCCTAAGATAGCCAATCCTAGGCCAGGCCAAAGCTAGGAGACAGGAACTCTGTCACAGTGTCACATGTGTGTGACAGGGACCCAAGCATTTGGGTCATCATATCCCCATTAGTATTTAGACAAGGCTATAAGGAAAGTGGAAGTGCTCACCTCCCTTCAGTGAAAAATTACTTTATTCTTTTCAAAGTGATAGTCATGAAAAATAAGGAAATTGGGAAAAAATGTTGCCTTGGGGATTTACTCAGTCACAAATTCAACTTGAGATACGAGGAGAGATAATATTACTATCTCCATGTGTTTGCAATGATGACATGATTATTCTTGGGTTCCATATAGTGATTTATTTATGTAGTATGTCCTAGGTGAAAAGAGACTAAAACAGTACTTCATTTTTATGTTTCACCCAAAATTATCATTGAGATTGATCTAGAAATTAGATTTTATGGTGAATTTTTTCATGAGGACAAAATATTTCAGATGGCATAATCATTTTAATTCTGAATCAATTGTTCCTAACAAATCCACATCTATATTTAATCATGAGCATTCTTAAAAAGTATCTTGACAGAAATGAAAATTATCTAGGTACTATATCTACAGGTCTAATTTAACAAATTGAAACCATGTAAATATTGCATTTTTATTATTAGACATCACTTGTTTAGCCATTTGAATAAGAGCTTGGTTCAGTCTTGTCTCTTGCCTTATATATGCTCTTATAAATGAGCAATAAAATGACTACAAACTCCAGTAATAATTTTTTTTGGAGATTCACATTTACTCTTTTTGGAGCTAGAGGTGTGTGTCTGATAGGATGCTGGAAGACAGTAGGTAAACAGATCTATTTCAATTACAGTGATTACAATTGTTTCAGAATTTGGCTTCCAGGGAAGTCAGCTATCTGAATTGCAGCCAGGGTCATTCAGTTGTTTTGAGAAATTTCAGTCTCTAGTTACATCCCCTTGAACATCTGGGAGACCATTCTGCTTTCATTTTATTTCTCAATAGTTTTATATATGGCTGACTCTAAGTCATGGTAAAACAATTGAAAACTTTTTTCTAAATGTTAGTAAAAAAAGAAAATTTCAGATAGAGATGGTAAAAAGATTTTTTGCCTGGCAAGGTTTTACCATAGTTAATAACAACATAAATTTCAAAATTGCTGAATATAAATTTCTAATGTCTAACCACAAAACAATAATGAATAAAGGAGGTGATGGATATCTTACTTACCTTTATTTATCTTTCATGTAATATATATATATATATAAATTCAAATTTTACCCTATAAACACATACAATTATTAT
Source organism: Oryctolagus cuniculus (assembly GCF_964237555.1). NCBI lineage: Eukaryota > Metazoa > Chordata > Mammalia > Lagomorpha > Leporidae > Oryctolagus > Oryctolagus cuniculus. The sequence continues at coordinate 113,306,648 of NC_091434.1, forward strand.
TGATCTATTAAATAAAAAAATTAAAAGATACTTAAGATTTTTAATTCATGTTGGAATTCTTTTTCAAAGATTTATTTTATTTGAGAGGTAGAGTTACAGAAAGAGAAAAACAGAGACGGAGACAAAGAAAGAGAAAGAGAGATCCTCTATCCTCTGGTTTACTCTCCAAATGGCCATAATGTCTAAAGCTGGAACAGACCAAAGGCAGAAACCTTCTTCTGGGTCTCTCACATGGGTTCGGGGCCCAAGCACTTGGGTCATTTTCCACTGCTTTCCCAGGTGCATTATCAGGGAACTGGATCATAAGTGGAACAGCTGGAACTTGAACTGGTGCACATGTGGGATGCCAGTGTTACAGGCAGCAGCCACAATGTCACTATACCACAGCACCAGCCACCATGCTTAAGTGTAGTTTAAGCAAATAAAATACATTTTTCAAGAGATCTTTGAAGCTTTTAAGATCATTATATTGAAATAATCTATGCCTTCCCACTCACCACACCTTTTGACTGGTCAAAACATTTCACTCTATGCAACTTTATTTTAAAACCAGTCACTAATAAGATTTCTGCAACTTATAATTATAATAGAATACAGATAGTTTAATAGTATAAAACAAATATGTTAACATTTTGGTTTGCTTGTGGAACATGTATCAGCATTTGAAGTTCAATTTTTGATTAACAGTATGTGGTAATGGCAATGCGTTATAGATCTGGAAAACATTGGGTCTCCTATTTCATGTTCAATAAAAACAAAAATAGACCCAGAAATAGAGACTTGCTGGGTACAAATCTTCAAACTAGAGTACAAATATCTTGAATCACAGCTGAGGGTTTTCTTAGTGTACCTCAGTATTCCATTCAAAATTCCTTTCAAAGAAATGCTGAAATAAATTACAATTCCTTAGTATTTTATATATATAAGAAATTTCTTTGTATTTTGTTTTTATACTTGTCTTTTAGGAATATGTATGTAAGTATTAATCTGAGTGATCAATTGTTTGATTACATGTTTCGCTATCAAACACTTCTTTATTTTTTAGAGATATATTTTCTTATTTGAAAAACAGAGTTATTGCATAAGAGAGAGGGAGAGGTGGGGGGGGGTGTGAGAGAGGGAGAGAAGGGGGGAGGTGTCATCCATCTGCACATTCACTATCCAAATGGTCACAATGGACAGGGCAGAGCCAGGTGGAAGCCAGGAACCTGCAATTTGGTATTTTTTGTTTTCAGTTCATTTTAATTTTTTGCTTTATGGATGAATTTTTGGCATTCTGTTATTAGTTTCCTATTATTTAAAATTGATATATTTTCCTGATGAAATTACTTACTGACCAGTATGGATTTCTTTGTCTCCATTAACAAATGTTATTCTATGTCTATTCTATATGATATTGGTAAAGCCACTTTATCTCTGTTTTGTTCATAACATGTATAGCATACCTCCCAACCATTTTATTTTCAACATTTTTATGTACTGAACCCAGAATATGCTTTTCTATATGGCATATAATTTGATCATGCTTTTTACAATGGCAGTTCTGTCAGCCTCCACTTTTGATTCAGATGTTTAATCTATTTGCATTTAATGCAATTTCTTATAAGGAAAATTTGTGACTGTCATTCACTTTTCTCTATATAGTTTTTTTCTGTATGTGTCAGATTTTCCTCTATTCTTTGATTCCTGACTTTAGTTGAGTTAAACAGATATATTCTACTTTATGTTTTACTTGTCATTATTGTTTGCTATTTAAAAATATAACAGATTTGAGAGAGAGAGAGAGGGAGATGGAGAGAGAGAGGGAGATGGAGAGAGAGAGGGAGATGGAGGGACAGAGGGAGGGAGGTGGAGAGACAGAGAGAGAGAGAGAGAGGGAGAGAGAACCTCCATTTGCTGGATCACTTGCCAAATCTCTGTAATAATCAGGAGGATTCAATGGGACCAAAGCCAGGAACCAGCAACTCAACTCAGATTTCCCACGTGGGTGGCAGGAACTCAACTGTTTGATCCATCATTACTGCCTCCAAAGCTCTGCTTTAACAGGAGGCTAGAATCAGTAGCTGGAGATGGATGTTGAACTGTGATATGGGACACACATGTCTTAAATAATGTCTTAACTGCTATGCTGAATGCTCTCCCCACTTTTACTAATTTTTGTTATGCATTTAGCCATTTGGCTTTTGATGTTACAACTAACATCTTAATTTAGAATAATCTAGTTCAGATTAAGTATCAATTTAATTTGTGTGGTACATAATGTTTTCCTGTGTACCTGCATTACTTCTCTCTCCTTTATTCTATCATTGTTAATCAAGTTATAGCTATATACAACATATATGTTTTATTTAGTTAGAAATAGTTTAATTTCTCCTTCATCTTAATTTTTATATCTACTCATTTTAGTTTATTTGAAAGGCAGAGTAAGAAAGAGAGAGAGAAAGGGAGAATGACAATGAGAGACTGAGATTGAGATCTTCCATTTGGGAAATCCCAAATGCCTGCAGTAGCCTGGACTAGACTCAGCCACATTCGGAAGCCAGGAAGTCTGTCCAGGTCTCTAACATGTGAGTACAGAATCATGTTTGAGCTATCATCTGCTGCATCCCCAGGTTCATTAGCAGGGCTCTGGTTTGCAAGCACACAAGGAGACAGACCTCCGTCCCTGACACTCCAGTTTGGCTTGTGTGTGCCTCAAGCCGTGGCTTAAGCTAATGCACCACAGCGCCAACCCTCCCCTCATTTTCAAAGGAGCTTTTACCTGGAATTGTTTGCTGGTCACTTTCCTTTAATACTTTGAAAATGTCACTCTAATTCTGTTCTGTCCTCTGTGGCTTCTTATGAGAAGATGTGAAGTTACTTTTCCCTTGCTCTTTTCATTATTTTATTTTTGTTAGAGTTTTGTTATTTTGATAGGATGTGTCTGTGAGGATCTTTCTGAGTTTGCTATATTTGGAATTTGTTGGGCTTCCTAAATAAGTACATTAATATTTCTTATCAAATTACAAAGTTTTGAGTCATTAGATTTTGAAATTTTGTCTGCTTTTTTTTCCTGTCTTTAGTCTCATACATGCTTTTTATGTGTTATATTCTGCTTTAATGAAACAGAAAGGTGCATAAGGAATTTCCAAAAATAATATAGCTAAGCATAATAGTCTATTTCTCACATTAATTGATGTTCTCTGCATAACAATTACAACTTAATTTCCACTTTGAAAAAATTGCTTAGAAGATTTTGTTTTGTGTGCTGTGTATTATTTTTTATTTAGATAATAGGTTTTCTTATATTAATTGAATCATTGCATTCTCTCATTCATCAATGGTCAGAAAGTAACTACTTGAATTAGAAGAGACTATAATGAAAATTGTACCTTCTCAATTGGACTAATATGTACCTTTCTTAGCCTACTTCAAATTCATAAATTAGCTTAAAAAAGGTTCTCCTGTATTTATACTTTAAAAAGTGTCTTTTAGAACACACATGTTCTAAACCATTCATGTTGGGATGTTTTTGATGATTGTGAATAATGTGCTTGCCTTAAAAAAAATAAAAGAAGAAAAAAGGCCCAGACAAAAATATACCTATCGTGTACACCACTGCTTTAAAAAAAAAACTAAGGGAGAAAAAAAATAACTAAAGTAAATTAATGACTGCATTATAACTTAAGAATTTACATTATTATAAATGCACATCATAACTGGAGGATGGGAAAATCATGTTCAATGCACAATGAACTTCACTCCATTATATATGGGTAGTGCTATGATGATATTGTTTTAAAGAGAAAATACTTGAAATCACATTCTATTTATTATAAAAATAGCAAATAAAAATTTAATTATTATATATACACATAGAATAATCTTTATATTATTTTTTAAAAAAATTAAAAAAGCAACAGAAATTCATATTGTAAGTCTACTTTAGAGAATAAAATATTTATTTTCATAAGCTGTAAGTAAATGAGAACTTATTTTTGTGACACTGTTTTTTACACGTCTATGTCATTCCTCCATTTTTATTTGTGATTATGTCTCTGACTACCACTTATAAATGTTCTTTAAAAATAACTTTAATTGGTATTTTAATAAAATATAGTGTTAATTGTAAATGCAAATATTACTTTCAGTCTCTGTTGACTTTTTTTTTTTTTTAAACATTTTAAGCTTAAGCTTTTATTTAGTGTGAAAGATGCATAGGAGTGTGAGGGTTTTATGTAAGAGAGAGAGGTAAATCTGGGTTCATACCGAGCACCAGGAACCAGCCATGTGGTGGAGCATCTAAGCCAGGAAGCCTAGGGCGGGTGGCCGGAAGGCCATGTGCCCTGGAGGTGCAGGGCTACAGCCAGCCCCCTCCTTGCCAGAGGCCAGGGCGATGGAGGGAGGAAAAGGCCAACAACCCTGTTCCAGGCTGTTAATCCACTCTCAAAGGGGAGGGGTTAATTAACCTGATTGGCTGGTGGGCACTCCAGTGTGGCCAGGTAGGGGAATGAGGTCACACAGGGGCGTGGGGAAGGTATCAGGTAGGGCGTCAGGTCACACAGGGGCGTGGTGAAGTCTTTGTCTTCCAGCTCACAAACCTAATAAATTTTAACCTGTATGCTTGCCTACTTCATTCCTCCCTCAGAGACCCCATCCCCTTAATCCTAAGGGAAGTTGATGGACATCGAATCATCTCTTTTGTACCTGCTTCCTGCTTATGAGGGGTGTAGTGCAGGCCCTGCCTATCCAGGGTCTGGAAGTCTCTGTCTATCCTATCTAGCAAATTCACTTTGTGAGCTGGAGCAATCAATCTCGGTCATTGCCAACGTCTGTGTCCCCTGCATGGTTGGTTACTCCCAGAAGTCGAGTTCTGAAACATGAGTTTGTTAATTAGTATGAGCAGAACTGGAACAAAACCAATTATAAATGGAATGCCCCTTTAGATGAAAAGAACATATCTTACAGATTCCCAGATAGTGGGTAGTGATAGGCTACCCTTATGTAGATTATAAACCCATTTAGCTTGAGTATAGAGAATTTTAAATGGAAGAACCCATTAGGTAGCTTTATTATCAATAATTGTTCTGAGAGATAATCAAGAAATGCAGGTACGGTATGTTTGTCTTAGACAAAGGCAAAAGTTTTACTTATCCTTTTTGCTTTGAAGTGGTACTTAAGGTTTCTGATTGGCTTCTAGGAACAGTCAGGCATGTCTTTTGCATTCACCTGTGAAGACTTAAGAGGTAGAAGTTTAATCCTAATTTTATTGTGCTAGTCGTGCTCAGTAGCACCTGGTAAGGTCCCTTTTATTTAAGCAGAAACTGATCTGAAGAGGATCTTATGGATGGTTGGAATTTTTGTTAAACTCCTTGATTCCTTGGAACACCTTTTGTAGCTCCCCCGTCCAGCACAGTGTGTCTGTGTCAGAGGCTTTTTAAAACAAACACAAGGCTTAGAATCCAAATCCTGGAATCCATAACTCTTGTAGCTACCCTTTTTAGTACAGAGTCTGCATCAGGGCCTTTCTAAAGCTATGTACAAAAGCTTGGAATCCGAATCTTGGAATCCAAACTCCATAGAATCCTGCCATCAGCAATTCCCAATACTGGAGCTTTAGTTAGAAGCTCCTTAGTTCTCTGGAACAACTTTTGCAGCTACCCTTTTCAGTACAGAGTCTGTATCAGGGTGTCTTTAAAGCTATATACAAAAGTTTGGAATCCAAATCTGGGAATACAAATTCTACAGAATTTTTCCATTTCCAGAAATCTCCTCAGCTGCCTTTAAATATCTGACCCTATGTTAAAACATACGAGATAGGAATTTCACAGACACGTATCCAAGATTTTATATTTTTTTTTGTTGCTTTTGGCATTTTAATTTTTTTTTTATCTTTTATTTAATGAATATAAATTTCCAAAGTACGACTCATGGGTTACAATGGCTTCCCCCCCCATACCGTCCCTCCCACCCACAACCCTCCCCTTTCCCACTCCCTCTCCCCTTCCATTCACATCAAGATTCATTTTCGATTATCTTAATATACAGAAGATCAGCTTAGTATACCTTAAGTAAGTATTTCAACAGTTTGCTCCCACACAGAAACATAAAGTGAAAAATAATAGATGATTTTTTTTAAATGATGATGAAATCAGATCAGACCTATTGTCATGTTTAATCCCAGTGAGAGTCAAGTTGGGAATTGATAATTTCTTTCTTTTTTTTTTTTTTTTACAGAAGATCAGTTTAGTGTACATTAAGTAAAGATTTCAGTCGTTTGCACCCCCATAGAAACACAAAGTGAAATATACTGTTTGAGTACTCGTTATAGCATTAAGCCTCAGTGTACAGCACGTTAAGGACAGAGATCCTACATGAGGAGTAAGTGCACAGTGACTCCTGTTGTTGACTTTACCAATTGACACTCCTGTTTATGGCATCAGTAATCTCCCTATGCACCAGTTATGAGTTTCCAAGGCTATGGAAGCCCCTTGAGTTCTCCGACTCTTATCTTGTTTAGACACGGTCATAGTCAAAGTGGAGGTTCTCTCCTCCCTTCAGAGAAAGGCACCTCCCTCTTTGAAGACCTGTTCTTTCCACTGGGATCTCACTCACAGAGATCTTTTTGCCAGAGTGTCTTGGCTTTCCATGCCTGAAATACTCTCATGGGCTTTTCAGCCAGATCCGAGTGCCTTTAGGGCTGATTCTGAGGCCAGAGTGCTATTTAGGACATCCACCATTCTATGAGTCTGCTGAGTATCTCACTTCCCATGTTGGATCACTCTCCCCTTTATTTATTCTATCGGTTGGTGTTAGCAGATACTAGACTTGTTTATGTGCTCCCTTTGACTCTTAGTCCTTTCATTATGATCAATTGTGAACTGAAATTGATCACTTGGAGTAGTGAGATGGCATTGGCACATGCCACCTTGATTATATTTGAGGCACTTAATAAACTTTAAAGAAATACTTAGGAATACAGACAATGGAGTTTGACACTTAGAAATAACTAGAACATATATACATAATATCACATAATAGAATAAAGTAAATCTTTGGGATTAAGTTTTACCATTAAAGTTAATACTGTAGCTCTTTGATAACAGAGGTCCTGCATGGGAAGTTAGTACACAGTGACTCCTGTTGTTACGTGTGACATCAGTGATCACCGGAGGCTCTTGACATGCGCTGCCTAGGCCATGGAAGCTTTTTGAGTTCCATAAACTCCATCAGTATTTAGACAAGGCCCTAAGCAAAGTGGAAGTTCTCTCCTCTCTCCAGAGAAAAGTATATCCTTCTTTGATGACCACTCCTTTCCACTGGGGTCTCACCCAGGGAGGTTTTAAAACAAGAAAAAAAAAAATGCATACTTAAATAGCTACTAGCCACATGTGGCTATTTAACTGTATTAGTTTATTTTTAATTTGTGTTCATTTGTGTTCATTTATTTGAAAGACAGGGAAACAGAAAGAGAAAACTCCCATGTTCCAGATACCTGTAAAAGTAAGGGTTGGGCCCCAGCCACAGCCAGGAGCTAGAAATGCAATCAGATCTCTCATGTGAGTTATAGAAACCCAATCACTTGAGCTACCACTCCTGCCTCCCAGATCTGCATTAATAGGAAGCTGGAGTCAAGAGTTGGAGATGGGATTTGAACCTAGATACCACAACGTAGGATGCAGCCAAAACATTAACATCTAATTTTATTTTTTAATTAATTAAAGTAATTAAAAATTAATTTCATCTTTCATCCATATCAGCTACATGTGATATATTCAGTAACCAAATACGATCCATGGTTACCACATTGGGCAGTGAAGTTATGAAACATTTCCAACATTTCTATCATTACAGAAAGTTCTATATAGATGTATATATACTATCTATAATAAAAAAATTCCCTTCATATCACTCAATGTCCCTTTCTGAAGAGAATCATGTATTATGTGTACATGTCCGAAAACCTCTAGAAATATATCTGCATGCCTCTTCTTAGATCTTATGTAAACAATATAATATTTTAACAGCATATACACTCTTCTGTCTATATACATATCTAAGTGTGTATGTTGATACATGTGATTGTGCATATTTATATCTAATTTCAACAATGTGATTGGCCTATACTTTTTATCTAATTAATAATGCAATTTGAAGATTCTTTTGACATAAACTCTTTTGTTTATCTATATTATCACTTAATGATGTAGACCTCATGATATGCTAGCATTTACTTATATAATTTGCTTACTTATTCTCTATTATTATTTCACACCTGCTGAAAAAAATTGATAGGCATTTTTGAAGTATATTTGTAGGTGAAATACATAGAAGTAAAATTGCTAAGTCAAAGGAAAGATCATTTGAAATTTAATAGAATATGTCAAATTGTGTTAATTATGCCCACCAAAAGTATGAGAGTTCTTGAAAAAGTTTTGCAGAAAAATGAAATTAAAAGAAATTCATTTTGGTTCAGAATCTTTTAAAATTCAATAAATTTTCATAATATGCATTTTCCAAGAATCTTTAAAAGATTCTTTATATATACTATTGCCTATTAATGTATTCTTGCTCTCACTGGTTATTGTCAAAATTTTAATTTGTATCAATTGTGCTAATGAGTATTATGTTTAATTGGTCTAGTAATTTGTAATTATTTGAGAATGAGTGAGGTTGAGTATCATCTTTTCTTATGTGCTTTGACAATTTTTTTGAGTGAGATACTTTGCATAGTGCAAGTTTTGATAGTTATTTGCAAGTGTTAGTCATGAGCAGTAACATTTCTTCTTTAGATATTTTTACCGAGTTCGAATTTCACTGGAATCATTCATTCTCTATCATTTGGAAAATCCAGCTAAAAGGTCTCGGCATTTCAGATTTCTTAGTCCTGTGACTGCTGTTAAGCGTCTGAAAGAAGAAATGAGTGAAGGAAAAGGAAGGTAGTACAATAGGAAAAGTTGTGAGCAAATGACTGCGGTGAACTCACTCAGCTAGACATTCTTTGATAAACGCTGCAGCACTCATCTACCCACTAAGACCTTGGCATTGTAATCCTTAAATGTTCCTTCAACTTTCCACACAAGATAATAAAGTGACTGACTGAGACTGAGGTCCTGGTGGTGAAAGAATTCACTAGAGCAGTCGGAGTCGCAAAGAGATTTGTTTATTGGCCATGCTGCAGGAGAGCAGTGGGCAGGCAGCACGGTCGGGCTGACTGTTGCGATGCAGTCTGTAATCCCAGGAGTACGGCTGTAAAGGCAGCCTCCTCGTAGTTAGGATGAGTTTATTCTCTTGCAGTGCGGTGGGTTCTCCCAGCCAGCTACTCTGCCTTTCTCATCAGACAGAGGAGGTTTTTATTGTGCCCCTGGTGACCTCCACAAGAAAGAAGCTTGTGGACTTAACATTTCTCCAAGCCTTATGCTTAATGCAACTCTTCTATGGACCTTTAAAATCCTGCAGAAATGACACTAATCTTACCATTCTGTACATCTTATAAGACAGTTGAAGCTATTGATGAACATTTCTGAGGAAGTGAACGATACAAGAAATGACCTTTGGCATTGGGCCATAAAAACGTTTAGTAAATGACGGCTCACCTCCAGGAAATATCTGACTCAGTTCCTAAGCACAGTTGAGAGACCGTCAGGGTTTGCTGCTGTGACTATGAGACAAGAAAATAAAACCAGATCTCACTTCAGAACTTGGAATGTGAGCTCAAGAAATTGAATAAGGAGGCAGCTCCTGATTATTCCTCATTGGGATTGCACTGAATTGGACTCCATTTTATAGACCCTCTTTCTCCAACAGAACAGGATGTATTGTGCCAGTAGGGATGTACATCCAAAATTACCAATTTCTTTTATATCGTTCTTTGCTTTTATAGAGAGGGGCCATTTACAAATGGTGACAAATGACCTAGAAACAGTGTTTTTATGAGTTCTAAGCATGAAGAGTAATATCCCACTTTTGAACATATGCAACAAATATCCATCTTCAAAGCTATGCCTTGTGTTTTTTGGCTTTATCATATTTCTGTTATTTTTGTTTCTTGCCTATCTCTATTACAGATTCCTGTAAAAAATACAAAACAAGGGCATTTTAGTATACCAATGAATGCCAAATGGTTAATAATAAAGACATAGTGAAAAACACTAGTTAATTGAGAAAATTTTAGTGTAATTAATATAAAGAACACTTCCAAATCAATTAAAAATGAACTAAATAGGGGCCAGTGTTGTGGCACAGTGAGTTAAACTGCTACCTGCTGCTCCAGCATCCCATATGAGTGCTGGTTCAAGTCCAGGGTGCTCCGCTTCCCATCCAGATCCATGCTAACATGCCTGAGAAAGCAGTGAAGGTGACCAAGTGCCTGGTCCTCTGCATCCATGTAGGAGACCCTGAGGGAATTTCAGACTCCTGGCTTTGGTTTGGCCTATCCCTGGTAGTTGTGGCCATTTGGGGTAGCAAACCAATAGATGAAAGATCTTTCTCTTTCTGTCTCTGTGCATCTCCCTCTATCTCTCTGTAACTCTACCTTTTAGATAAATAAATATGTCTAATTTTTAACAAAGAGGCAGACATTGAAAAACAAATAAAATGGTTATGAACAAAAATGTTTATGAACAAGGGCATAGCATTTGCATCTGTCCCGTAGGGAAAGCTTAATGCTCATATTCATGACCAATGATTGGATAGAAGGTGGAATAACAAGGTCTCTTACACACTGAAAGTGAGAGTGTAATTTATGTTTTACTTTGGGTAAGACTTCGCCATTATTATGTGATGGAACATTCACATGCTTATATAACCCGCCAAGCACTCTCTTAGTATGTACCATAAGAAAACAGTTACAAGCAACTGCTGGTCTTTTCAGCTGTACCTGGGAGATATTAATGGGCTTTTCTGAGCATATGGGAAATAAGGAATGACTTTAACACTGAATAATTATTGTGCAAGTTTAGTACATTACAATTCATCTTTTAAACTAATTCACTCCATAAATCATTCTTATATTTGGGCTTCTGGCAAATGTCTGAATTTGCTTTGCTACTTATAAATGTTTGCCTACATGACATATTATTTATTCTTATTTTTAAAGGAGGCATCTGTGATCTTCATATATTTCACTTTATCATTCAGCATTCTGTTTCTCAATTGTGCATATTTGCGTTTTGTTGTAATTCACTTTTCTTCACAACTAAGGAATATTCCATTGTCTTGATGTGACTTTCATGTTTATATGCTTTGTCAATATTTTAAGATATAACAATATGTATCTGTTGATTAACTGATGTCAAATTTATCTGCGATCCTATATTTTGATTTGATAAATATCATGATTGACAGTATGTCAAGAGACAGTTATGGGAGCCAGCTCTGTGGTACAGCGGATTAAAGGCCTGGTCTGCAGCACCGGTATCCCATATGGGTGCCAGTTCAAGTCTTGGCTCCTCCACTTCCAATCTAGCTCTCTGCTATAGCCTGGGAAAGCAATAGAAGATGTCCCAAGTCTTTTTGCCCCGCACCCACAAGGGAGACTCGGAAGAAGCTCCAGGCTCCTGGCTTCAGATCAGCCCAGCTCCAGCCATTGTGGCCATTTGGGTAGTGAACCAGCACGTGGAAGACCTTTCTCTCTCTTTTTCTCTGCCTCTGCTTCTCTGTAACTCTGCCTTTCAACTAAATAAATAAATCTTTTTTTTTAAAAAAAAGGAGAGACAGTTATGACTAATCTAATTCAAAAGAGAAAATGGAAAGGAAAAAGTAGACATCAAATATGGTATTTTGAGGAATATATGAGAAAACATAAAATCTGGCACAAGTAAGTTTCCTTTTATTATTAACCTAGTTCCTCTCGTTCTTTGGAATTATTAATGCTAATACTAAATTACTGGGATTATACCAGTTTCAAATGAGCCTTTGAAATAAGAAAAATTGATCATTTGTTAGGAAGATTTATTCTTTAAAGCACTACTTTATTAAACATTTAAATTTCTGAATCAAATCAATATTGGTCATATATTTTACTTTAGTTTTACTAATATGAGATTTGCAAAGTTTTTGTAAGCCATGTTCTTGCCTATACCAGAAATAAAATCTTATTAACAGAAATACTTGAAATGTACATATAATGTTTTAAAACATTAACTATACTACTAAGGTTTATGAAATCCTAGTCTGTGCAATTTGATGAAATATCATAGTAAGAATGAATTTAAGTAATTTTATGGAAAACTTAAGTAATATTTTGGAAAATTTTTGGAAAACTCCAGTCACTTATCTATTTTGGTAAGCATTGTATCAAAAATTGTTTAAGGCCATGGAGAGAAAACTGATCCTGCATTTCTAATGTGATATTTTTTAGGATTTCCATTGCTTTTACTTTCTTCTTTGTGTTTATTCATTTATTTATTTGCAAGGCAGAGCAACAGAGAAAGAAGGAGAGACATCTTGCGTCTACTGGTTCAATCCCAAAATGGCCACAATAACAGGAGCTGGTCCAGGCCAAAGCCTGGAGCCAGGAACTGCATCCAGGTCTACCATGTGTCTGGTAGGGGGCCATGTACTTGCTTCATCATCTTCTGCTTTCTCAGATACATTAACAGGGTGCTGGATTGGAAACAATGCAACTGAAACGTGAAGCAACCAAAACTCCAACCAGTGCTCCAATATAACATGCTAGCATTGCAAGCCTCAGCTTAACACACAGCACCACAATGCGGGCCCTTAATCTTTCTTTCTACACTGTGTGCAGCTGTATTTGAATGTGACAGCACCATTTAAGAGAAAAATATATTTGAAGTATGATGATTAGAAAGCATTAAGACAATTCAAAGATTCATTAGACCAAGACAAACTGAACTTCCAAGAAATAATTTGCATAAATATGCAAGTTACAGTATCTCTTTCTTTCCTCAGCCATAACTTTTCTAATGTATTGACTTTGGGTGGAGAAATGATGGCATTTTTCTCAAAGTCACCTTGTCTACTCTGTTTTTAAATTTTATTTTATTAATAAACTTCAGTGACCATTAATTTTAATCTTTTTTTAAAAATAAAACATTGTTTTTTAAATATTTTATATACAGCCTCAGCCTATGTCTGTATTGATTCTAAGTCAACATAATATAATTTTGGCTTTCATATTTATTTAGCAATGAATATATATATATATATATATATATGCAAGGCAATCTACATGGATTAGTTAGTACTGATTCAATAGTCTTAAAATCTACCTGAGATGTTCTGCATTGAGTTGTTTTATAAAATATTCCAGAATCAATAAAGTATTTGTGACCAAAGAAAATGAGAGACAGACACATAGAGAAAATCCATTATGTTTATATATCACAACATGGATTCTGTGAATGTTATAAAGCAAGATAATTAATTAAAATACTCTAGTAATTTATGTTTCTGTGTGGGAGCAAACTGTTGAAATCTTTACTTAATGTATGCTAAACTGATCTTCTGTATATAAAGAGAATAGAAAGTGAATCTTGATGTGAATGGAAGGGGAGAGGGAGTGGATAAGGGGAGGGTTGCGGGTGGGAGGGACGTTATGGGGGGGGAAGCCATCGTAATCCATATTCTGTACTTTGGAAATTTATATTCATTAAATAAAAGTTTAAAAAAATACTCTAGCAATTAATTGGATAGCTAAGAAAAGACAACACAAGGGCCAGCGTTGTGGCATAGCGAGTAAAGCTGCCACCTGAGATGCTGGCAACCCATATGGGCACTGATTTGAGTCCTGGGTGCTCTGCTTCCAATCCAGCTCCCTGCTAATGTGCCTGGGAAAGCAGCAGCAGCTGACCCAAGTGCTTGGACCCCTGCATCCACGAGGGAGACCAGGAGAAGCTCCTGGATCCTGGCTTCCACCTGGCCCAGCCTTTGCCATTGAGGCTATTTAGGGACTGAACCAGAAGATAGATCTCTCTGTCTCTCACTGTCTTTCTGTAACTCTTTCAAATAAATAAAATAAATATGTTAAAATAAAGGACAACACAATAAATGCACTATAAAAATTCAATAGTAAAAATGCCCTGTGTAGAAACTCAGTTTTAGCTATAGTAGACAAATCATGGGTTTGTTTAGAGGTAAAAGACAAAAGCCCACATATCTGCTGCTTCTTTGTTCCTTTGATTTGAAGTGAGGCAGTGGAAAAGAGCCCATCTTTCACCTCATACCATGGACTGTAGTTTGGTCACTTTGTTTTCCAACTTCTTTTTATTTTCCTTTTCTCTACCTCAGCTGAATAGTCACTCGTCTCCCTCGTCCCACCAACTTCATGTCAACTGGCTTCGAAACTCTCCCTCATGCTCAAGCAAGGGAATTTAATTATCTGTAGACTACACTATCAGAGAAACTGATTCATAATATATACTTAATTACATTTTTTCAAAATTAATCATTAATTTTCCTACAATGATAAATGACTTTCTAAACATTTTTGTCAGTTATCAATAAACTAGTAATGAGATTGAGTAGTGAGGGAAGGCATAACTCAAGTCAATTAAACATTAACTCTGTGTGTGTGTGTGTGTGTGTGTGTTAGGGAGTTTGGTGGAGTTTGAGGGAGCAGAAATAAAAAAATAGGGTTCATTAACACTTGTATTCTTGTTTTCATTGTTCTCTGTTATAAATATATGCACATGGGTAGGCATTGTGGTACAGTGAGTTAAGCCACCACTTCTGACACTCACATCCCGTTTCAGAGTGCCATTTTTAGGTCCAGCTATACCACTCCTGATCCAGTTCCCTGCTAATAGATCTGAGAAGCAGTGGATAATGGCTCAAGTTCTTGAGTCCTTGCCACCCACAAAGGAGATCTGTGGGGAGCAACCCGGACTGGACTGAGTTACTGGAATTAAGACTTATTCTATGCATCTGCTCTCCCACAATATGGCGCTGGGAGAGGAGAAAACAGCTTCTACGCAGCTGCCTCTTGCCAACTTGAGTGATGACCTCCAGGAGCTGATCCTGCTCCTGATTGGAGGAGAGCAGCGTACTCGGCGTGTGGGCAGCCGAGTTAGGATTGGCGGAGGAGGACTATAAAGGAGGAGAGAGACAGCATGCACCAGGAACATCTAAGGGGAACATCTGAGGGAACACCTGTGCAGCCCCCGAGAGAGCCGGCTGTCGGTGTGCCGCTCCCCTGCGGAAGTGGGGAAAGTGGCCAGGGGGAACCGCCCTTCCACGGAGGTGGAAGGGTCAGTAGCCAACCCGGGAAGAACCAGCAGCAAACCCGGGGAGGGCCGAGCAGACAAAAGAACAGCGCAGGGTCCTGTGTCGTTCCTCCACGAAGACGGGGAGCGACAGAGATCCAGATGGCTTGGGTCCAGTCCTTGCTTTTGCAGGCATTTGGGGAAAGAACCAGTGGAGAGAAGATCTCTGTCTTTCTCTGTCATATTCTGCTTTTCAAATAAATAAACAAAAAAATCTAAAAAATTACAACAAATATGTATGCCTACTTTTTTAGACTTAGACTCAGCTGAAATTTCTGGGTCAAGATATTTTTCTATATAGAGATGTCTATAGTTATTTTTAAGCACCAACTTGTTTGAAGAACTACAGCAATTCTTAACCCAAGAGCTCATTTCCTATTCTTATGCTATCTCTCAGTTTTAAGGCAACCAAGTCTTTCTCACCAATATGTGTTAATTATAACCACATCTTTTATTCTCCTCTTGCTCTGTCCTTTTTCGGCCTCAAGCCATTTGAATGCATATTTCATATTTTCTGGCACTTCTGACATTTAAGTTTTTGTTTAATGATTTCTTGCCATGGTCTTTAATATCTGACATCTTGGAACACCATCATTATGCTATTTCTACCTCTAGTTATAATGTTTCTGACAAAAGTGAATCATTGCAATGGAGCCTCTTAATAGGAACATTACTGTAGCAATAAAAGATGTAAATTGCAGTTCCAAACAACTTAGATGAGTGATCACGAATCAGTGATCAATTGTGAGATGAGCTGCACATATAATAATATACATATGAGGTCAGATGAATAAGTTGAGCTAAGGAGGACAGGGAAGGCTTAAAGGAAGAAGAGTACAATGATATTTTACAGAAAGCTTTGTACAGTTTGAATAGGGAGAAGAGAGAGGAGAAGGTATTTTACTAAGTGGAACAGGTGGAACAAAAGTAAGGAGAAAGAAAACATTCATATTTAAATGATAAAAGTAATGTTAAATAACATCCATAACAAATTCAGTGTTACTGATCCATTCCTGTACAGGGTGTTGGTTGAGTAGTTTCACTCTTTTCTTTAAAGGGGATGGATTTGTATTGAATATGAATTTTTGTCTAATAATTCTTATAGTATATTAAAGATGAGGCTTCCAGATATCTCTTTTTTACACAAATCCTGAACATTTCCTATTGGATGTATTACAGGAACTATAACCCTGAAATATCTAAAATTGTCATGTTGGGGCAGGGTTTAGTCTAGCACTTCAGATACCTGTGTTCCACATGGAAGTACCTGGGTTTGTTACCCAGCGTTGACTCCTGAATCCAGCTTCCTGCCAATGCAGATTCGAGGAGGCAGAAGTGACAGCCTATATGATTGGGATTCCTGCTGCTCATCTGGGAGGTGTGGATTGATTTCCAAGCTCCTGGCTTCAGCCTGACTAAATCCTGGCCATGGTGGGCATTTGGAATGTCATCTCTCTCTCTCTCTCTCTCTCTCTCTCTCTCTGTGTGTGTGTGTGTCTTGCAAGTAAGTAAATAAATTTCCATCTCTAAAATATAACTCAAAATATTATTATCTTCCCCTTTCTCCCAGTTTGGGTTCACCCGGTGATAAATTGAAAAGCAGAAGTTATTGTGTATACTTCCTTTTTTCTCATTCTTTTTTTTTTAACTTTTATTTAATGAATATAAATGTCCAAACTACAGCTTATGGATTACAATGGCTTCCCCCACCTATAACTTCCCTCCCACCCACAACCCTCCCCTTTCCCGCTCCCTCCCCCCTTCCATTCACATCAAGATTCATTTTCAATTCTCTTTATATACAGAAGATCAGTTTAGCATATATTAAGTAAAGATTTCAACAGTTTGCACCCACATAGAAACACAAAGTGAAAAATACTGTTTGAGTACTAGTTATCGCATTAAATCACAATGTACAGCACATTAAGGACAGAGATCCTACATGAGGAGTAAGTGCACAGTGACTTCTGTTGTTGACTTAACAAATTGACACTCTTGTTTATGGCCTCAGTAATCACCCTAGGCTCTAGTCATGAGTTGCCAAGGCTATGAAGCCTTTTGAGTTCACCGACTCTGATCATATTTAGACAAGGTGGTAGTCAAAGTGGAAGTTCTCTCCTCCCTTCAGAGAAAGGTACCTCCTTGAAATATAACCCAACTAATCTTTTCTTTTTGTGCAGTCTTCTTTGCACATGTACCCTCTTCTGTATGCCCCCCGCCTCTTCTCTTCTTGACATGGCAGGTCTGGATTGTCATGAGAGGCTTTTCAGGTCCAACTCATTTTAACCCATCTACCAAAGTGAGGACTCTGAGTTGGGATCTGATTTGGGGGCACCTTTGGTTTAAATGTTTCCACATGTGGAAACAATGCTGGGCTCCACCATATTCACATTGAGAATAACACAAGCACTATTTTTTCAAAGATTTATTTATTTACTTGAAAGGGAAAGTTACAGAGAGGCAGAGGCAGAGAGGTCTCCTATCTGCTAGTTCACTCACCAGATAGCCACAATGACTGGACCTGGGCTGATCCGAAGGCAGGAGTCAGGAGCTTCTTCTGGGTCTCTCGTGCGAGTGCAGGGCCCAAGGACTTAGGCCATCTTCTACTGCTTTCTCAGGCCGTGGCAGTGAGCTGGATCAGAAACAGAGCAGCCAGGACTCGAACTGGTGACCAAATGGGATGCTGGCACTGCAGGTGGCGGCTTTACCTGCTACACCACAGTGGGGGTCGCAACACAAGCACTATTAACATGAGCAGTCATCCAGGGCACCGTCCCCTACCTCCCCAGTAGTTTTTAAAGCTTTTTGTGCATTTTGTTTGGAATGTATAATTTCATCTAACTAGCAATCATTGGATAATGAAATTTTTCACTTATGTTACTACCAAATACATAAAAAAATTTTTAAAGATTTACTTTTCATTTATTTGAAAGAGAGTTACAGAGAGAGGTAGAGACACAGAAAGAGGTCTTCTATCTGTTGATTCACTCCCCAAATGGTCACAATGGCTAGAGCTGAGCCGATCCGAAGCCAGGAGCCTGGATGTTCCTCTGGGTCTCCCACGTGGATGCAGGTGCCCAAGAACTTGGGCCATCCTCCACTGCTTTCCCAGGCACATTAGCAGGGAGCTGGATCAGAAGTGGAGCAGCCAGGACTCAACTGGGGATTGAGTGGGATGCCAACACTGCAGGCCAGGGCTTTTGCCCACTGCACAACAGCACTGGCCCCAGATTTTGTTGTTTAAACCTGATAGCCTGTCTTTTCTTTCTTCAGTCAATCTTATGTAAAGTATTACTTAACCAAAAAATTAGTCAATTGATAAACCCAGGAAAGAATATAGTCTCATTTTTGTTTAAAAGTCTTGGATTATAATTATTTATTTGAAAGGCAGAGTGAAAGAGGTGGTGGGAGGGAGGGATAGAGGGGGAAAGGGAGGCGAAGAGGGAGAGAGGGAGAGGGAAACAGAGAGAGAGAGAGAGAGAGAGAGAGCGATCTTCTAATTGCTGTCTTATGCCTCAAATGACTGCAACAGCTGCAGCTGATTGAGCCGAAGCCAGGAGCCCAGAGCTCTATCTGGGTCTCCCTACAGCGGTGGTAGGGGGACCTACCTTTTGCACCTTCCCTGGCAAATTAGCAGGGAGCTAGATCAAATGCAGAGCAGCTGGGATTTGAAGCAGTGCTCCAGCATGGGATGCTGACATTGCAGGTGGCAGCTTAGCTCATTGCAGCATGGCATTGGCTCCTAGATTACAAATTTTAAATAACATTTTAACTTACAGTCTTGACTTTCAGCTTTTAAAACATTTTGAAATATGCCAATGTTTATTTGTCTCACAAAACAGTTATCTTTAGCTGAGGGACCACTGCCCCTTTTATACAGCTGGACCACTCCATCTGTCCTCTTCTTGCCAAAGCAGGTTCATCCTGACTCTCCAAACCCAGCCCTTTAAGGCATTTAACATTTGGGTCCCGGGTCCAGCGCTGTGGCATAGAGGGTGAAGCCACTGCCTGCAGAGCCGGCTTCCCATATGGGCTCTGGTTGGCATCCCAGCTGCCCCACGTCTAATCCTGCTCCCTTCTAATGTACTTGGAAAGCAGCAGAAGATGGATCAAGTCCTTGGGCCCCTGCACCCATGTGGGAGATCCAGAATAAGCTCCTGGCTCCTGGTTCCTAGCTCCTGGCTCCTGGCTTCGGATCAGACTAGCTCCGGCCACTGTGGCCATTTTGGGAGTGAACTAACAGATGGAAGACTTCTCTCAGTTTGTAACTATGCATTTCAAGTGGAAAAAAAAATGAATCTTAAAAAACAAAAACAAAAACAAAAAATAAAAGATTTGGGTCCCCCCACCACCACCACAACCATGGACTACGGAGACTCCTGGTGCTTGATTTATCCTGCTCAATATGGGATGGAAAACACAGTTTGATTCCTTTCTACCATCTTCAGTATCTACTGTGGTGCAGTGCTTATCACATAGTGAATGTGGAACAACTGAGTTTTGGTGGAAATGAATGATACATTCAAATGAGGCACCAAAACACACTCATAAGCTGTCTGAAAGCAAGCTTTCCTTTTTTTAACTTGGTCAAATGTCTTGTCTTTATTGTTTAATCGGTCTAGCTAGCCCCCTGCATATTTACTTTCCTGTGTTTATCCTACCTTGTCTAGCTGTAATGTTCCTACATGTCACGATTCGTGAATTTTTATGCTCTCTGCACTCTGGTGTCAAATATGTATAGGTAGACATCATTGCTGAATAATGGCAATAAACACATATAACTACTGTTTCTGCATCTTCTACTATCTCAATAGTAATTAGCTTATCAAATATGTAGGTAATATATAGCATTATTGGCAATAATTTGCTTCCCAAAGCACTAATTTGAAGCCATGTTGAGCAGAGACTAAGCAGAATTACATTAATGTCTGCAATTAGGGTCAATGTCAACCAAGAGGTCTCCTGTGGCTGGTTGAAAAATCTAATCCCCCGGATGCAACAGAGAGACCATTAGTGGCTTATCCTAAGAGGGATTTGCCAGAGACACTCAAAGTCCCTTGAATAAGCCATTAGGGTGCCTCTTTTACCCCATCATCATAAGGCTCTTCACAGCCCCAGTTATCTGCATACCACTCTGTAAATTCAAAGATTCAGCAGCCTGGGTCCTTGCAAAGATATTTGGAAGCTTTCCCAGTTTGTGTGCTGCATAAGCTGGAGAGAGTATACTGATAATTAATAAAGTGCCAGCCTGGCTAATTGTAGAAACTGTAAAAGATACTAAAATGTTGTTAATGAAGGCCTAGACACACCTGTGAGAGCGTGAAGTTAATTTGTGTGAGAGACATCACATGAGGGTGGATGAGGAGAAGGAAGGTGAGATTTTGTTTAAATAATTTAGAACCCAAATTGGGATGCTTTCTGCAAAAACACTCTCTCTGGTGAGATGATGCAAGGCTTATGCAAGGGGGCCTCCTGGATGCTGTTGATGTGTTTGCTTCTCTTTGACCTTGAAAAAGATTAACAACTAGGAAGTTAGAGAAGTCTAATCCCAGTAGGATACAGGACATTACCTTCTTAACTGATTTGTAAACAACAATAGGCTTTCTGATACTGTCCCCTTAATAATTTCTCTATAGAACAATACAGCTCTAGACACAATAATGCTAGGAGAGATGACCTTGTGTCTTCAGTGTCTCCCTACATTCTCCCACAGACCAACTGCTATCAAAATTCAATGCACAATAAGCTGATGAAGGGGAGGGTGGGGAATGAGGGTATCTACTTCACAGTAACACTCTGAGGACTATTAGGATTGTGATTAAATACAAATTTCTTAGCAACTGGCAACTCGTGATAGATGACTAACCAATGGTAGCTACTAATATTGTTACTATTGTTGCTTTTATTACTATTGAAATGAGTCTTTTAAAAATGAAAGGCAAAATTCTTTTTAAAAAAAATTATTTATTTTGAAAGGCACAGTGACAGAGATCCTCCATTTGCTGGTTCACTCCCCAAATGGCTACAACAGGCAGGGCTGGGCCAAGTTGAAGCCAGGAGCCAGGAGCTTCTTCCAGATCTCCTACTTGGGTACAGGAGGCCAAGGAGTTGGGCTGCCTTCTGCTGCTTTACCAGGCACATTATCAGGGAGCTAGATGGGAAGTGGAACAGCTGAGAATCAAACCTGAAGCCAGCGCTGCAGGCAGTGGTTTAACCTGTTAAGCCATGAGGTCCCACTGCTTTAATCTTTACACAAGTGCAACCAGGAGTAGGCTGGTGTTAGCCAGTTACTTTTCTATTGTTCTGTCCCCCTCTCACCACCTTATAAGGAAAGAAGCTTTTGTTCTTTGTTTATGCTTTTTTCAGCCATTCTTATTTTATTAATTTTATTTATGTTAAACATAAATTTCTTATTTTATTCTTATTTTTTAATTTATTTATGTTAAACAAGTTTCATATATTTCACATATACTGATTTAGGAACAAAGTGGCACTTTCCCCCCTACCCTCCCTCCCACCCACCCTCCAACCTTTCCTCCCCCTCCCTCCTGCATTCCCACTCTCAGTTTTTACAAAGATCTATTTTCAGTATACTTAACTTTTCTGCTTACTCTATCGGAACACTTATTACATTTTGTGGAATGAAGTGTCACCTCATTCTAGAATAAAAAATGGGGTGAGCATTTCCTTATTTGTTAAGATGCTCATGTCCCACATTGTATGGAGTGCTTGGGTTTGACTCAGCTTCCCACCAAGACAGAACCTGGGAGACAGCAGGTGAGATGGCTCAAGTAGTTGGTTTCTTTCCACCAAATAGGAGAGTAGGATTGAGTTCCCAACTCCTGGCTTCACTCCCAAATGTCAGCTTAACCTGCTGTACCAAGAATCCTGCCTATTTATAAGTTTTTATATTCAGTATCATGACCTCCACCCCTCTCCAAGTTTTTATATCCATGTACATAATCATACATGCCTGTATACATATGCAAATATAGAATAAAAATGAGAATGCCTATTTGACAGTGTTATAATGAGAATTGAAATTTCTTGATATTTATGCAAGAGGATTTTAAAAAGCTCAAGGAATAATAGAATTTAAACATACTTTTTGTTGTGAAATTTATATATAGTTTTTATTATAAGTATTTTCCATAAAATTTTTAAGGTCATCATATATCTAAATACATGTTAATTTCTTTGTTATTAAGCTTTTTAGGATAATTCTTTCTCTTTTTCTCTAGGTAACCTTCAAAGCATCAAAACATTCAGTTTCACCAGATTTAAAATACGTCCTCCTGGCATATGATGTCAAACAGGTAAGAGAGTTATTTTCTTTCAATGAGACATTTCTTTGAGATGCGGTCAGTTGATGGTCCATAGTTTTACTTAGCCATCTACACATGTAGGGAAAACTTGGCATATCTAGTAACTGCAGAGGGACACTGTCAGCCATGTGGCACAACAGAGGTTTGAAGACAGTTTTCTTTTTTTCCACATCTGGATAGCAAGTAATTGGAACAATTTGGTGCTTGAGCTGATCCAAGTCCATTCCTTTTCAGAGGGCACAATGTCAGGCTTTAGGAAATCCAACACACGAGGGCTTCTGAACTTTTCAGGGTCAGCTTTACTGTATAGTTGAGTATTTGCTGTGTATGTAGATCAGGAGGTTGCTGCTGACAGTGCTCTGAGCTGCAGTATGTATATTGGGAAGGGGCTGGTGAGAACATTGTTTCAGATTGTGGCCAATGGACTCCTTGGTGACATTTGATAGTAGGCTTTATGGTTGTAATTATGCAAGTAGGACAAGCCAAGAAATTAATTCTGAACAAATAAAATGTTCTAATTGCAATTAGTGTTTCATTATTCTGTGTCAGCTCTAAAGCACAATTAGAGCAGTATGTATGGTTGCTGAGTATTTTGTACTTAGATATAATTCGCACAGTTAAAAGCAAAGTAAATGTTGGAAAGACAATTCAGCAGATTAGTTTCTGTGGAGAATAAATGATTGGAAATCATTCAAGAAAGTTTTATGAGCTTTACAATAGACAATAAAAATTTATGGACTTAAGGCAGAAAGACTCATAATGCTTTCAAAGCCTTGGAACACATGGAATTTCACAGTTCAAAAGACCTCTTTGAAGGTTTTAGTCTATTGGACTATATTCATGCATATGGTCTATTCTTATAGGAGTTTATATTTTCTCATTTAAAATTAATTTATGCTGACAAAGACAGGGACATTGTAACCAAAGACATCTTTTCCTAATATTTATCAGGTTTTGGCCTTTTTCCTTAGCTTTGGTTCTATGCTATTTCTAGTCATTGGGAGATTGTAAGGCTCATCTTTTAGTGAAAAGAAAAAAATACTCTTATGAATAAAAATATTGAATATCCTAAAAATTATTAAAATGAAATCATTCACCTATAGATTTAAATTTAAAGGGACTGCTATGTGTATAATGATAATGAACCTTAAAAAATATTTCAATGACTGTAGCAAGCAAGGGTGGATCTGGCAGCATCATAGACACAGATCAATGAATGCGAATTGAGAACCAAAAAATATGTCCTCCCAAATATGTCTGATTGATTGTTGGCAAAGGTGCAAAAGTAATTCCATGGATGAAAAATGGCCTTTTCAACAAATGAAACTGGAGCTATTGGATATCCATTGGCAAAACACAAAACACACAACAAAACAAAGACAGCATGTAGACCTAAGCCTCACACCTCTTATAAACTCCAAATAAATCATAAATTTAAAGTAAAATATAAATCTGTAAAACTTGGAGAGGAAAAACAACATAGGAAAAATAGAATCTAAGGCTAGGAAAAGAGTTACTAAATTATACACTAAAAGCATGGTTCATAAAAAGAAAAACAATTGCTCCATGTAAGACCCTGTTGTGAGGACAAAAATACAAGCTACAGTCTAAAAGAAAATATTTGGAATTCACATAGTACTTGATAAAGGACCAGAGTTCTCAAGTAAAGAACTCACAAAACAGAACTCTTAAAAACAATAAAGAAAATAGAACAACAACAAAATGAAAGCAGTGACAAAAATGGAACAACTATGCAATCAGCAAATGTGTCAGCCATGAACAGACATTACACTGGAGAGACTAAGTAGGAGGCAGAAGAATACATGAAAATATTTCAACATCAGTAGCCATCAAGCCAGTTAAAATCACAATGGCATGTCACAACACACCTTTCAGAATGGCTAAAACAAAGAAAAATAAGCAGCAATGCCAAATGCTGGCAAGTATGCACTGAAAATTTTAGGATTATATAATGGTACAGCTTCTCTGGAAGATATTTTGTTAATTTTCTGAAATAATGGATATGCAACCAACATCCAACCCAACAACTACATTTATCTGAAAAAAAAAAAAAAAGAAAATTTATGTTCCCGTAAAAACCTGTACACAGTTTATCATGATTTTATTTATAGTAACCATTGCTTGAAACAAACAAGATGATCCTCAATGGATGAATGGCCAAACTGTGTTATACCCGTATAATAAATGCTTTGAAAAATCAAAAGGAACAATTTTTGATGTATGTAGCAACCTGCAGGAATCAGTGGAATTTTTCTGAGTGAAAATATAACCTAGTCCTAAAAGAAGATTGTTTATGACATTGCATTTGTGCAACATTATGGAAATGACAAAATTATAGAAATAGAGAACAGACTACTGGCTTTCAGAGGATAAGGAAGGAAGAATGGCCTTATTTGCTTCATAGAGCAGTGTGAAAGTTCTTTGTGGATATGGAAATATTCCATTATCTTGTTTAAATATAGGTCAGTATCTTATTTGCTGTCATGTACTCTTTTGTGAGATGCTATAATCAGGGAGAAAATGAAGTTGCTCTGTGTTATTTCCTACAACTGCATGTGAATCAGTACCTACCGCAAAATAAAAATTTGAATTCATAAGAAGCTATTGCTGATTAATTTCTTAAAATGAAACTGATAATTAAGAAAATTCAGGTTCCATTTGTTACATCAAATATATATATTATGCAAAGTCCCTGAAACCTTAGGCCTCAAATATGTGGGTGTAAAGAAGTGAGAAATGTTTTAATTTTGACTTTCATGTTTATAGTTTTACACAAATTTGTTATGGTTTTCAAAGAATTGTGAATGATAAAGTTTAAAAATAGAAAAACATGATAATTTATTAAGCATAATTAGTACCATTACTTTAAGAAATTTCTATCCCTGTCTATGTCACTCAATGTCTATTTAGATAAGTTTTTAGTATTGCTTTCAGAGAAGTTGGTTTACTGTGTATGAAAAGTAAAGCCATGCCATGCCACATCCACTCATCCCAGATAATATCATCAATGATCTTGCTCTAACCACAGAAATTGACCATGGTTTTTCATCCTCTGTTTTTACCTACTAATTTTTTGTAAATCTAGGGTTATTTTTGAAGAAAGATATTATTTATAAAGTAGAGAAAAACTAAATTAACTTTGGATATTTGGAGAAAACATATAAAATAAGTGAATATAATTAATAATATAAGTTTATACTTGCAGCTCAGTCTTCATTTTATTGTGTTTTTTAAGTTCAGAAATAAAAGATACTTTATAACAGCACAATCACTGTGAGAAGGTATTTAAAAATAAAAAAAAATCAAACTAATTTTCTCAGTCTTATTTCATTCATTGATTTATTTTATTTATTCATCATATTCCAGCTGCAAACCACTGGGCTAGACATTATGCAGTATATGTGTGTGTGTGTGTGTGTGTGTGTGTTTATGTTTGTGTGAACCATCTCCTTCAAGGAATATTTGAGGAATGGAATTAAAAGACACATTTATTTTGGTGCAAAATTATTCTGAAGCATATACTTGGCTTTTAATAATATGCTTTCCTCCACTGTTTGAAGTACTTTCATACAATCAAATAGAGGTAATATAACACAGACATTTATATCTACTGCATGCAGCATTGTATGATGTAACACGTGAATGGTAATATCAAAGAATAGAGAAAATTTCCACTCTAGGCAATCATGTTGGAGAGGGAAGATTATCCTGAGCTTTGAAGAGCAGCCAGATAAAGATGGATAGAAAAGCATCCCAGTTCGGCAGGTAATATAGAACTTCAGGGAAGTTACATTAAGCATGAGGGATAGCAGTCAATTCAAATGAGCTAGCTAGAGGTTGACAATTTAGAAAGAAAAAAACCTGGAAATCTCATTCAGTCTAAATTATAGAAGAGCTTGAATCCCATTTTATTTGATGCAGTTTATAATGAGATAGTAATTTGAAATCATTGATGATTTTAAACAGATGCTCTGGTTAACTTCTATGTGTATGTGTGTGTCGGGGGTGGTACACCCATGTTTGTAATAACAATTAACAATTATGGGAATAAAATTAAGAACAAAGAAAATATAAAATTAAAGGAAGGGAAATATCATGTATTAAGCATTTTATTAGACAGATACTATTATTCTAATTTCAATAACAAGAAAATCTAATCTCAGAAAAACTGTAAAAGAAGTGTATTTGTATGTAGATACAATTCTAAGACTATAATGATATCCCCTTCTCCCCTCCCTCTTGGTATATGTTCTCAGTTTCACTGTGAATAATTATTTTTAAAACTCCATTTGTTTATCTTCTACAGACTTTTATTTTTTAAAACATCCATTTGTATAAATTATTCATTATATTTTCATTTTTTAAAAGGTTACTAATTTGGAGGCTTTAATTATTTTTTAACAGAAAATTTTAACTTCAGAATAAAATCTGTCTTTTACTTTGTTTTCTTTAGTCTCTAGACTTAGGAAATGCCCACCACTAAGATTAATACACATTATTGTACAGTTGTTCTATTTTTGTGTGTTTTCATGCATAGATGTTTTGTTTTCAATTGTTATGGTGACAGATGATCAAAACATATCTTCCTTAAATATTATTATATTGGAAAGTATGTCATTAATAATTATAATCATAGTCAGATGCCTTAAATATTATTATATTGGAAAGTATGTCATTAATAATGATAATCATAGTCAGGTGCCTTGACAGACTCCAGCGGAACACTTTTGATGTATCCTTAGGAGGTCCCACAACAAAATTGACAGGTGTAATCTGAGTCCTGCGTGCCTCCCATATCTTTAGTCAGTTTTTCCATGGCTATGATGAAGGGGAAAACATGAGCACATCTCAGTTCGACTATCTTGAATACCTGCCTGATGTAAGGAGAAAGGCATATGCTAGTTAAGCCAATGCTTATATGCTTGATGGAGTAACTATAAAGTATCTAGCACATTTTTGGTTTGTTTAGGATCAGCATAGATTGCTCCCGAAAGCTATGTTAATGCTTCCTTTCTAGTATCATCCTTAATTGAGACAAATGTCAATTGTTTAGTGTAGGGCAATTCAGAAGTCTGTCTTTATTTTTCAGGCAGCAAACGTTCTAAGCATGACTTAGTCAAGGTTTGTGGGATTAAATCACATATTCACCATGGTGGGGGTACCGGTGAATCACTTGGAGAATTTTCAAAAATTATTCTTAGTGCTACTCTGCAGAAAAATCTAAGTTAATTGATTGGCAGTGTAGCTCAAACCTTGGATTTTAAAAAATTCCCCAGGGGATTCAGTGCACAGCCAAGGTTAAAGACAACTGAATGTAAGTGAGTGGGTCTCTTCCATCAGTTGAGAACTTTCCAGACTTCAGACAAGGGAAAGGCTGGAAATAAAAATAAAAATAGCCGCTTTCTAACACTGCATCTACTTTGTGTCAGTCTTTACTTGCACACCTTTAATCCTTACAACTTCTCTTTATAGATGTTGGTGTTATTCTTGTTTTATTGGTGAAAATATAAAGGCTGAGATCTTTCTAAATTTTCTTAATGTGAGTTAGGATAAAAGCCTTTATTTCTGGACCACTGTGTTTCGGTGGCTAGCCTCAGCATAGCAGGTGGGAGTTTATGAGAAATGTCCACTGTTTCGTCCCAGACGCTCAGTGGATATGTCCCAGAAATTCATGGCTTGAGAAGCACACCCAAGTGAATCTGATGCACACTCAGCACTGAGAACTCCTGGTTTATAGGAGCCGAATCTTTAAAATACAAGAGCTTTACCTGTGAACACCTTAGCAACCAGAACCTAACAACATACAGGAAAAGGATTTAGAGAAAATATCACTTAAGAGCAATGATTTCCATTTTGTGTGTGTGTGTGTGTGTGCATGTGTTTCACAATCCCTTGTTCCTAGATTTAATCTCCAACTCTTCCTTTCTGACCTTGGATATTGGAATGGCCTCATATACCCTTCAAAACTGATACTTGATGTGTCATAATTACTTATGGCATAGTAGATCATGCATGGAACTTGGAGTAAAATATGTGCTTAGGGGCCAGAGCTGTGGGGCAGCAGGTTAACACCCTGACCTGAAGTGCCAGCATCCCATATGGGCTCCAGTTCTAGTCCTGGCTGCTCCTCTTCTGATCCAGCTCTCTGTTATGGCCTGGGAAAGCAGTAGAAGATGGCCCAAGTCCTTGGGCCCCTGCATGGCATGGGACGCCTGGAAGAAGCTCCTGGCTCATGGCTTCAGATTGGCGCAGCTCCAGCCATTGGGGAGTGAACCATCAGTTGGAAGACCTTTCTCTCTGCCTTTCTTCTCTCTATGTAACTCTTTGATTTTCGAATAAATAAATAAATCTTTAAAAAATATGTGTTTAGCTTCAAATTATTCATATTTAAATTCATTTCAATATCTATATAAAGGAATTTTCATATATTTTGAGGATTTCTTGATGGATTTTGGTAAACTAAACACTGTCCTTTAACAATCACCCAAAAGAAACAAAACATTGCATTGCTCCTTTGCAGTCACTGCTCATTACAAGTGGGAGCACTGTCTGAATAATAGGTTGGTTTTGCCTGTTTTTGTGTTTTGTGTAAATAGATCCATACAGCATAAATGCCTGAGTACCCTCTCTTGCAAACTTTTCAATAGTTGCATGGTAAAATGTTCATTCTTGGGGGCCGGCACTGTGGTTCAGTGGGTTAACGCCCTGGCCTGAGGCACCGGCATCCCATATGGGCGCCGGTTCTGGTCCCAGCTACTTCCAATCCAGCTCTCTGCTATGGCCTCGGAAAGCAGGAGAAGATGGCCCAAGTCCTTCGACCCCTGCACCTGCATGGGAGATCTGGAAGAAGCTCTTGGCTCCTGGCTTCTGGCTCCTGGCTTTGGATGGGCGCAGCTCTGTCTGTTGCGAAGAGTTGGAGAGTGAACCAGCGGATGGAAGACCTCTCTCTCTCCTTCTCCTCTCTCTGTGTAACTCTGACTCACAAATAAATAAATATTTTTAAAAAATTAAATGTTCATTCTTACTGATATAGAGTATGCCATTGCATATGATAGTACTGTGAAAAGTTCATAGAAACATGAAATTAAAAGATAAGCTTATTTTGGTGCTAAAATTTTGTTTAAACATTTTTGTCATATAGTGTATATATCAATAAATGCACATAAATATGCAGATAAATGAGATTTTTTTCTCTGATCACACTGATAGCCAGTACCCAAATTAAGAGCATAGCATTACTAGTACCCCAAGAATTCTGACTTCATCCTCTCTCCATTTCTTTTTCTTTTTTTAAAAATATTTATTTATTTATATATTTGAAAGACAGACTTTACAGAGAGAGGGAGAGACAGAGAGATCTTCCATCCTGTGGTTCAATCTCCATATGGCCACAATGGCTGGAGCTGGGCTGGTCCAAAGCCAGCAGCAAGGGACTTATTGCGAGTTTCCACATGGGTGCAGGGCCCAATAACTTGGGTCATCTTCCTTTGCTTTCCCAGGCCATTAGCAGGAAGCTGAATCGCAAGTGGAACAGCTGGGATTCGAACAAGAGCCCTTAGATGATGCCTGCATCACAGGCTACAGCTTTCCTTGCTATGCCCCAACACTGGCTCTTCTTTCTTTTAAATGGAGAATAATAATATATTGCAATTTCTATAGTGAAGCAATATTTATAACTATATACTCAAATGATATGACATTCACACAATTTTTATATTCTGTACTAACTACATCTTATAAGAGAAAACATGTGATAATTGTGTTTTGGGTTCTGGCTTATTTCAGTTAACATAATGACCTCTGGTAGCATTTATTTTATTAATAATGTCAGGATTTTGTCCTTCATTATGGCTGAGTAATATTCCATCCTGTCAATATACCACATTTTCTTTATCCGATCACCAGTTGATGGACATCGAGGTTGATCCCATATCTTAGCTATCATGAGTTGAGCTGCTATAAACATAGAAGCACAAATAAGTCTTTTGTATGCTAATTTCATTTCCTTTGGATATATCCCTAGGAGTGAGATAGCTGGTTCATTTTGTAAGTTGATTTTTAGGTTTTGTAGGAATCTCCATACAGTTTTCTATAATGTTGTGCAATTCGCATTCCCAATTTTTGAAATCACAGTGTATTCATTCTTCTGTTGATTAGCGTTTTAAAAACAGCACTGCGGCTCACTAGGCTAATCCTCCGCTTGCAGCGCCGGCACCCCGGGTTCTAGTCCCGGTTGGGGCACCAGATTCTGTCCCGGTTGCCCCTCTTCCAGTCCAGCTCTCTGCCGTGGCCTGGGAAGGCAGTGGAGGATGGCCCAAGTGCTTGGGCCCTGCACCCCATGGGAGACCAGGAGGAAGCACCTGGCTCCTAGCTTCGGATCAGCGCAGCATGCCAGCTGTAGCGGCCATTTGGGGGGTGAACCAACTGAAGGAAGACCTTTCTCTCTGTCTCTCTGTCTCTCTGTCACTAACTCTGCCTGTCAAAAAAAAGAGGTTTTTGTGTTGTGTTATTTCGCTGTTCATTCCTTTCCCATGCTTTACCCTGATTCTGTTTTGACAGTTATTTCAGACAAGCGATTATAGGAGTGAATGCTTGGCACGGTGATTATTACACCACTTGGGATGCCTTCTTCCCATTTTGTAGAGCCTGATTTGAGTGCATGCTACTCCACTTCCAATCCAGCTTCCGGCTAGTGTGCAATCTGTGAGCAAAAGTTTATAGTTTAAATGCTTGTGTCCCTGCAACCGACGTGAAACACCCAAAGTTCCAGTTTCTTGGCTTCTGCCTGGCCTAGCCTCAACTGTTGCCAGTATCTGGAGAGTAAGCCAGTGGATGGAAGAGCTGTAGTCTCTCTGTCTGTTTTTCTGTTTCTTTCTCTTTGTCTCTCTGCCTTTCAAATAAAATGATAATTTTTTTTTTATTTTAAATAATAGATTGTTCAAAGGGAACAAACTCTTGCTAAGTATTTATTGCCATTGACATGGGATGTGTGTTTATCATTTTAAACCTTCCAAAGTCTTTATCTCTTGGATGTGATATCTTATGTTAGAGAGGAGGAAGAGCTAGAGATGTTAACTACTTTTCTCAAGAGCCCTACTTCACAGTTGCAGAACTGAGACTAAGTGCCATAATTGTAACTCCAATGTCTGTAGACTTTTTATTACACTATCATTTTGAGAATGGGTTTGCGTATCTTCATAGATTTATTCCATACTCTGACATAATTCCCTCATTGACTTGAAATCTTATCAGCTGGCTTTGCATTAATTTAATCGAAGGCAAGTGAAAGTTACATTTTATATATATATATATTATTTTTTAATATTGGCTAGCAATTACTATACTTCTCCAGGATTAGAGAGTATGCTTTTGATTTTTGCTTCTACTTCCTTTTAATTATTTCTCAAAAAATGAACTAGATAATTGCTGGTGCATTTCAGTGCACAAGATTGAAATATATTTTTCCAAAGAGAAAATATTCCAAAAATCATGAAATTTTGATACGCTAACATGTTAGTAATAATACTTGTGATTATGAATTATCATCTTGCATTTTGGCATTCATCATTTTAGCCTGTAATTCTCGATTTGTCTGAGTCATGCATGTAAATAGTTTAAATTAAACTATAAAACCTGTTTTATTTCAACATATTTAGAATTATTTGAATTTTTTGAATTAACAATTGCTTTTCTAAGTCATTCTTGGAAAGACATTAGAGTTTTATATAAAACATATTTCCTTCATGTTTTTTTTTAAACTTTTCATGAATCTATAATACTGTACAACTTCATTGGGCACAGGAAATATTTCAACAACTGCAAAAGCATAAAAGACCTGATAAAATCAGGTATGAAGTAGGAGCAAAGATATTTTAGCAAATCTCCTTAAACTAATTCTCAGCGTTTTCTTATTGCTCAGATTTTAAAATGCTTGTTAAGTGAACTAGTTAACTATTTTGCACTGTCAACTTTTTCTTTAGCATGTCTTACAATTGTGATCAGAAACTTGAATTTACTATTGCTTCAACATAATTAGAATGTATACGTGCACATAGAGAATTAGCTACTTATGAGTATAAAAGTAATACTTGAATGGTTCCTTTAAACTCCATCTAATGAAGGGAACAAATCAACTATACCTGTGCTGCAGCTGCTGGATTGGTATCATGTCCTCCAAATCTGATGCTCCGAGGAAGAATGATAGCATTATGCACTTGTTCCAGTGTAGAACTAAAAAGTTGTGTAGCTCTGCAGACAAAAATCTTCTGTATGATAAATATCTATTTTAGCTAAAATGTAATCACTGTAAAATGAATCCTGCACGCATCACTGCTTGAAAAAGTAACTCTTCTCTAGTGAGTTATCTAATTAAATTCTGGGCTTACTACTTCAGTGCTCTACAATTACAGACACATAGTGAAGGAGTTTGTGGGAGTGCATGGTCTGGTCATGGGCTTGTCTAGGCAGTTAAGCTTCGCACACTTGTGGTGCACTAATATTTCAAAAAAAATCTCTTTAATGACAAACTTGAAGAAAGTACAGTCTAGGAAAGTGACTGTATTCAAATGTGTGGGACTTAGTGTTCACACTGAAGTCCCCCTGCCTTCCCGTGCCTATTGAATGCCCGTCTTTGTTGTTCTTGCGGCTGCTACCAGATTGCTTTCTAGTTAACCTTTTTATTAAAGAAAGATGATAATGTGTGAAAAATATGTTAGTATCAGTTTTGGCTATATTGTACTTGGTTAAAGCAGAAGAAAACAAAAATTCCTTAGAGGGGACAATAAATGGAGAAAAGATGGGAGAAAAGGTGGGAGAAAAGGAGGGAGGAAGGGAGAAAGGGAGGAACAAATTTGAGATTTTTGAAAGCCAGTTTTTACAAATTTTCTTTTTTGTGATAGATATTAATACAGGTACAAATTTATCACAGATTCAATTAAATTCTTTTTAAAGATTTATTTATTTATTTATTTGAAAGAGTTACACAGAGAGAGGAGAGGCAGAGAGAGAGAGAGAGAGAGGGAGGTCCTCCATCTGATGGTTCACTCCCCAGATGGCCGCAACGGCTGGAGCTGCGCCGATATGAAGCCAGGAGCCAGGAGCCTCTTCTGGGTCTCCCACATGGGTGCAGGGGCCCAAGCACTTGGGCCATTTTCCACTTCTTTCCCAGGCCATAGCAGAGAGCTGGATCAGAAGTAGAGCATCTGGGCTCAAACATCGCCCATAAGGGATGCCAGCACTGCAGACCAGGGTGTTAACCTGCTGCGCCACAGCACTGTCCCCCAATAAAATGTTTTGAAATTGTATTTTTCTTTTTATGTGTAAAATAATGTATGTGTATATTATAGAGAATCTGAAAATACTGACAAAAATAAAGACAATAAACATATTATCTTTGTTCATCACTTTTAGGAAAAAACCACCGTTGATACGTTGGTTCATCCCATCTAAGTCTTGTCTTTTTGTCATTAATATGTATATACATTTCCATGTGTAGATAAAATCATAGTGTAGTCTAGTACAGTTTACTATTCTGAACATTCCATCATGAACATTATCCCTGAAGTATTTTCAGAAACATAATTTTTCATTGCTCCACATTCCTTTCAGGAGGTTATATAGTAATTAATTTATTCATTTTCTTCCTTTGATATTAAAAGCACTCTAATCCATCACTATTACAAAACAACTGTGGCATTGAACATCCTTGTATTTAATAAATGTCTTTGATTATTTCAAGTTAATTAATGGGGCTGGAATCAGTAGATTAAATATTGTCTGCACAACTAAAGTTCTTGGGGCATATTCTAAAATGCCCACTAGAGAATGCATGTAAAAAAGAATGCTTCTCCCACAAATATACAGAATTTAAAGTTTCTTTTCATTTCAGAATTTTGCTTCAGGGGACATTGGTGATTATTTTAAGCTAAAGAAATGAAAACGTAATGTGAAAATAATTTATCAGTAAGAGAATCTCTGATATGTGCGTAGAGAAATAAACTCTATAATATATAGTATACAGTATAGACACCTAAGCTCAAGTAATTGGGAAAGCAAGTGTTTTTTGTTTTGGTTTTTAAGAAACAGTTTCAGTTTCAAGTAATTGCTCCCGATACTCTGGTAAAATATCACCAGAAATAATAAAATAATAGAATTAGCAAATGATGGAGTACAAATGGTTTTCTAAGTAGCAGAATTATTTTTTTGAGAAATTTTTGCTACCCATGGCAGTCTTTTAATAGTAAAATATAATAGAATCCTCATTTGTATTTATATACTAGTGGTTTATTTCTCCCAAAAACATGTCAGGTTTTGATTTTCAACTACAAGATAGAGGACCCAGCTTTAGTTTTTCATATGTTTACAGCATACATGTAGATATATACATATATGTATATATGTATACTCATATATGTATACATATATGCATATATATTATATATATGTTAAGTCAATTGAATCTTTAGTTTTTTATTTCTCTGGAAAAGTCTGACACTTACTTTTTCTGTCGTAAGGATCTAAGATGATTAAATGACCTATTTCCTTATAGTATGTTGTATTAGTCAAAAATTCCTCTTGCTTATAGAGGTCCACAAAAGTATAATAGGCTTAATATGGTGGGAAAAAGTAGAGTCTATGTGCATTGAAGACGTGTCAGACTGAATTATGGTTCAGCAGGGATCTCTACTAAAAGGCATCACAGACATTTTAATCAACTGCACCAAAATTCATCAAATGGGAAAAAACATATTCAGTGTACCTCAAACTCACACAACACTGTTTTTGTGTGTGTGTGTGTGTGAGAGAGAGAGAGAGATTTATTTATTTATCTGAGAGGCAGAATACAGACAGAGATACAGAATAAGAGGTCTTCTACCTGCTGGTTCATTCCCCAAATGGCTGCAATGGCCTGAGCTGGACCAATCTGAAGCCAGGAACCAGGAGCTTCTTCCAGCTCTCTCATGTGAGTGCAGGAGCCCAAGCACTTGGGCCATCTACCACTACTTTTCCAGGGTATTGGCAAGGAGCTGGATCAGAAGTGGAGCAGCCGGTAATTGAACGGGCACCCATATGGGATGCCGGTGCGACAGGTGGAAGCTTAACCTACTACGCCACAGCACAGGGCCCCAGAACATTCTTTATTCTTGGATGAGTTTATGAGACATACTTTGGGAAACACAGTATTTTTTTAAGATTTATTTTATTTATTTGAGATTCAGAGTTACACAGAGAGAAGAAAGACAGAGAGAGAGAGAGAGAGAGAGAGGTCCTCCATCCAATGGTTTACTCCCCAGATGGCCACAACGGCCAGAGCTATGCCAATCTGAAGCCAGGAGCCAGGAGCTTCTTCTAGGTCTCCCACGTGGGTGTAGGGGCCCAAGTTCTTGGGCCATCTTCCACTTCTTTCCCAGGCCATAGCAGAGAGCTGGATTGGAAGAGAAGCAGCTGGGACTCGAACTGGCGCTGATGCCACAGCGTCGGTCCCGGGAAACACAGTATTAACAAAAGATTATCATACTAAGTACTAAGATGTTATTTTGTGTTCCTAATGCTGCATATGCAAAAATTAATTATATAAAATAGTAATTTATCAAGATTATGAAATCTGTATATGGTGACTTCTGGAAAGGTTTGGATGCACAGTTCCAACTTGAGGTATCTTGTGTGATTGATGTCAGTTGTGGCAACTAAAGCCATCTAAGGCTTGACTAGAACTGGATATTCTGTACTTCAATAGGAGCTCAATCACATGACTGGCAATTAGCTACCAGCTGTGGGCTGAAAAACCTCAGTTTCCATGTGAACCTCTCCATAATGCTACTTGTGGATCCCAATAGCAATTTATCTGTTTTCCTCCAGGGAGGGTGAAATTGTGATTGTTGGGCCAGGTGAGGTCTGCATGCCTTTTTGGACCTATTCTTGAAATGTATAAGCGATTACTATCGCTATTTTTTATATAGAAGTAGCTGTGATCCAGGTGAAAAGAGAGTGACCCAGGCATGAAAATAAAGAGATGAGAATCATTGACGGTTCTTTTGGTTACCACAGGTCCTAAGATGAAGGAAGC
Source organism: Oryctolagus cuniculus (assembly GCF_964237555.1). NCBI lineage: Eukaryota > Metazoa > Chordata > Mammalia > Lagomorpha > Leporidae > Oryctolagus > Oryctolagus cuniculus. Next base: position 113,343,265 of record NC_091434.1, read on the forward strand.
AAGTTGCATAAAGGCTTTGGGTAATATGAAAATCATTGTGGAGTAGGGAAGAGATGATATGGTGAATGCCCATGCAGTTAGGCAGCTTTGAATCTGACTAAATCTCCATGTCTAGAAAATTATAATTTATATATATATGCCAAGGCCTTATGTGTATTATAAGCAGATATTGCTTTCATGACACTCTCCTGTAACATATACTTAAATGAAATTTAAAAGAATACTTACTACAGTTTTGAATGAACAAACAGGAATGAGAAGTTGCTTTAGTACAGTAGTGATAAGGGTGAATTTAAGTGTTCAGTTCATAAAAATCAGGTTCTCAAAATATAGATGAATGATAGAAATAGACATGCCAATTTAGGTATTTTTCTTTAAGAGATTTTATTTATTTATTTGAGAGGTAGAGTTACAGACAGTGAGAGGGAGAGACAGAGAGGAAGGTCTTCCTTCCGTTGATTCACTCCCCAGATGGCCGCAGTGGCCAGAGCTGGGCTGATCCGAAGCCAGGAGCCAGGAGCTTCTTCCTGGTCTCCCAAGTGGATGCAGGGACCCAAGGACTTGGGCCATCCTCCACTGCTCTCCTAGGCCATAGCAGAGAGCTGGGTTGGAGGTGGAGCAGCCGGACTTGAACCAGCACTCATATGGGATACCAGCGTTGCAGGTGGAGGATTAATCTGCTCCATGGTGACAGCCCCTAATTTAGGTATTTTTATTGACATTAACTCCATATGAATTTAGGGTGTTACATGAACTTGAAAAAAAAAAAAAACACTGATCAAATTTTGGATTGGCTAACAAGATTAAGCTACCTAGAAGTGTATTCCTAATTCTGTATCCACCAGGCACATATATCCATTGGGTACTTGCAATGTACTAGTCTGAATTGAGATGTAAAATGCACACTACAGAATTTGAAGATTTAGTAAAAAATAGAAAAATTTAAAATATTAATAATGTGTCATATCCATGAGATGTTGAAACAATATTTTGGAAATACCGGGTGAAATGAAATATATAAGTAAACCTGATTTCACCAATCTCTATTTTTTATTAATATGGCGACTAAAAATTAAGTTTGCATATATAGGGTTCCATTGTTTGCCTTTTACTCAGTGATACTCTCAAACACAGGCTTTGCATGTTCCAGTGTTCAACCTGCCAACTGGAAGTCACTGGGCCACTGTATGCACTTGGAGACTGAATAGAACACAATCACAATTCTCAGAGCCTTAGAAACTGGGATGAAAGGGTTATAAATGTGGAAACAGAAAACTTAGCAAATTATAAGGAGAATAACAAACACCTACCGTGTTGAAGGGCTTTCACAGAATAGAAGTCAATGTATTTTCCAGCATAAAACTTAGGCAATTCACAGCTGTTAACGAGCTGTTTGGATTTCCTGACTCTCGGGATGGCAGTGCGTGAGTGTGAGTGCTGGCTGTACTTCTGCTAATGCACATGCTGGCAGGACGCAGATGAAGCCGTTTGACAGACCTAGACTGAGTTCCAGAGTTCTGGCTTTGGCCTCTGACCCAGTTATGTCGATACAGGCATTTGGGAATGAGACAGCTGATGAAAGATTTTTTTTTCCTCTCTTTTTTCTCTGTCTCTGCCTTTCAAATAAAAAAAAAATACATGAATAAAAAACAAAGACTCTTGACATCAAACAATATGGGAAGGCAGATTCTGGCCCAGCATGAAGGAATCCTCTATGAAACTTATTTCTTTACTAAAATGGCCTGTATGTCTATATTTTTTTAGAAATTTTCAAAAGGTGGGTAAATGACCATCGTGGGCATGATGTTAAGATATCCTGAACAGATAAACTATTTTGGAATTGTCAAATTTCAATATCTTTCATTAATCCAGGAAGAATAACAGTTTTCTCTCTGAATACAGGGGTAAGAGATATGACTTTTAAAATAATATATCATGTTTGAAATATTGCAGATTATGTGGTCTTTGAATTTTCATGTTCAAAGTTCAGCCAAAAGCAGGAGAGTTTGATCCATATATTCATATCTATTTTGAAAATTATCAAGTATAGAATAACTTTTCAGAACACAATAGCAATAATAATTCTTACTGGAAGTGGAAAAGTCCAAGTAAAAGGAAAAAGAATGAAAACATAATTTGCACACAGAATTCAGAAGCAATGTTTTCTGCTTATACTGACACAGTAATGTTGTGATTCCTAATTGGAGTTATGCTAATTAACTTTAACTGCTTTCATGGTGACTTTTTTAAAAAAGAAAAACAGTTAAAGTTTGTATGTGAGCACATTAACCATCTCATGATAGTGTGTAGTGTGGGAGGTCTCTTAATTAGCCAAATGGAAAGGCCCTTAATGATTCCGAGAACAGAAAGAGTAGAGAACATAATTAGAGTCACAGGCCAATGAGTTCTTCAAAGACCTCAGCCAGAAAAAGACCACACTACTGTGAACTTCAATTGTTAAGTGCAAAAATGTTTGTTGAGTTGTGAGGTTTTATTCACTATAATGAAGTAAGTATGCTTCACTGTATTTAACTGTATTTATAGTTAATTATGCTTAATTTAAATTTTCACATATTTTACCTCCTTGTGCCCTTGAATCATTTAAAGTTAAACTACAATTCTGTGTGGCATCTCAAAACACAAGCATAATGTATGTGAACGCAAGAGTCTTGTGTTTGTATCTTGAATAAGTGAACAATCAGAGGATAAGAAAGCTTGCCTTCTCAGAGAAAGAAAGAACATAAGTTTATTCCCTGCCTCTTCTTTTCTCACTCTCAGAGAACCTGTTTGAAAATAAGAGATATTTTACAGGCTGATGAAAAATGAGTGGTATTTGTGCGAATTTTGATCTTCATAAAATATAAATAATTGAAATTTTCACATATAATTTTCCAAGATATACTAGGTTTTTCATATTTAACTTCGACTTAAATGCATAAATAGTGTTTGGCAATGAATTTCATCATTTTTTTCTTTTTGGTTTAAAAATTATTTCTGTCCAAATATATTTTCTTTTTTAAAAAAAGATTTATTTATTTATTTATTTGAAAGGCAGAGCTACAGAGAGAGAGAGAGAGAGAGAGAGAGAGATCTTCCATCTGCTGGTTCACTCCCCTCATATGGCTGAGCTGATCTGAAGCCAGGAACCAGGAGCTTCTTCTGGATCTCTCACGTGGGTGCAGGGGCCCAAGGACTTGGGCCATCTTCTACTGCTTTCCCAGGCCACAGCAGAGAGCTGGATCGGAAGTGGAGCAGCCGGGACTTGGACCGGTGCCCACATGGGATGCTGGCACTGCAGGCAGCAGCTTTACCTGCTACATCACAGCAATGGCCCCCAGATATTTTGTAAATGAAAAAATATTTCTGTCCAAATATATATTCTAAAAGAATAATCATTAACAATAATTTTCAATATGGGTCTATCGCTTTGTCATTGTTAGTTTTTCTTATGGAATTTAGGAACAGATGTGTTTTTCTTTCTTTTTTTTTTACTTTTGAGATAACATTTTTATTTTACAATATAGTCAAAGACTAATGCTCGACCACGTAAAGAGTTCAATTGCATTTCACTTTTTTATGTTGTTAAACTTTAATGATTTTTTTATTTATTTTCATTTTATTTGAAGGGAGACAGAGAGCGGGGGGAGAGAGAGAGAAAGCGAGCACTTGTCTGCTGTTTATCTGCAAAAGCTAGGAAGGGGCAGGCTGAAGCCAGGAGCTGGGAAATCAATCTGGGTTTCCCATGTGAGCAGCAGGAACCCATCTACTTGGACCATCAGCTGCTCTTTCATAAGATGCTCAACAGCAGGAAGCTGCAATCAAAAGTGGAAGTGAGACTTAACACCCAGGCATTCTGATATAGGATGTGGTGGTTGCATCTCAACAGCTGGACCACCCACGCAACCTGCATTTCATTTAATCTACTTGCTTGGCATGTTTGATAACACTTTTTGGGGGAAGTTATTAATGATTTACATTGTCTCATTACATTGTTGATTTACATTTGTCTCATTCCATTATGGCATGAGACCAAAATAATGGAATTCACACTCACTCTTTCTTTTAATTTATAAACAAAATCTTTTTCCCATTTATTTGTATAGTGGAAAATACAAGTATGTTATAGAAGATACTGTGAAAGGGGAACTTTAAGAACTAATAGATACAGTAGCAGACATGATGTTGCTGAAGAATAGACATTTGAGATATGACTAAGTTATTGTGATTTACAACTATATTTACAGGTAATTCCTTCATAAAATGAGATCTTTGTTTTCAGAAAAATGCTCCAAATTATGATATATTACACCAAAAATATATAGACCTTTAATCATTATTGGACATTCAGGTTACTTCAAATTTTCCAACTTTTTTTTTTTAATTATGTGTTTATTTGAAAGGCATGGCAACAGAAAGAGATCCATCTGCTGGCTCGTTCCCTGAAGGGTCACAGCAGCCAGGTCTGGGCCAGCTCAAAGCTGGGAGTCAGGAACTCCATGATGGTCTCTCATATAGATGACAGGGCCCCAAGTACTGGGACCATCTTCCACTGCGTTCCTAGGCACATTAGCAACAAGCTGAATTGGAAGTGGAACAAGTGGGATTTGAACTGGTATTCCAGTATGGAATGCTGGCATAACAAGTCGCAGCTTAATATGCTCAGTCAAAAGGCCACTCACCCCATGGTTATTAATAATGCTTTGATGGTCATCTTGGCACTTAAAACAGTAGCTACATCTCTGATAAATCACTGTGTCATATACTAACTTTGTAAAGGTCTTTGGAATATATTCATTTGTAAGAAGTTTATGTGAAATGATATTTCTGCTAGCTGTGTATTATAATGTGATTTTTAGATTCAATATCTTAAGCATTATTAATTTATTGAATGAGAAAAATATACAGTTTCAACTGATTTGATAAAGATCTAGATAGTATCAAAGCTAGCATCATAATCAGAAGTCATGATAGTAGGAATAATAAGATGATTTTAAATGTATTATAGATATTAATCATAAATATAGTATTACTTCATAGAGTTTTTTAAAAAGATTTATTTATTTATTTGAGTGTCAAAGTTACAGAGAGAGGAGGAGAGAGATCTATCAATTGGTTCATTCCCCAGATGGCCTCAATGACCAAGTGTGTGCCAGCCAGAGCCAGGAGCTTCTTCCTGGTCTCCTATGTGAGTGACAGAGGCCCAAACACTTAGGCCATCTTCTGCTGTTTTTCCCAGGTCGTTAGCAGGGAGCTGGGTAGGAAGTGGAGCAGCTGGGACACAAACCAGCACCTATATGAGATGCCAGCATACCAGGAGGTGGCTTTATCTGCTATGCCACAACATTGGCCCTCTATAGAGAGCTTAATGTGCACCCACTATTGCACTATGTGCCATGGATACAGCATGGAACAACGCAGGTGAGAATCCCTGACCTGGGTGGGACTCACATCCTAGTGAAAGAGAGACAGAATAAAGAAAACAAACAAGTAAATTATGTAGCGTGTAAGATGATGCTAAGGGTTAGAGAGGATCCCTTTTACTTTCCATTTTATTTTTATTGCTTTTTATATATAAACTCATAGGACTTTGAAAAATAGTATGGAAATCAGTGTCTCTTATACCCCTCTGAATGGCGACATCTTGTATAGTAGCAGAGCATTATCCAAAATAAGAAACTGAGTGACTCAATACATTTTATAGATTATAGATCTTGTACGGATGTAGCAATTGTGTGCATACACTTTTTTGTTGTTGTTATGTGTAGTGCTTTACATGTCATCATACTTCACAATCGGCACAAGCATCACCACCACAACTGAAACACAGAACTGTTCTATCACAAAGGAGGTCTCTGGTGCTGCCCCTGTAGACTCACACCCTGTGTCTCCTCCTCTAATCTGGCAACCATAGTTCTCCATATCTGTAATTTTGTCATCTCCAGAATGATATGTAATGGAATTGTACAATAGATAATGTTTTGAAATTGACTTTTTTTATTATTCAGTATAGTACCCTTAAGGTCCATCTAAATTGTTCACTGTACCAATAGTTTGTTCCCTTTTATTGCTAGGTAGCATACAGGGAAAGCAAGCAAGGAAGGATATGCCATTCGTCAAAGGTACAGATTTCAATACAGTGGCTGGCAGAGACACCCAAGCATGACTTAAGGGGGTGACAGTGACCTCCTGTATGTGTGTAGAAGAGTTGCCTATGTAACAGGAACTTCAGGATGTTTGTTCTTGGTAAAAATTTACTGTTTCAAGGAAGCACAGTGCAGTCTTGGGAAGGGGGAGAGTGCAAGAATTAGGAAATGACATCTAGGCCAACAGGAGGCAGTGCTTGCTGTGGAACTGCAGTCATTGTGTAATAGTAGTGACTCAGCATCTGCTCATAGAGTTGACTCAGCATCTGCTCATGGAGTTGTTTCCTAAAGCTGAGAAGATAAAAAGACTCCCCTGACAATGTAGCAAAACTTCTACTTTACAATAGTGAAATGTCTCTTGGAATTTTATCTTTAGAAGAGATGAAATGAACTTTATATTCCATTTATGAAGTTGCTATGTTGCTTTCATCAAACCTCAAAGCAAATTTGGCATGCAGAGAGAAGCACACACTATTACTTGTCACCATTTAGGCTTAGGGTACAAAGGCTAGGAATTTACTGGAAGAACAGAGATGACTTCCTCCTGTGATGCAGAGGTCATTGCATCAGGATGGGGGTGCTCACACAGCAGAGAATATCATGGAAGGCAGGGGAATGGAGATGAAGTCTTTCCTCACAGACAATAGCTCCGGTTCTTTGAGGTTATGTCAGAGAGCACACACTAAGCAGGCCCGCCAGAAAATCCCCGTCCATTTGCAAAATTATATGACCCAAGCCAAGCCCCAGCCTTTTCCCATGTCTAATAAAAAGTGTACAAGTCCTTTTGGCAGGTCGCTAAAGCATCTAAGTAAATGAACAAAGCTCAGGAAGTCAGAATTGCCAATGTTAATGGAAGGACTGAATTGAACTGGTGGCTGGAGGTCCGCATCTGATTTTCACAAACATGCCAGTAGTAAACTCTGAGGTGAAAGCACAGCCAAATAACTAGAAATGCACTCATTTTGGCTAAATACTAGCTTGGCCATGAAATTTAGACTTTGAAAATTTCTATGCTGTGTAATGGGATACCGATCCCTTGGTGTTATGTGTTTCCATCATCACTTGGAAGCTCCCTGAGGGCAGTCTGCTAACGTTTATTCATTTATTTTTCCCTACTGTGCTCAGAATGCAGTAGAAAGCAGTAGGCACTCTGTCACTTGTGAAAAGAATTTCTTTCTTTGACATCAGAGAACCACTTGCTCTCAGGTGCAGGAGGCAGTGTGAGTGCTGCTGTGAGGACATCTACATAATACCTTCAGTGAGCACCTGTTCTGATTAATATTCCCCCTACTTAGGACAAAATATTAACAGATGAGTTCGAACAGCCACGAATCAATAGGGGGAAGAAATCATTGTGCTGATTTCAATGGCGAGTTACATTAATATTAATTTTATTTAACAATTTTATTTTCAAAAGGGACAGAAAAATTAATTACCTGAAAAAATTCCCAAGCCTTTCCCCCTGCTGTACTGGTAAGAAAGAAAGAACAAGAACAACAAAAATCCTGAACACTAACACTCAATTGAGTGCTTTCTTCTTGAAAGTGATAGACAGTAAAAACTGAGAAATAATTTAAAATGTGTTTTCATGTGTATTTATAACATTGTGTTACGAAACATTATTCATTTGTAAAATATTAAAGAATCTTTAGAAAACTGTTAATGTGGTCAGCTCTCTGGAATTACAAGTATTTGTTCTTGTTGCTATTCTAATTTCTTGTTTTTACAAGATTTAAATCTCCTGGGCTACCTCCTGCATCAATGTCCATGATGAAACATAAAGTTTTGTTTTTGCAAGTCTTCTCATGCTGAGGTCATGTTTCTCATTTTCTTCACAGTAATTCCTACTCAAGTCTTTAAAAATTAGGTCAGCGAGTATCCTCTCAATGGAAGACATGGGAAATACAAGACAATCTGGTGAAGGTGTTTTTTTGTTTTTTTTGTTTGTTTGTTTGTTTGTTTTTTGACCAGCAGAGTAGACAGTGAGAGAGAGAGACAGAGAGAAAGGTCTTCCTTTGCCGTTGGTTCACCCTCCAATGGCCGCCGCGGCTGGTGCACTGCGGCCGGCACACCGCGCTGATCCGATGGCAGGAGTCAGGTACTTCTCCTGGTCTCCCATGGGGTGCAGGGCCCAAGCACTTGGGCCATCCTCCACTGCACTCCCTGGCCACAGCAGAGAGCTGGCCTGGAAGAGGGGCAACCGGGACAGAATCCGGAGCCCCGACCGGGACTAGAACCCGGTGTGCTGGTGCCGCAAGGCAGAGGATTAGCCTAGTGAGCTGCGGCGCTGGCCCTAGTGAAGGTTTTAACCCTCTCTCTCTCTCTCTTTTTTTTTTAAACCTTTTTTTAAGATTTATTTCATTTTAATTATTTGAAAGGCAGAGTTACAGATAGAGGTAGAGACAGAGAGAGAGATCTTGCATCCACTGGTTCACTTCCCAGGTGATGCTATGGACAGAGCTGCGCTGATCCGAAGCCAGGAGCCAGGAGTTTCTTCCGGATCGCCCACATGGGTGCAGGGGTCCAAGGACTTGGGCCATCTTCTCACTGCTTTCCTAGGCCATAGCAGAGAGCTGGATTGGAAGTAGAGCAGCCTGGACCAGAACCGTAGCCTGTATGGGATGCCAACAGTTCAGGCTGGGGCTTTAACCTGCTGCATCACAGCGCCGGCCCTTTAACCCTCTCTTATAGGATTATTTTTGTATTTGACCCAGAATTCATTCTAGCACAAAAGGAAACTTCAAACACACCCTAAAACTATTTATGCAGCCACTTTCTCTCTGCAAGAGTTAAACTCTGATTGCAGGCTTTAAATCTATCTTGGAGGTGGTGCCTATGTTAAGGGTCAAAACCAAATTAGATGACTCGCGTTTAGACTGGCTCAGACTTGCATTTGCCATCCTTAAGGGCAACATAACAGGAAACTCTCGCATATTCTGCTGCAAAGTGGGACTTCATGTAGAAACCAGTACACAGGGCTACTCACTGCTGCCAAAAAGAAATTGCGTTTTAGAAGTGAGGTTGTTGGCAGTTTCAAGATGTTTCATTTTACTTTGTCTTGTATTTTCTGACTGATAGAGAATGGAGACTGGTTTTCTAATGGAAGTTTGTCCTGATTGTTGCCTAAATTGTTTCCTTTATTCTATTTAAAAGAAAGTGCTCTGGCATAGTAGTCATGAAATTACAGCATTTTTTATTTTTGTTAGAGGGGACTGAAGACCCTCTGATTATTGCTGAGGAAATTGAGGCCCCAAAACTTCAAATGACAAAGAGCAAGGCAGTGGCAGAGTTTAACCTATAATAACAGGTTTCCAAATCTCAAATAAGAGACTTTTGCACCACAGTATTATTTAAAATATTCCACATTTGGGGCTGGTGTTGTAGCCAATGCCTGAGATGCAAGCATCCCATCCCATATGGGTGTCGGTTCATGTCCTGGCTTCTCCACTTCTGATCCAGCTGCCTGCTAATGGCCTGGGAAAAACAGAAGATGGTCCACTTACTTGGGCCCTTGGCATCCATGTGGAAGACCAGAAGAAGCTCCTGGCCCCTTCTTTGGCCCGGCCCAGCCCTGGCCATTGCAGGAGTCTGGGGAGTGAACCAGTGGATGGAAAATCTCTTTCTCTCTATTTCTCCCTCTCTCTATATATATAAAATCTGACTTTCAAAAATAAATAAATAAATCTTAAAAAATAAGATAAAATATTCCATATCAATGACAAAGGTAAAAATTTACTCCCTCCTGAAATATTAGAAAGGACATGCCTATCTTAATCCTTATTAAACACTATTACCTAGCTTTTTTCCACACATCTAATGATTCATATTCAAATAATTAAATTTTAGAAAATATGCTAGGCACTAAGACCAAAAATAATTATGTATAAATCACGTCTTTCATCTAAGAGTTCACAGTATAGTGGGGGGAATTGTACAAATAGAAGAATTATAGTACATTGCGGCAAGTAAGCCAGGAAAAGCTCAATATTCCAAGATGGTATCCAAACTGTGTCATGAAGATTGAATAGTTTTCCAGCGTTTGAAAATGTATCTAACGGGACAGATTAAGAAACCCAGCTCCAGCTCCTGACTGCAGCTTCCCGTCAATGTAGATCCTTGGAGGCACAGGGGTGACTCACATGATTATATTTCTGCCATCACATGGGAGTCCTGGGATTTAGGTTCAGATACCCAACCTTGGCCTGGTCTTCTTTCAGTGACTGGAGGCATTCAATGAGTGAATAAAGTGGGATTGCCCCCCATCTCTCTTCCTAATATCTCTGTTTCTATCATTTCTCTGTATGTGCCAGATAAATTAAAAATGCATATTTAAAAATGGAACCATTTAAATGCATATTTAAAAAAGGGAATCAGCATCATGGCACAGTGGCTTAAACTGACACCTGTGATGCCAGCATCCCATGTAGGTGCCAGTTCAAGTTCCAGCTGCTCCACTTCCAATCTAGGTCTCTGATAATTATGCCTGGGAAAATGAAAACAATGGAGACCTGGATGAAGCTCCTGGTTCCTGGCTCTGGACTGGCCCATTTCAGCTTTTGGAGACATTTGGCGCGTGAACCAGCAGATGGAAGTTCTCTCTGTCTCTCCCTCACTCTCTGTAAATCTGACTTTCAAATAAATAAATAAGTATTTAATAAAAGGAATAATCTCCCGTTCTAAAGAGAAAGTGAGAAGATGCTTTTAGCCATACACAGAACAAAGGCCTGAAAGCTAGAAAGCATGTGCACAGAACAGTGAAAGACTTCGTGTGGTTGGAGTTTTGGGAAATCGAGTGGACATGAATCAGAAGTTTAATCGAGGCATTTGCTAATTACTTTCAATCTGTGAAGTGAGTCGTGATGAAATTAGATGACAAATCCCTAAATTCTGAATCCTCTGCAGGCTTGTGATAAGTATATGAGCTGTTCGATCAGGCAATAGCTGCCTACTTATGTAGGAGTAGTCTTGTATGACACTTCTGCCCCTCACAAGCTTTGCAAAATCACAACTTCCAACTTGTGACCTAGAACTGCAGTAGTACTGATTGCCTTTCTTCCATGTTCTCATGCTTGGCACTGAGGGTCTGTAGAATGCATCTTAGCCTTTCTAGTACCTTTTTTAGCAAGGGAAGGAAAAAGGGACAAGAGGAAGATCTGAGCAAGCCATAGATTTAGTAATGATGCTTAAACTTAAGGTCTCGTTCTGTTTTGGTGTGCAAATACATTTTTGTGGTTTTCTGCTTCTAAAAGTCAGTGACACTGATGAGTCCCACACCCTTCCTTCCCAACTGACCACTGAAATATCTGCCCAAGGCAAAATAACCAGTACCAGTTCTGTTCCAACCCAATATTAAGTATGTGTTTTATATATATATATATATATATTTGTGTATATATATGTACATATATGTAATTTTTGTCAGGAAATCCTGTAGTTGTTTTTGTAAAGTGTCATCTGTATAAACCAAAACTTAGAAAAAATTAATGGGTTCCCTTGCAAGGGGATAGAAAATGTATTTCCTTCCCTTCCCACTCATTCATTTTGGGTTCCTGTCATTGTATCTATTAATTCTTTCAACATTTTACTCCTCATTTATTTTATGCCCTGGTAATCATAACTAACTAAGGATAATCTACTCTCACTAGGATGCTAGGTAATCATGGTCCTTATAAAATATTCATATAGGTGTAGGGATAATAAAAAAGAAGACACAGGTAACAAAACCCCTCGTAACCAGAAGCCACATGCATTCAGCTCCTTCCTTTGTAGACTACAAGAAGCTTAGGGAGTGTTATTCAAGGAATTATCATTCTAAATCTTTGGGAAGACTTGTCAAAGAAGATGCTATAGTGGACAGCAAGAAAATGTTTTGCCTTAGGAAAAGCGATATGTTCCTATTTCATTATTGTTAGAGTTTAAGACTCCAGATCCTCCTATTCTCTTTGAATAATTTTAAGTGTATCACATGCACAAATTCACTTTCATTCAAACATTAATTATTGGACTTCTTCTAATAGATCTTAGAGCTATTGAGCCTATTCCTATTGGGGCTGACAATAAACGCATATGAAATCCTTAGAAGCTATAACCCTGGCCTTTGAGAAGTTTATAATTTGATATTCTTTCCTTGACTTACATTTAGTTTTGCATACTATGCTTTATTTCTTACATCAAATGTCACTCTCTGTCCATTTGCATCCCAGTATTATCCTACAAAAAAGCTCTAACCAAGACATGAATGATAACTTGTAATAAAATTCTAGTGAGGTCATTCTTCATCTTTCATTTGTTAGATAATTGGAGAACAGTATTTTAAAAGCTGTCTGGCTATAAATATAAAGCCATTTTGGAAGGATGCTTTTGCAGACTTATAGCACTGAAATAATTTTTATTAGAACTTCATTATCTTTGAAAAATTCTCTTTGTAAGTGAGAATATTTAAGGTTTCTATAAATCAGAAGTCACATATTAAAAATAATGCCTTATCTTGTTTTGCTGTTTTTAAATTCCTTCATAAGTCTGTATCAGATGCACTATTCTTAAAATGGCTTAGAGAGAATTTTATTAGAGCCAAATGTTAGAGGATCTGCCATATTTAATACTTCTTTACATGTAAGAAAGTCACTCACCTAAAAGTCTTGAATAAAATTGGCATCTTAATTTAAAATAAAATCTTTATCTTTTATGTTTAGTTGCTCAAATGTATTTTATTTAAAAATCCAATTAGACCTGAAAATAGAATGATTATGTGATTTTAACTTTTGCACAATAAAACCTGGATTAGTTAGAATAAAAGAAACTAGAATTATCAATTAGCCAGAAGGAATTTTATATATATATATATATATATATATATCTTCTCAATACAATTTGTGTGTGTGTGTGTGTGTGTGTATACATACTCAAAAGTGTCTGGAAAAAACTGGGGGAAGTATAATGAAGGTTGTAAGCAAGCATACAATTTAGATGTAGTTGTTTTAGTTGTTGTTCTATCATTATTCCTTAGATATTTAAAATGTTCTGGAGTCATTAGAGTAAACTTTCTTTTCTGCATTGAATTTTTCCTACAACCTGAAAAATGGAATATATTTGTCAGCAACAGAAACTAAAAGAAAAGGTTCTGATGTTTCTTCAGTAACTTGGAACCTTCAGCAAAACTCTGCTTTCCCAAACTTGAAATGCTACCCTGAAAATTCACATATAGAGGAGATGGTAGCCTGGAAAAGGAGTTAGTCAAGTGGAAACTAGACAGTTTAAGACAAAGAAGTATGTATAAAGGCTCATTATAAATAGGGGTATTCTCCAAACATCAGTGTAGAAAAGTCAGTGATGTAATGAGGTACTCTCTTTAGGAACGGTAACTCTAATCAGCCACCAGGCCTTTCACTATTATGAACATTCATGTCTCTGATGAAGGCATATTTCTTTGCCTCCATGATTTTATCATCTTATGATAGATGGTCATGGGAAGTCAGTAATTGAATTAGTAAAGCAGTCATCAACAAAATCATTATCATTTTAAGTATCTATGATATAAACACACGTGGATTTTCAAACAACTGTGTATTCATTTGAACATAGCACTGACCCCATCTCAGATCCAAAAACATGTTGCTTAATTCTATGAAGGTACGGCAATAGCTTCATGTATGACAGATTTAAACTACTGGTGTAAGTGGTATAATTATTGTCTTCTTTTGCCAAGCCATAATATTCTCTTGATTTTTCTGTTTCTAGTAAAAGCATCATTCCCTACCTAACTAACCAAACTTGAAGACTCAGATATCTTTGCACCATCACTATCACTCATCCAGTTGTGTTTAACTAGAAAAAAAAAGCCATTTTTTTCTCTGCATTTCCACTGCACAAACTTGTAATCAGCTCCCTTCCAGTCCCCTCTTTAGTTCTGATTCCAGAAGCTATGGCCCTTCTACTACCAGTTTTATATTAGGAAAGCATAACTTTGCCCCTTGGAGACATCAATTTCCTAAAAATGTTAGCTGGTTTTGTGTCTTCTGATCAATAATGTACACACCAATCAATTGGTATCAAGGTCAGTGCTACAAACCTACAGCTGCCTTTCTAACATAACTTTCCACTTCTGCATTATGTTCCCTTTGTGTCCAAATCTGTGTGATTATTCCTCACTCTTCTCAATACCATTTGTCCTGTCTTATTAACTGTAGTCACTTATAGATATTGCTTCTTTGACTATCATCTCTTTCCATGTATCCTCATCCTTCAATATTTAGTCCAAAGATCTTATCTTCATCCATTCTTTCTGTATCCCCTCACTTTTGCCACGACAATCTTCTACCCCTCCTGTGTTACTATACATATTGAACTGTAGGAGACTAAGCATCCTTGTATCACTGGGCCATATCTGTTAATTGCACTTCTACACTATCACATGAGCCAGCACCGTTATCATCTTTCCTTTAGATTGCTACAATAGACCCTTGACTGGTCTGTCTTCTGTTGCAGTATCCCATCTTCTCTCTAGAACACTCTCCACACAGAAATCAGAATGATACACACACATGAACACACACATAAATACAAAATAAATCACTTGCTTAACATCAATCAGTGGCACTGCATGTAGGATTAGCTTCCTATGCTTCACAAAGTCTACAATGATTTACAAGCCCTGGCTTGTCTACGTCTGTAAATGTTTCATTCTCCACTAATTTCTAGTTGTATGCTTGAGTGTATTGGATGCTCCTTTCTTCAGTCTTTGTACCTCGTTTTCCTAATTGCTATGCTGTCCTCTTTCCCACACTTCACCCATCCTTGGGGCAGTCATGGTGAAAATGGAATTCCACCACTCAGTGTAGAAAAATCCAGTCCAGTATGTAAGTTGGGTGGAATTGCAAGTCATTTGAGTTATTCAAAAAGAAGGATCAGCAATTTATCAAAGGGAAGGCCAAATGTTAGAAGAAAAGAGTTTTTGTGTTAAAGCCTATTATGTCAGATATTTGAAATACTTGAAACTTATATAACAAATAAAAATTTTAAAAAAGAAGAAAAGAAAGGAAATAGATACAAGATAGGCAAAAATGAAACTTTACTACAGTTGGTAGCTCATATAATAGAGAATTACAAAACTTCTTTTAAAATGGATGTGTAGTATAGTGAATTAGATAGTGAGGTATGAGTGAAAAATGAAGAAAATTCATTATCATACCTTGTATGTATTTAGCTAATGGCTAAATGGTGACTTGCTGCTTTGTCCAAGTTAGAAATTTTTATTCTTATAACACCAATGATTTTAACATTACTATTATCATTGTACCTATAAAGCTTCTTAAATATGTTTATTTATTTATTTATTTTCATTTACTTGAAAGGCAGAGTGGGGAGAGATATCTCCTATTCACCGATTCACACCCCAGATGCCCACAGCAGCAAGCCAAAGGCAGGAGATCAAACCTCCATCTGGATATCAAATGGGGATGGCAGGAGAACAAGTACTAAGTCATCTTCTGCTCCATCTAGAAAGACTTAGCAGAAAACAGGGATTGGAAGAATAGCCAGGATTCAAACTGGCACTTCACTATGGGGTATGGGCATCTCAAGTGTCAGCTTAACTCACTGTGCCACAATACTGAGCTCTATAAAGCATTTTTAAGATTTATTGGGGCTGGTGTTGTGGTTCAGTGGGTTAGGTCACTTGCTTGTGCAACTACCATCTCATATTGGAGTGCAAGTTCAAATCCTGGCTGTTTAGCTTTCTATACACCTCCTTGCTAATGCACCTGGGAAAACAGCAGAGTACTGAGGCCCCTGACACTCTTGTGGGATACCCAAATCAAGTTTTCAGCTCCCAGTTTCAACTTTCTCCAGTCCCAACCATTATGGCCATCTTGGGAGTGAACCAGTACATGGAAGATCTCTCTTTCTCTCTGTCTCTCTCTGTGTCGCTCTTTCAAGTAAATCTCCAAAAAAGTAATTGTGGGCATCTAGGGGGTGAACCTGTGGATGGAAGATATCACCCCCCCCCTCGTGTGTGTGTGTCTGTGTTTGTGTGTGTGTGTATATATAACTACTTTTCAAAGAAATAAGTAAAATCAATGTAAGCATTTTGAGAATGAACCAGTTGATGCAAGAACTCTGTCTCTGTTATTGGTTTTATTTTTCTCTCTTCTATTAAAATAAAATGAAAATACACAAATAAAAATTTAAGAAAATCATTTATATCTAAAGTAAAGTGTTTCACAATACAAATTGTGCTTAAAACTGTGCTCACATGGTGATGCACAGCACAATATTGAGGCAGAGGAAGAGAGAATCTGTGGTGCACTTTGCCACCAAGCAATATCAAACTCACTTTCTAGAGGTTTTTTTCATGCAGAAACTGACCCTCATTCTTATATTTTTTCCATGAAATTCACAGTAGCCATCTGCTTAGGCTGTGACCTATTTTCATTCTCAACTTTTCAGTTGAAATGAGAATCAACTTTAAAGCTTATTTAAAGGAATGTGAAAAAGCTAAATATGGGGTTGCAGCTGGTTCAGACTTTCTGTTGCAATTCTCATGCCCCGATATTGAGATCTATTTATGTAATTGTAGTGAAGTAGAAAAACAACCAAAGAAAGCTGTCTGTTGCATCATTTTGTCGAAGGGGGATGGTTTTTTTTTAAAGATTTATCTATTCATTTGAAAGTCAGAGTTACAGGGAAAGGGAGAGCAGAGATCATCCATCCACTGTTTCACTCTCCAGATTGCCACAATGGCCAGTCTGAAGCCACGAACCAGGACGTAGGTGGCAGAGGCCCAAACACTTGGCCCATCTTCCACTGCTTTTACCAGTCCATCAGCAGGGAGCTTGGTCTGAACTGGGGCAGCTGGGACACAAACCACAATCAAGTGAGTTGCTTCACAAACTATACCACAACACTGGCCCCTAAGAGGGGATATTTCCAAAATGACATTGTCTTGCTATTCTTATGTGAAGAATTTGAGTCTACAATTGTTATCTGGCTCACTCCCAGACATGTTTGGGTTGACCTATAGTTTTGGCCCAAACATTGAATAAAAAATTCCAAAAAATATTAGTTGCAATATTTACAGATTTTAAAACTTTATATAAAAATCCACATTCCTCTTTTTTTCTCTTGAAAACTTGGATGATTTGACAATATATACCTACCTAGAAGACATTTTCTGATGTTCATCACTGATTCTCCTTATAGTCAGGCATTCCTTCTTCACTTGGCTTTGATAATTCCCCTGATTATTGCAACTCTATTTGTTTATACTACCTGTTAAACTTCTGTAGACCTTTCATATTTAAATAATTGCCACAATATGAACTTCTGAAACAAAGGATTTGATCAAAATGAGCAATGTAAGCTCAACGTGTAATATCAATTTTAAGGTTAAAAACCAATCTCTCAAGTGATTAAGCCCAAGTTATAAACTCACTTGAAATCTTTTCAGCTATAAGCAAAAAGAAAACGCAAACGCAGTTGGTTAAAAACGATTAGTTATTAATTTCACATGATAAGATGTCTATAGTTTGCAGCTACTCTTTTTTGTTCTTTGCCTTTACAGTAGCAGAGCTGGCATCTATAAAAGCCCTGAACCCTTCCTCAGGCTGTTACTTTGCTGTTATAAAATGGTTGCAATAGTTCCAGCTTCTATAAAACTATTGAGAGCAGAGTAGTGAAGGGAGTCAAAAAAGTAAACAGCTCTAGTAACTGTGTTTTTGCCTTTTTTATCAAGGAAACAAGCCATTTTCACTTAGCCTCAGCTAGGTGACTTTAATTAGAGTGAATCTCTGGGCAGAAGAATGAGATTCTATTATTCATTTGGAACAATCATAACTCATCCCCTGGTGATAACACAGAGATTGTGTTTCTTTCCCGAGATTTGTAACACAGAACCTGAAGTGGAAGTGAGGCAGTTAATGTAGGCAGTGGACAAAGTCTGTCACCTAAACCTTGTATGCCCCATCAATTTCAAATTGTATTATAAATTTCATTCTTAGTTTTAAGAAGGCTCCTTCCAGAATAACTATTGCCTCACACTTTACATTTACAGTATTAATCCAATCCATATTTTCTGATAGGTGAGGCTGCTGAGATGTTTATTCTGCAGGTCTCATTTCATTTTTACCTCTTATATTGGGTTGTGGATGACCTTAAGTCATATGTATGTTGAAGGAGGTGAAAAATGTTTCTCAGACAATATTATTTTAGGATGTGCTAAAATCAAGGGGAAAATTTTAAAAGTGTCTTTGTTAACTTAAAGGCCACCATTCAATATGTATGTAAAATATTCATGGGTGAAAAATCTTATTAATTCAGAAAATTAAAGATCACAATTCATACTGGAATGATGTGAGAATGGATGAATCTGAGAGAAAAGGCAAGGGATAACAAAATTTTCCTATGAGTTCTGTTTAAAATACACTTCCTAGCATGATATCAGACAAGAAGACATTACACAGTTTATGCAAAAATTATTTATACTTTAAATTCCTAAACTTGGAGTTCTTAAGTTGAAAACTAGATGTATTGGGCTGTGATGAATCAAATGAAGATAAGAGAGTAGAGGATTCAGATCCAAACCTTCGTGTGACTGTCATTGCCTGGTCTGGGATACAAATAGATTTTAAGGGAATTCATTATGCCAGAAGCAATTCAGATAAATTTAAAGTGAATATTTCAATGTATACTCTTGCATTATTCATGGACTATCCAGATAATAATATTTTATATGCAAGTCTAAAGTCATTTGACTCTTAAGCATATCCTGTAGATAACAGGATTGATACACTTGGTATAAATCATGAAATCCCACTATAACATTTCTGTGATCCTTTATATTCAGGTATACATAGTACTTGAATATAGTAGCAGTTCTTCTTGCTCTTCTGAATAATGTGAAACCAAAATAAATTACATTTATAAGTAGGAATTACCACTATTTTCAAGATTAATCAATATATTAAAACATTGATTTTTTTTCCAAATCTATCATTTCACACATTTATTATAGCTTTTTCTTAAGAAATGCATAATTTTTTTCATTTGAACCTTGAAAGGATAAAATGCAGTATCAAAATAGCATAAAGTATGTGATTATTGAATGTTATATAATTCCATGGACCTCCTACTTGAAGAAAAAGCATCCTAATTGGATTAGAACATGGATTAAATGCATCAGTGAATAAATTGAAGGTAGTGTTTACTGAAAAAAAATGGTGTATTTCACTCTATGCCTGTTGCAATCTTCATAGCAAAATAATCTATTCTGATTCTGTTTTATAGACCATCCCAACTGTATATGGTTTGCATTCATGGTGAGCTGAGGAGATACACTTATGGATGTTCCTTTGGCATCCAGAATTATGCTGAAGTGCTCCTTGCCTTAGTCAGTTGTTAATATACTATTCAAGCAACTTCTGAAATAAGCCACTGTATGCTAAATTATTCAATATCCAGATTGTCGCAGACAGGGGCGAGGAACAGATTTAAATTCAGTTCTGAGTTCTGACATAGCTTGCTTTCTGTTACACACACACACACATACACAAACACACACATATACATACCAATTGAGCAGCTTTCTCCCGGTCCACAAACGTATTTGCTAGAAAATCCTATCTTGGTTTAATGTCAATGATTTTTCAAATATCCTTTTTCCAAACCCAGTACATTATCTATCTAGCATTATGACATTACATTTGGCAATATTCATAATTAAGATTGGTCATAAGTTTTGAAGTTATATCATCTGAGAAACTGGAATGCAAAGTTTACATGTGTCCATACACATGTTCACTATGAGCAAAGCGAACAATGTCTAGAGAATCAAGTTTCTCTTTTTAGTTCCATTGTAACTCGTACCTGATTAAAAACAGCCGTTCATCATTTCTTAGGACACCACCAGAGATGTCATTCTTTAGGCTCATAAGTACATTTGAAGACTGGTATTTGTTTTTAGACAACTGCAATTTAAGTGTTCACTGCATGTTGGGGAGATGAATTAAATAAACTAAATTCATTTATTCCACATGGTCAACAATTACATGCACTGACCACAGAAGTCCTACTCTGTGCTGTGTTCACAAGTCACTCCTGTTGACTCAGGAGCTTAGCACAGTATCATATGCCATGAGTAAGTGTGGTAAATGGTTGCTCTTATATCTTCCCAGAAATATCTCTTTTTATAAACATGTGTGCACTCACATATGGAGTCATTTATACACAGTGGAACTAGTATCCAACAGGCTGTTCAGCAAGGGACCTTATTTATATTTATTACTTTTCATATAATATCTTTGCATGGAAAACTGCAAACATAGGACTATTATTTTTCATCAAATAATTTTTAAAATAATTACCTTGACTTGCAATATAGTCTCTGTCTCTTGTACAACCTCTACCTATTTTGCTACACAAATCTCACTGCTTGTTGAGTTGAAATCTTTGCTAAGATTCCTTTCCCAGAAATACTTTCTCCTACTATGGGCAGCTACTTCTGGCTGCTGGCAGAAAATACCTAATTCCAGCATTAATACTCAGGTTTTCTCGTCACTGGAATAGAGAGGAGAAAGTAGCTGTGCCTGACATCAGGGTTTCATTCCTGCTTCTCAGACTTTAGCATCATATATTCTATATGGATATCAATGTAGGAATTTATTCCCAGTTCAAAATTCAGGGAGCAAAAAAGTTTCATTTAAAGGACATTATTTTCTTTTTTTAGTTGATTTATTTTATTTATTTGAAAAAGTTATAGAGAGGTAGAGACAGAGAGAGGTTCTTCCATCCAATGGTTCACTCCCCAGATGGCCACAATGGCCAGAGCTGCACCAATTGGAAGCCAGGAGACAGGGGTTTCTTCCAGATATCCCACGTGGGTGCAGGGGCCCAAGGACTTGGGCCATCTTCTACTGCTTTCCCAAGCCATAGCAGAGAGCCGGATCAGAAGAGGAGCAGCAGGGACTCAAACCGGCGCCCATATGGGATGCTGGCACTTCATGCCAGCACGTTAACCCGCTGCACCACAGTGCCGGCCCCAAAGACATTACTTTCTGTTTCATGTTTTGTTCCTTAGAAACTTAAAACACATGTGTAGGGGAGGAAAAGCTTTCCAGGATTCTCTTAGGCTTTATACCTAGGGGCTGCAGATTAAAATAACAAAAGACAGATAAATGGAAATAAATACATCTACATTTTATTGATACTAATATTTAAAATTTTACATGCATAGAAACTCAGAGAAAAATAAGTAACAAGCCCAAATAAATAACTTGATTCAGAGGCTTAACTACTATTTTAACAAAAGGCAATGCATTATGGGAAAGTGACTATAAAAAGAGAAATGGAATTATTGATTGACATATTGTGGGAAAATGACTAGAAAACAAATAGAAGAAACTAGTGATATGTGATGGTTATTTAGTGAGATTGTTAGGGTCTAAAAAAAAAAGCCCACCGCCCGAGGAACGACTCCAAGAGACTTTTTCTCTCATGCAACCAGCAAAGGGTTAAATTTATTGATCCAACATGTTGGGGCCCTCTGACAAGGACAGAGGAGCAGTGAGGAACTACAGCATAGGGTTTATAAAGGCAAAAACCGCAAAATCGGGAGGAGGGAGAGAATACACGGTTGCTAAGCAGTTGCTAAAATCTTACAATCAGCAATTATGATTTTAAGACATAGACAAATCACATCTTCATTAGCAGCCCAGGTAACCCAGGTGCAACCTTTCTACTTTTAAGCTTGAGCAATCATGCTAGGGGGTTTTTGTGCGTTGCCAAGGGTGATGTAGTGCACTGCTATTGTCCGACTATTTGAGATCATAGTTTCAGACCAGAGTCTCACGGGGCGGGGGGGGTGCTTTCCCAGAATGCAGTCTCAAGTGCTCCAAAATGGAGTCCCTACTGTCAAGGTGCTACTTTACTCTGTCTTATTTTCACAGCTGTACCAGGAAGGTTTAAACCTGTAAGCTTAAGCTTAACTTTTGACACCCGTACATATACAATTTTAACTCTTCATTCCCCACTCCTTTTTGTGAGGATCTCTAATCTTAGAGATTATTAGTTTTTGTCTCTTTTAATGTGACATATTGTTGTCTTACAACCATGAGTTTAACATTTTTAACTTGTTCCCACATGAAGGTGATGAGTCTATTTAACACACAAGGTCCTATGGTTACAATTAGGAGTAGAACAATTAAGGGTCCTGTTAGGGCTGACGGTAGAGTAGTAAGCCATGGGGACCGGCAGAACCATGACTCAAACCATCCCTGTTGAGTTTTCCTTTCCCGTTGCCATTTTTCCAGTCGTTTTTTGAGTTTGGCCATGGAGTTTCTAACCACCCCGTTCAGTCAGCATAAAAACAACATTTTTTCTTTAGGGCCACGCATAACCCATCCCCATGAAAATGAGATTCAACCCCCACCTGTTCTGTAATACTGAAATGCAGATACTGGGCTGCATCTGGGAGATTGTGGAAGATTTGTCAGGCAGAAGGGGCGGGCATCTCCACCTGGCAGGTTATCAGGTAGAAGGGGGCAGGGCAGGATGCAAAGGCCAGGCTGCCCGTGAAACATTGTCAGGATGACTGAGATGTAGATGCATATGCTGGACACATTAGGCCTTTATGTCACACACACATAAGCTCATAACTGACTTTCTGCCTAATATTTTTCCCTCAAGAGGTAATACCCAAAATTCTTCTTTGGGATTATGGATGGAGTTCCGTTTTCTGTAACTTCTTCAAAGCTGGCATGTGGGCGTCGAGGGGGATTTGGGTATTTCCTCTTGCTACCTGTCTTATGGTGTGCAACAGTGGCCTTGGAAAGACTGTGTTGCTCGGTCCAGAGGGCTGCTCAGGTCATCCAGTGGAATGGGCTGGAAGCCTTTTCTAACGACCATTTGGAGTTTAACAGCTTTTAGTCTGTTAGAGACAAAACGAACAAGGGCATTAAAAACACACAGTGCAAAGAGAAGCATCAAGATTACAGAAGTTAGTGGGCCAAGGAGAGGAAATAGCCAGGATTTCCATGACCAGATGTCAGGCCAGAAATCCCAGCCCTGCTTGGCCTGGTCCTGGAGCTGTTTGGCTTTTTCCAGGAAAAGTACAAATCTGGGTTTGTGCCTGTCTAGTCTGATTGACCCAGAGACATTTTTTTTTTTTTTTTTTTGATATTTAGTAGCCAGTTTTGCTAGGAAGTTAAGCCAATGTACAAGACTAGAGTCTCAGGCTGGGAAAAGGACAGACTAATGAATTATTTACATTTAACCATTTATATTATGGATTATTGTGCACCCCCCCTCAAGAGATAGCCCCTTTAAGTCCTCAGTGAGGACCTGTCCAAATCGGTGTAGGGCTATCTGAGTTAGCTGTTACTGAAAGCCCTGTTTTTAGGAACTGGCAGGGAGGGCTTTCTAAGCTTAATGTTATTGGATAGACTTTTAAGGCCTGGCTGGGTGTGTGAGGCCCAGACCTATCCATGGGGTGCTGGAAGAGAATTGAAAGAGATGCAAATCTCCTTTAAGGGAGGCACCCTGTTGACTTGCATTACATGGATGGACTAGGAGGAGAGCTGAATAGGAGGCTGATGGAAATAGGCAACTTGCATTTCACTGACCCTAGGCCATCCCCTCAATAGCAGTGGCTGGAGCTGGAAGCTGGGCAGAGGCTGGGCAGAGCCAAAGGCTTTTTAGCTCGGGGCCACAGGGTCTGTAGTTCTGAACCAGGAGTCCTTCGACACCCAGGGCAGTTCCATGTCCAGTGGCCGTGCTCTTGGCAGGGCTGACAGAAGGCATTTGCTGTCGCGACAGCTGCTTGCCCAATGCCCTGTCTCCTTATATCAGCAACAGGTGCCATTTGGGGTGCACTGACCTTGCTGGGTCTCCTTGATGGCAATCACCATGTAAAGCAGCCATTGATTGGTCTGTTGCCTATCCTCTGCTGCTAGCTTGCTCCTCGTTTTCCTGGTCTCTAATAAAGTAGACCAAGGAGGCAGCCTCTATGATGTCAGTCAAGGGGGTGCTCAACCCAATCCTGATTTTTGGAGATTTTTTTTTAAATATCAGGGTGAGCTAGAAAAACTATGGTCATGGGCAAATTCTGACACTTAGTATTTTCCTGAGAGTTAAGACCATGCCCATGAGGAGAACTATGACCCTTTAGGTAAGATCAACTGTGGTGACCTGCTTGCATACTTTGAGGTCGTCAGTGTAACTTTTTACACCGAAAAATTGATCTAGTTGTCATATTATTTTATAGTTTAACCTTTTTTGTTGTTGTTGTTGTTGTTTGGGGCCCTATACTGTGGCCAGGCATTATTACAGAAAAGGTCAGTCATCCCTTACATAAGGTCTGGGGATCAAACTGTACATCACAGTGGAGAGTCCTGCAGAACAGTAGTAACTTCCCTTCTGGAAGAGAAAAGAGGAGAAGTGAGGCAGCGAGTTGGGTCTCTAGCCTGACTTTTTGGGCTTTTAGATTTAACTGGCAGTTTAACCAGTGTTTACTGTGTAGCCTGACTTAGAGGAGAAATTGTGGCAGAGGTCTCTGCCATTCTTTGGCTTCCGGGTATTTACCGTGTAGCCTGTGGACACTAGAGTTTTCTTGTGTTTTTGGAACCCAGTTTTCTAGCATCTGCCACATAACCATAACTTAACAGAGACAGTAGAGTACACAATGGATTAACATGAATTTTATGTCTCTTGTTGTTGAATAACAGAAGATCAGACTTTAACTTTAGGTTAGTGTAATTTTGGCATTAGCACTCAACTCTGTAAACAATATTTTAAAATTGTAAACATTTTAAAACTTTTTATGACTTGTTTACACCTTTTGAAACTTTATACCCATAGTTTCTTTTACATAGCCTTGAATTGTCATGTATGGACAACCTATGAGAATACATGTTAACAAACTCAAACAGTTTTTTTTATCAAATTTGAGATGTTAAAAGTATATATAATATATTTTTTTCAAGTTTTACTTAGCACTGATGCCAAGATGACTTAAGACACTGAGTTATTAATGAATACCACACCATTATCTGAAATAAAAGTTAAAATTACATTTTCATGTTTTTAAGTAATATGAGGATAACACCTCCTGGACAGCAAACACTAGTGCATGTTTACAACTTTGAAAAGATCTTCCTCATTAAGAGAAACAAGTTTAAAGCATATCAAAGACATGTAAAACTGAGCAAGCAAGCCACTGAGCAAACCGAAGGGTGTTTGCATTACCTCAATTTTCTGAACCAATCTGCATTGGCTTACTTTAGTTAACAACATAAAGGCTTGTATACACAGAATTTACTCTTTTTTTATAAGACCACTTTAGCTGGAAAGCAAAAACATAAATACAGTATAGGTCTGACACCATTTATAACATTTTAATATATTTTATATAATTTGAATTGACCCAAGCAGCTGTTACTTTAACAAATTTAGAGTCTCATTCTTTGAGAGTTCCAGGGATCCGGCTGGAAGCCCAAAGTTGGAAGACTCGGTTTAGAATTTAAGCTGTCAGAGAGTCAAACCATTTAGCCAAAATTAGTACATTTCTGATCAGTTGGGTAATCACTCAGACATTAAAAACAGATAAACAATGTAAACAACTTTGCATTGTAGTTTTCCCAATTAAGACTCTAATGGCAATAGAAAAACGCGAAACCTTCAAGACAGGTGAATGCTCTCAGATGAATAACCCATTGTTTAGGTTTTTATTAGCTGCAAAGAGAAAAACCCATCAGGTTGGTAAGGGTTAATGGCTTAAGGTTCTGGCTCCCTTAGGTAAGGCCAGCAGTAGTATTGAATTGGAAATTCCTCCAGGAGAGGAGAGAAAAAGCAGCCCTGGGGTGGGGGCTCTGCCTAGAGATATTTGGCTATGCCTGCCTGGGTGCGGCAGGTTACATGAACTAGAATACAGTGCAGAGAAAGGCTGTGGTCCCCCATTTACAGGGAAGACTGCACACACCGTGGCCTGGCAGGACTAACCGTGGGGTTGGGTAAGTGTGCCGTTTTACTAAGAGTGTTGGGAACCTCCTATAATTTAACCAAAGCCAGATCAATTAGGACTACTGCAGACACTCAGTCAATTACAACAGATAGTTAACTTTAGCTTTTTTCCAGATTTAGTCCTCAGGCAATCAAAGCTTAGCAACAGTAATACTTCACAAAAAACTTTAAGACGCACCAGAGCTACCATAAGCTGCAAAGACGGAAAACTTTCTGCCAGGTTGGAAAGGGTTAACAGGTAACAGGTAACAGCTTTTCCCGGGGTGGAGAGACCTGTGGAATTTCCCTCTCCCTTTCTCCTGGCCAGTGGTATAGGAATGGAGATGAGGAGAGCAAAAGAGTGGCAGAGGGAGCTCCTGGGAGGAGGAGGAAGGCAGAAAGCAATGAAGCTCCTCATGTCTGGGGGCTGAGTGGGGTTTGAAATCTCCTATCGCTCAAGGTTACCCACTACCTAGTTGTCTGAGTTTACCTGAAGGGCCAATATTAGCCTCGACCGAAGCTAAGCCCTGCTCGCGTAGCAGTAGGCAGCGTGACCAGGCGTCCCTCCGAGAGAGAGACCTGATCCTCGGGTCGCAGTCCGGCCGCCGGGAAGCCAAAGCGAGCTCAGGGGGTCTCCAGGCTCTCAGCCAACTGCCCTTCCTAATTTCCCTCCCGTTCCTTACAATCCCTCTGGAGTTTCGGCCGTAGCTAAGCCGTGGCCGGGGGGACTCCGCGTTCTCGGAGAGCTGTGGGGTGCCGGACACTCAACAGTCACTTCCACAGATCCGGTCCCGCTTGAGGGAAGGAATACTGACCTTCGATGTCTTCTTAAAATCCCCGTCTGGGTGCCCATGACGGCCAGGCTGGAGAACGGCCTCTTTCACTCGGCTAATGAGTGGTAAATGGAATGAGCCCTCCGGGGGCCAATCCACTCTGAGAGCAGGTCATTTAGAGACACAGAAAGACTTTACCTTTTTGACTGACAAAGAAAGGTTATGTGCCTAGTGGCTTACCTCTGACCAATGATTCAAAGTTAGAGACAAAGGTGTAGACACAGTCTGGCCCATGTTAGCAGACAACACAATGTACACAAACAGACAAACAGCGTAGAGAAGCAGCATACAACGACCACACAAATGTCTACCAAATGGGAGCCATCACGGCGTCCCAAAAATGCTTAACAAATACAAAAGACTAACGAGCTCGATCAAATACCAAAGTTTCGGCAGTACAAACAAAACGTGAGTCTCTGCAGTCTGTTTCCCTACTGCAGGCAACCCACCAAACAGGAGACACTGGGCGTCCCCAGTTCTCCCTTTCTCCTGGGGCGTCCCCCGGGATGTGGTTTGTGGCTCTGGAGCACGTCTGCCCGCCACAGTCGGGTGGAGCTCTCGCTCGAGCCCGACAACCACGCTGCCGATTACAAACAAATAACAAACCTCACCAAACAACAAATCAAAGTGTACACGTTCAATCAAAACAATAGGCGCCATACTCACCCTGAGAGATATCCGTTGGAGGCGTCCACAGGCAGCAGTCAGATCTCGCTGGGGCCTCCAAATGTTAGGGTCTAAAAAAAAAAGCCCACCGCCCGAGGAACGACTCCAAGAGACTTTTTCTCTCATGCAACCAGCAAAGGGTTAAATTTATTGATCCAACATGTTGGGGCCCTCTGACAAGGACAGAGGAGCAGTGAGGAACTACAGCATAGGGTTTATAAAGGCAAAAACCGCAAAATCGGGAGGAGGGAGAGAATACACGGTTGCTAAGCAGTTGCTAAAATCTTACAATCAGCAATTATGATTTTAAGACATAGACAAATCACATCTTCATTAGCAGCCCAGGTAACCCAGGTGCAACCTTTCTACTTTTAAGCTTGAGCAATCATGCTAGGGGGTTTTTGTGCGTTGCCAAGGGTGATGTAGTGCACTGCTATTGTCCGACTATTTGAGATCATAGTTTCAGACCAGAGTCTCACGGGGGGGGGGGGGGGGGTGCTTTCCCAGAATGCAGTCTCAAGTGCTCCAAAATGGAGTCCCTACTGTCAAGGTGCTACTTTACTCTGTCTTATTTTCACAGCTGTACCAGGAAGGTTTAAACCTGTAAGCTTAAGCTTAACTTTTGACACCCGTACATATACAATTTTAACTCTTCAAGATTGGTTTATTCAGACCCATGTGGGAATCTATTTCAACTCTGTTGATAATGACTGTTCTCTTTCTGGTTATAGGAAAAGGAGACATCTATACACAGAAACCTGGGTCTCACCTGTAGTTAGATTGGAGGAAGGCAGAGAGATCTTTCTGTATTTGACTTATCTCAGTTATCTTCACTTCAGAACAATTGTTGGTGCAGGCATTTACCTGAGTGTTTAAACTCCTTGTGTCCACATTGGAGTGTATGGGTTTCATACTTGTCTCTTGTGAGCTTCTTAGCAAAGCAGACTTGGGAGAAAATAGTGATGGCTCAGGGTTTCAGCCCTGGGTTTAGTTACTAGCTCCTACCTTCAGCCTGACTCAGTTCTGTTTTCATGCACATTTTGTGTAGATAATCCAGTAGATGAGAGCTTTCTCCTCCCTACCCCTCTGACAAAACAACCAACCAACCAACCAACCAACCAAACAAACAAACAAACAAAAAACAATCCTGGGCTGGTGATGTGGCAGAGTAGGTAAAGCCGCCACCTGCAGTGCCGGCATCCCACATGGGTGCCGGTTCAAGACCTGGCTGCTCCATTTCTGATCCGCTCTCTGCTATCTGGGAAAGCAGTGGAAGATGGCCCAAGTCCTTGGATCCCTGCACCTGTGTGGGAGAACCGGAAGAAGCTCCTGGCTCCAGCCATTGTGGCCAACTGGGGAGTGAACTATCGAATGGAAGATCTCTCTCTCTCTCTCTCTCTCTCTCTGCCTTTCCTTCTCTCTCTGTGTAACTGTTACTTTCAAGTAAAATAAATAAATCATTAAAATATATATATATATGTATATTAAAACAATCCTGATGCCAGTTGGCTTATTTTGGGATGGCACATTTTTGATACCATTTATATGATTATATTGTTTTTTTCTCACCTGAAGACTTCATCCTTAGCCTTTTCCACCTTCTCACAGACTGGCAGTTTAACATATCATCTTACAGTGTGTTGGGGTGTAATACATGAGCTGTTTTGTCATATATATATATATATAACATATATGGTGTTGGTTTTGGAGGGTCTCTGGGAGAGATTTATCTGTAACTTCTAGCTTCTTCAACT
The DNA here is from genome assembly GCF_964237555.1 of Oryctolagus cuniculus. Taxonomy (NCBI): domain Eukaryota; kingdom Metazoa; phylum Chordata; class Mammalia; order Lagomorpha; family Leporidae; genus Oryctolagus; species Oryctolagus cuniculus. Next base: position 113,372,644 of record NC_091434.1, read on the forward strand.
TAACTGTGAAGGTATAGTTTTCTTTCTGTGATTTCCGAGTGATTGCCATTGGCATAGACTAACCCTGGAATAACCTGTTGAGAGTCCCTAGAGTCTCTGAATCTTGGCAGTAAGAATACGTTTTTCTGAATATTAAAGGTCTAAGTTACAGTTAACTTGTAAGCTTTTGTCTTTGTTATGCCTTTGCCTGAGTTGTACAAGAGATTAGCAAACTTTTCTAAATAGGACACTGTGGGGAGCAATCCGGACTAGACTAAGTTACTCGAATTAAGACTTATTCTATGCATCTGCTCTCCCACAATATGGCGCTGGGAGAGAAGTAAACAGCTTCCGCACAGCTGCCTCCAGTTCAACCAATTAACTGTAGGACTTGCTCCTGATTGGAGAGCAGCGTACTCGGCGTGTGGGCAGCCGAGTTGGGATTGGCGGAGGAGGACTATAAAGGAGGAGAGAAACGGCATGCACCAGGAACATCTATGGGGAACATCTAGCTGAAGGAACACCCGTGCAGCCCCCCAGAGAGCCGGCCGGCGGTGTGCCGCTCCCCTGCGGAAGTGGGGAATGTGGCCAGGGGGAACTGCCCTTCCACGGAGGTGGAAGGGATAGTAGCCAACCCGGGAAGAACCAGCAGCAAACCCGGGGAGGGCCGAGCAGACGAAAGAACAGCGCAGGGTCCTGTGTCGTTCCTCCATGAAGAGGGGGAGCGACAGGACACGCTTCACACTGTGAATGTTATTATGGAAAAATTAAGTGAAAGCTGTCTAGAATGTGAGGAAAGAAGTACATTATATCTGAAAATGTGCCTTGCTCACAAGTGACACCAACACCAAGATATTCACTGTGTGCCAAAAGAAATAACACTATTGATTCTTCCTGTGCCAACAAAGGGCATAGTTAGAACAATCAGTTTTGAGTGTCCATTCTATATATTACACACTCTCATATGATTAAATCATTAAATGTAATCTATGCCATACCCATTCCAACAAGGACACTCTGGTTAAACTATGCTATCTAATAAGTAATTTAAACCAAGGTGATAATATTGAATATTTTCACCTTTAAGGTAACATTTACATTTTAGAGTTACTTTCACAGTCTGAAATGGGTCCAAAATGGATAGAATAACTTTCTGTTTACAGCTTTATACACTATTAAGGAGTGATAAAATGTAAAGCTTGCACAGTCTTCTGATATAAGCATTTTTATGCCATTTTTAGTTAAGGATAATAAGATCTTGTGCCATTTGCTCAAGGTCAGAAAGCAGTGATAAACTCAAGTTTCAAATATTTTGTTCTGCCAGCAATAACTGCTCTTTCCCACATTGCTAAATAAGCAATGGCAATGGAAAGCAATAGCTTTCCAGCTGCAACTTGGAGCTACTATGGGGATTTCACAAATAATAGTTTGTGTTTTATGAACAATTAGCATTTAACCATGTGACGAATACACACACACACACACACACCCATACACACACACACAAATCAGCTGGATGTAATAAAATTCTGTCAAAAATTTTTTCTAGTAGTATCACAACCTTTATTCAAAAATATAACACTATGTTGCTTTTAAGACCTTAGGACTAATAAGTTTTCAACTTTCAAAGAATGTAATAGCAAAATTGATGAGAGATTTCTGTATAGGAAAGAGGTTGAAATGCTTTTCAAAAGAGATTAACAGGGTTGACATTGTGGCAAAGTGGGTTGAGCCAGTTTCTGCAACATCAGCATCCCATCTGGGTGGTGGTGTTGGAATCCTGGCTGTTCCACTGCCAATCCATCTCTCTGCTAATGGTCTGGGAAAAGCAGCAAAAGATGGTCCAGGTGTTTGAGCTCCTGCCAATCATGCAGGAGACCTGAAAGAAGCTCCTGTCTCCTGGCTTTGGCCTGGCCCAGCCCTGGCCATTGTGGCCATCTGAGGAGTATACCAGAGGGTGGAAGATTTTCTCTCTAACTTTTTAATAAAGATTTATTTATTTATTTGAAAGGCAGAGTTACAGAGAAGTAGAGGCAGAAAGACAGAGACAGAGAGAAGGAGAAAGAGAAAGAGAAGTCTGCCATCTGCTGGTTCACTCCCCAAGTGGCCAGAATGGCTGGAGCTAGGCTGATCCAGAGCCAGGAGACGGGAGCTTCTTCCAGGTCTCCCACATGGATGCAGGTTTCCAAGGACTTGGGCCATCTTCCACTATTTTCCCAGGCGATAGCAGAGAACTGGATCAGAAGTGGAGTAGCCGGGACTCAAACTAGCTACCATGTGGGATGCCGGTACTGTGGCTTTACCCCCTATGCCACAGTGCCAGGCCCCAGATTTTCTCTCTTTATCTACCTCCCTCTCCCTACCCCTGCTGTATGTGTGTGTGTGTGTGTGTGTGCCTCCCTCTCTGTATAACTCTGACTTTCAAATAAATAAAACTTTAAAGTGTCTGTGAGGGGAGAGATAGATATTAGCAAACTGTCTGCCACTTTGACTCCACATTGGACAGCCATAGCATGAGCATTTCTTCATAAAGTACCCTGTCTTCCACCTCTTTAAGTATTGCAAATTAAGGCACCTCTTCATTCAGACTCTTCCTATTGCCTTAACCCTGGCTTCCTATGATTGCCCTCCTGAATTCCACATGACCTTCCTTTGCTTAGTGTATACTTTTCTGTAATCAGTTGAACTGGCTTTAAAATTTGTGACTATGTTGTAGAAATACTTGGAGAGAAGCTGCATGTGTTTCCAGATGTTCTAGAGGTCATAGATCCATCTCACATTTTAAGGCCTTTAGTGTAGGAGGATGGATCAAGGTCGAGAGAAAACAGAAAATGGCCTGCTTACATTAGTCACTTACTCTGAAGTGCAAAGGCTTATTCTTAGAAACAAATTTTTAAGGTATGGAGAGGATTTTATTGATTGTGAAGCTTGCAAGTGTCATCTTAAATGCAATATCAAAGCTCAAAAAGAAAAGCAACATTATCTGGTAAAATAAGCATAAGCTGCTACACTCGAAAGCCAGTTATCAAAGGGTTTCTTCATCTCCATTACGTACAACCTGTGAGCAATTTGGTTAGTAATGTGTATGTCTTATGTATACATGATAGTGTGTGTTTGCATGTGTGTGTGTGTGTGTGTGTGTGTCTGTGTGTGTGGTCCTGCAGGAGAACTAGGATGGGTTTAGATGGGCAAGGTTTTTGTTAGGGAAAAGCAGAAGAAAAATGAAGAATATAAAAACTCAGTTACAACAAATTAAAAGATCTTTTTTTTTGAAAGGCAGAGTTAGGCAGTGAGAGAGAGAGAGACTGAGAGAAAGGTCTTCCTTCCGTTGGTTCACCCCCCCAAATGGCCACTATCGCTGGTGTGCTGCGCCTATCTGAAGCCAGGAGCCAGGTGCTTCCTCCTGATCTCCCATGCAGGTGCAGAGACCAAGGAATTTGGCCATCCTCCACTGCCTTCCTGGGCCACAGCAGAGAGCTGACTGGAAGAGGAGCAACTGGGACAGAATCCAGCGCCCCAACTGGGACTAGAACTTGGGGTGCCAGCACCAGTCAGAGGATTAGCCAAGTGAGCCATGGAACTGGCCTAAAAGATCTTAATTGGCTTTTGTATGACTCTAGAATCAAACAACATTTGTGTTCTGATGAGCTTGGCTTTATATACACATAGTGGAAGAAAAAGCACACAAAAATCAGGGACTGGTTGTTTCAAAGTTACCTGCCTTATAGTTTTAATGCAGGAGAGACTTCCTTAGTATGCTGCTAAGGTGAACTGGGCCCCTTTTGATGGTTGCTCTGAATCTGTTAGCTTTCTGTCTGTTTTCATACTGGATCCTTTCAAAGTTCAGTTTTAGTATGTGACACCTACTGTGAGTGACTCTGTTCTGGTTTGGTCTGGTCTACTGGGATCTGGCATAAGAAGCCTTCTGTAAGCTTTATTTGACATGGGAGAAGAGCAGAAGTAGAAATACACATCGGGTTTTAGCATTGATATGGCACTTGGAGGAAGAAATGGGCAGTGAAGAGGGGTTGTTTGGGTAGGAAGTGTCTCAGACTGCAGAGCCACTCTGAAAAAATTTCAGACAGGGTGGCAGGGAGGCATACTGGGCCTCAATGGCTGTGGAAGGAGTTCCACCTTCTTCCTGCATGATGGACCTGCCAAGTTCTCTCCTGAAAATAAACCCCGGGAGACTCCCTGCTTCAATATGAACCTGGCAGTAGATCCTCAGCTTCCACAGCTGGGACTGTTAGTCAGCTCTGCTCCACACAACAGTCTTTTGAAGGAGATCTAAGAGTTGCATTTTCAATCGCTATAGTATGTGAACTAGGAGGTACACACCCACTTTAAAACTAAGTGAGAAGGTGGCTTTATGCACTTGCAAGGATTCTTGAAGATGTCACTAAATGCCATCATCAAACAATGGCAAAAGCAGTTATTAATGAAAACCATGTCTTCTATTCTAGGCAGGCTTTTTTTTTTTTTTTTTTTTTTTTTTCAGGCAGAGTGGACAGTGAGAGAGAGAGAGACAGAGAGAAAGGTCTTCCTTTTGCCGTTGGTTCACCCTCCAATGGCCGCCACGGCTGGCATGCTGCGGCCAGCACACCGTGCTGATCCGATGGCAGGAGCCAGGAGCCAGGTGCTTTTCCTGGTCTCCCATAGGGTGCAGGGCCCAAGCACTTGGGCCATCCTCCACTGCACTCCCTGGCCACAGCAGAGAGCTGGCCTGGAAGAGGGGCAACCAGGACAGAATCCTGCGCCCCGACCGGGACTAGAACCCGGTGTGCCGTCGCCGCTAGGCGGAGGATTAGCCTAGTGAGCCGCGGCGCCGGCCCCTAGGCAAGCTTCTACATTGCAGGGTACATGAAAGTACATTCAAGTGTTTGCTAAAAATGTTAGTCCTGGGCTCAGAAATTGTGATTCAAGGAATAGGTAATGAGTATGAGCGATTTGCATTTAAACAAATAACAAAGGGAATTGAATTCTGAAATGTGTGGTCTGTATGCCACAGTTTGAGAAATCTAGACATCCCCCCCCAAGTTATAGAGAATGTATGAAAGGGCATTAAGAATATTAGTTAGGATTTCAAATAAAAATTTTTGTTTGGAGAATTAAGAGTTATTCAGAAAATTGTATATGGTGTATGATATCATAGCATGGAGCATAGCCTAGATAAGTCATTTTTATGAAAGCTGCAGAACCTGATGACCTTTTGGAGGACTTCCTTGACCCTCCTCAGTGGCATCTCTGTACTGCAGGTGCCACTATCTACTTTAATCATACTGAATGTTGGGAGGTGAACAACTGAATTTGAGAAACAGGTGTCTACTTAGGCAAATGCATAGTCTTCAATAGTTTAGTTTTTCAAGATTTCCAGGTGAAGTATGGCATTTTCTCAAAGAAAATACTTCTATTGGGAGAAAAAGTCATTACAGCACATCCTTCTATTTTGAATTTCAAGTAGTGTTTTTGTCATTAATTTGTTTCCCAAGTATTAGATTGACTATGGACATTCTTTTCTTGAAATGACCACTATTTTATTGAGCTCTGTCATTTTCCTCTTGTTCAACCTCCCACCAATACATTCAAATGAGATGGAAGTTCCAGTAAAAATGACAGCCATAGGAAAGCCAAGATCAGTGTAAATGAAAATGGCTTTATTAAAGTACTACAAAATGTTCTAAAAGGGACTGAGTGAATGCAAGCAAGCTTTTCAAAAATTGACTTTTAATGTTAATGTTCCCATAATTTTTCAATATCATGAAAATGCTAACTGGTGACAAAATGACAATTTTATGACAATAGCTTTCTTAGTTTGAGATCATTGTGTGAAGTAATAGAGGTCATTCTTATTTGTTTTGCAGTTTTATTTCTATTTTACTAAGTTGAATGAGAGACTGCCTTCCTGGCACTTGAGTTAATCTAGGGTAATATAAGTAATGTTAAAATAATAGAACAGCACATTAGACTTCAGTTTCTATTAATAATCAAAATAATTGGGTTTGTGGTTTGCACATTTTCCTTATAACTGCACAGAAAGAATTACACATTTGTTTTCTAAATGATATGCAACCTGGTAGAGGACCTTTGTTCACGGATAGCTGCTGTGGCCAGATAGCTTTCTGAAATCTCTTTTACATATAACAAGGTCAGATGAGGAAGATGAGCAGTCCACTGAACAAATAAAATAATTTGTCAGAACATTTGTAAATGCTTGTGTAAAACCTTGTGTCAAGTCCTTTCTAATATTTTAACCTGTTTTTGTTAGATACCCTATTAGACATGGGGACTATAAAGAGTGCATTGTTTCATGGTTTTAGAATTCTGACTTTGATCTATCTATGGACACATATACAGGAGTCTAAAGAGATAGAATCCATTCTTCTGTGTGAACTGGTGGACACTGCCTACTATATGTTGTACCTCTTAGGCTTGAGGTCATTGTTCAGAGAACAAGAGCCCACAGCATCTCCATAGCTTTTTAAGATGATAAGACAATTACTAGGTTTTTTTTCTTTTTCTTTTTTTTTTTTTTTTTTTTTTTTGGCAAGGGACATATATTTACTGTTTTCAAGGATTGTTTTGTTGATGTTCAATACTTAAAAAAACAAAGAGTTTACAGTATCCCAGCCCCTCTGGTGGTCTGTTTAGGCTAAGTGTTGCCTACTCGCACTCCAAAGTGAGGATTCTTAACCTTATTTACTTCCTGTACTCATTATGACCACTGAGACTATTGTCAAACTTTAAAAGAAAGAGCAAATAAGAATCAGCTTAATAGTCATTGTTAAACTCATCTATTGTAGTCATCATGATCATTAATTCTTACATTCTAAAATATATTTAAGTGGATCACAAAGCCTTCTTTGTTTGAGTCAGTGGTCTTGATGTTTCATGATTTGGATACCTTTGTTTATTTAGAACTCTCTCGCACAAACCCACTCCCCAGTAAGAGAGAACAGAGGAAAGATCAGGTGGTCAGTGGAGTCTGGTCTTTAAGAAAACAAAGGGCCTAAGAGAGTTTTAGGATTTTTAAGTCTTTTGTTAACAGGAGTCCTATGGAAACTAGCCCATTGACTTTATTGTGTTGATAGAATTTTCTCAATACATGTTTTGAAAGACTAACCTGTTGCCAAGTTATTTCATCCAAAATAGTGGGCATTTTCACACATTGCTTTGAGGGAATTAAGACAATTTTATGAGAAAATTATTTGGAAAATATACAATTTTTTTCATATTTTCAAAATGGTGTAGTTTAGTACAGGCTTCTAACATAAAATTTATATGAATTATTTACATAAGGGCATAGATTGTAGAAATAATTCTATTTCTAGAAAAGAAAATATTTTTCTTTAAAAACATATAAGCCATCTTCCAAATCAGCTTTGCAGTGAATATTAATTTGTTTTAGGAACATGTAGAATACAGATACATGTCATTGGTCACTTTCTCAATCTTATCTTTTTTTTTTCTGGAAAACTTTGGAAAATTAAGATAATAAATGAAATCATCTGCTATACAAATCTCTCTTCTGCACTGTCATAAATGCAATAACACTTGTCATTCTGTGTCATTACTGAAGGCTTTAGTTTCTGGCTCAATGTTTCTCTTCATCTCTGCTCCTAACTCTTTGTTCCAGTTTGCAGCATCATGTGATTCTAAAATCTTAGGCTCGTAATCCTTACATTTACCTCCCACAACTTTTTTTCCCACTCCAGCTTATCCTATCATTTACAGGTTTGTTTTATCATTATCAATAACACCCATCTATGATAAATCATAATTCCAATAATTCTACATTCTAACAGTTTTTGTCTGTCTTCATCACCAGTTAAAATCATCCACATTTCTGACAGTTACTTTTATTAATTTTCATTTTTCTGTTTTCACCCCCATCTCTTCAGTTAGCTTAGATACTCTCATCTAAAATAAGAAATACTTCCTTGCAAACAACCTTAGCTATTTGCCTTCTTCCCTTCCCTTTTCTTTTTTTTTTTTCTTAAGAATTACTTATTTTGTTTTAAAGGCAGAGTTACAGAGAGGCAGAGGCAGAGAGAGTGAGAGGTCTTCCAACTGCTGGTTCACTCCCCAGATGGCCACAATGGCTGGAGCTGGGCCGATCCGAAGCCAGGACCCAGGAGCTTCTTCCAGGTCTCCCACGTGGGTGCAGGGGCCCAAGGACTTGCGCCATCTTCTATTGCTTTCCCAGGTCATAACAGAGAGCTGGATCGGAAATGGAGCAGCCGGGTCTCGAACCGAAGCCCATATGGGATGCCGGCACTGTAGGTGGCAGCTTTACCAGCTATGCTACGGTGCCAGCTCCTGCCTTATTCCCTTTTTAAATCAGAGTCATCTGTAAGATCTGGGTTTTGTGAAATTAATTACTTATTTTCATTTTTAAAATATTCTCTCAAGAGTATACTCATATTATTGAACACTACTAATGCAGTTTTTGACTCGGTTAGGTTATTTTATACTTTCTTTTTGTTTAAAAGATTTTATTTATCCATTTGAGAGGTAGAGTTATAGACAGAAAGAGAAGTCTTCTATCCACTGCTTCACTCTCCAAATGGCCACAATGGCCAGAGCTGGACAGATCTGACGCCAGGAGCCAGGAGCTTCCTCCAGGTCTCCCACGTTGGGCTGTCTTCCACTGCTTTCCCAGGCCATAGCAGAGAGCTGGATCAGAAGAGGAGCAGCCAGGACTTGAACCGGAGCCCATATGGAATACAGATGCCTCAGGTGGATGCTTAGCCTAGTATGCTACAGCACTGGCCCCAGGTTATTTTATACTTTCTATTGCCTACCTAAATTTTAGTTGGTTTTCTCAAAAGCCATTCTGATTTGAAGAGTCAGATAATTTCCATAGCTTTCAGTTTCAATTTACTGGTACTAGATGACCATTAGGAAGTAAAGTGATCAGAGGTAAACTAACACAAATCTTCCCACTGACAAGTATTTTAAGTTGGTTTTCTATGTTTCTTCTTATATGTGAGTTATTCACATGTAAAATGAAAAATTCAACTACTTTTTCTAGAATATATGTGTGTTCAGTAACTTATTTCTCATTTTATGAACATTGTAAACAAAGCATGAAAATGTGGAGTAATCATTTCTTAAAACTGTCAACAAGTTACCATACCCAAGGGCACTGTGTCTTTATGCTTCTTTCTGGAGCAGGGAATGTTTCCTATTCTGCATTGTACTCCCAAGACTTGTCCTAACCTTGAGTCATAGTAGATGTCTTAAAAATGTATTTATTTGAACTTTATGTTTTATTTTGCTTTTGCATCTTATAAATGTCAGAATTCTAAGAATATGAATCCATAAAAGTCTCTTCTCATCTGTATTATTTTTGGTATATCTATTAGTGAAATATTATATCATATGTTTTCTGAGAGGGGAAAAAGCAAAAAGCATCCCAGATCTGAAAACAGTGGTTATAGTCTAATGAGAAATGGAAGGCAGACAAAGAGAATAGAATTCCCTTACAAGCATGAACAAGGATATAGAAAATGTCCTGGCTTTTTGGCAGTATAGAGATGACTTCTATACCACTTAGAGTCTGTGTAATATTGTAACACATACGATATGTCTCTAAAATACTTAGAAGACACAGAATCTGAAACATAGGAGCCGCTTAATGCACATTCTCCCTTTCTCTTCCCCTGCTCCTTTGTGCAAAAATATTCCGGAGATGGCCTGCATCGCGCCTCACTAGGCTAATCCTCTGCCTGCGGCGCCAGCACTCTGGGTTCTAGTCCCTGGTGGGGCACCAGATTCTGTCCCAGTTGCTCCTCTTCCAGTCCAGCTCTCTGCTGTGGCCCGGGAAGGCAGTGGAGGATGGCCCAAGTACTTGGTCCCTGCACCTGTATGGGACACCGGGAGAAAGCACCTCTCTCCTGGCTTTGGATTGGCGCAGCGCGTCAGCCGTAGCAGCCATTTGGGGGGTGAACCAACGGAAGGAAGACCTTTCTCTCTGTCTCTCTCTCTCTCACTGTCTAACTCTGCCTGTCAAAAAAAATATTCCGGAGATAGCATTAAGTTTAGAATCAAGGTAACAGGGACCATCGCTGTGGTGTAGCGGGTTAGGCTGCCACCTGCACTGCCAGTATACAATATAGGTTTTGGTTCAAGACCCAGCTGCTTCCAATCCAGCTCTCTGCTATGACTAGGAAAGCAGAAGAAGATGGCCCAAGTCCTTGGGCCCCTGCATCCGTTTGGGAGACCTGGAAGAAGCTCCTGGATCCTGGCTTCGGATTGGCACAGCTCCAGCCGTTGCAGCCAACTGGGGAGTGAATCATCAGAAGGAAGACCTCTCTTTTTCTCTCTCTCTTTCCACCTGCCTCTCCTTCTCTTTCTGTGTAACTCTGACTTTCAAATAAATAAATCTTTAAAAAAAAAGAATCAAGGTAACAACTGCTTGAGTGAACTTAAGAGACTAAAGTCAATGTCTATAACATATATCAAAATGTCATGTAACAGTATGGGTCAAGAGGAATTTGCCCAGGCTACTGTATCAGTGGCAAAACTGGAATGAGAAGACAAATTTTCTCTAAAACCAAATAACCCAATCAAGAATTTCTAAAGTGATGATATAAAGCTGCACGTATATATTCAGGATTTTCTTTAAATTTCCAAGATTGATTTACAATCTATGTTTGCTATTTCTGTTTCTATGAGTGGAGCTTGACACAATTTTGAAATGGATAAATCTTAAATTTGCCTTCAACTATTTTCTCTTGTTTCTCAACTCCAGAGTCCATTTATTCCATGTTCTAGATGATTTTTTCAACCACTTTCATTCTAGGTTGCATTTGGTAAAAAATGCAAAGCCTTCAATATCTCAATAAATATATCTCCAAGTACAGAAATACATAGGATTAAGTAAATTTAATTAAAATAAGTTTATGATCATCTTTCCACTAAAATTTTACGTCCTTTTTCTATTTTTAAAAACATTTTCTTCCTATTTTAGTGACAATACTGGTTGAAGAAGAAAATAAAGACTCTAAAATGTATTTAAATATAAACTTGTAACAACTGCTGACATTAGGAATATCCTTTTGATTTTTTCCACATTAAACACATTTTCACAAGAATAGAAACAGGTTATTTATGCTAGTGTACACACAGATTTCTTACTAATTTATAATGGACAGTTTTATTTCAATATATTCATATGCTATTTCATTATTTTTGAATGAGTTGGATATAAATATAAAATAGTCTGTCTACCATTCTTGGAATTTTTGAGGCCATTAAAATCAAATGGATTTTTAGTCATAACAATTTTCTGAACACTTATCACACGTGGCACAGTGTTTTCAATTGTTTTACTCAAAAGAGAAAATCTTGAAAACTATACCATATGGCAAAATGTCAGTTTGAAGCAGTGTTTCCCACATGAAAAAGATTAACTTTTTTCTGTTTTTCAAATTTAACTCCCAATTTAAACATCATTTTTATTCTAGTTCATCCTCTGTTTATAGAAGAGTCAAGACTATTTGTCAACTGGAATACAGTGGGATTTCTCAGTCGTTAATGGACTTGACAGTGTTAAGCAGCTTAGCCAATGATTTCATGGGTTTTCCTCCATCTGTGTTGTCTGGTGTGTTCTCATGATCAGCTTCTGGTTGAGTACTTTTGACAGTCATACTATAGCAGTGATGTTGTATTCTTCAAAGTGCAGCCAATCAGGAGTCTCATGATGCCTACAGGTCCCTTTAATGGTTATAGTTATTTTGATCATTTGATTAAACTGCTTGTAGTTATTAATAGTTTTCAGTAGGAGAAAACTTTGATATCATATAAATACTGCATTTTAGATAAAAGTTTCCAAATGTTTTAGCATCATTAGCTTTTCTTAAAAAAAATTACTATCGTGCTATTCTATAAATGGCAATTTTCTTCCTTTATTTCTTGGGCATTGACTAACTTGAGTTATAAGGAAGCACTTGAATATTTTCTGTTCCAATTCAAGATCAATCATATTTCACTTTTTATTTAGGAACCAAAAATTGGGGTTTAGGTGTGTTAATTTCTAACATAAGGACTTATACACATATTTTCATAAATGTAGTTATACACCCTTTCCTGTATCTGTTTGTAGAACTATATTAAAGTCAATTAATTCATATTAATATTCCAATTCTAGTTTAACTCTGTGGGGTAAATTTCATCCTCCCTCTTCCTATGTTTGTATAGTCTTCAGCAGAAAGAAATCTGGATACACTTTAGAATATGTATAAAGTCGTTAAATTGCTAAACTGTGCCACTGAAAAAGCTAACCAACTCATTAAAGTTCAACTTTAATCTAAGCTTGTAGGTCAAAATACTCTTTTAAACTTTAATCTGAGGTTATAGGTCAAAATACTCTTCCAAAGTTTACTTGAATCAGGTAGTTTTCCTTAACACATATTTGGATTATTGATTTGAAGTCCAATTTTTCCTAGACTTACGGATTTTTTTTGGATTTATGGATTTATTTTGTGTGCACATGAAGCTTTAACATCAATCTAAAGTTGAAAATTATACAAAAATTTATGTTCAAGGAATTTTCACCATCATTGTTCCTTTCCTAGCCCTCTGTTCCTCCTTCCAGTCTCACATCTCTCTCTCTCTCTCTCTCTTTTTTTTTTTTTTTTTTTTTTTTTTTTTTTTTTTTTTTGACAGAGTGGACAGTGAGAGAGAGAGAGACAGAGAGAAAGGTCTTCCTTTTTGCCATTGGTTCACCCTCCAAAGGCCGCCGTGGCCGGTGCACTGCAGCCTGTGCACCGCGCTGATCCAAAGCTAGGAACCAGGTGCTTCCTCCTGGTCTCCCATGCAGGTGCAGGGCCCAAGCACTTGGGCCATCCTCCACTGCCTTCCCTGGCCACAGCAGAGAGCTGGACTGGAAGAGGGGCAACCGGGACAGAATCTGACACCCCGACCGGGACTAGAACCTGGTGTGCCGGCCCTCACATATCTCTTACAGATAACCCATCTCCTTAGTTTCTGGTGCTTCCCCTTCCATAAACTCACTGATACATATATGTTATATCCCTTGCTTTTTACATGAGGCTGTGCACTTTAAAAAAAAAAAAAAAGATTTGTCTTATTTATTTGAAAGAGTTACAGAGAGAGGTAGAGACAGAGAGAGGTCTTCCATCCACTGGTTCACTCCCCAGGTGGCTGCAAAGACCAGAGCTGTGCCAAACCGAAACCAAGAGCCAGGAGCTTCTTCTGGGTCTCCCACGAGGATCCAGGGGCCCGAGGATGCAGGGGTCCAAGGACTTGGGCCATCCTCCAACGCTATCCCAGGCCATAGCAGAGAGCTGGATTGGAAGAGGAGCAGCTGGGACTAGAACTGGCGCCCAATATGGGAAGCCAGTGCTTTAGGCCAGGGCTTTAACCCGCTGCGCCACAGTGCCTGCCCCTGCACATTTTTTTTAAAACTTCATTATAAGGACAAAGGGCATTTTATAACAGCATAGTCACGTTTTCCTATCACTTAGGTTATCTGAATTTATCCCAGGTGTATAATAATGAAAATGCAAATAAAACAACCTTAACAAAAACATACAAAACTTCCACTGTTCTTTCCTCCTTATATCACTTTTGACTTTGCCTTTTCCATGTATCTTGGATATTATTCCCTATCACTTTATTTTCCCATGTTTTTACAACTGCACAAGATTCTATTATGGGAGGTATGCAAGTTTACCAAATTTCCTTTTATGTAGAGACATTTGGCTTTTTCCAGTTGTTAGCAATTACAAGCAAATCATTAATGGACAAAATTGTTTATATTTTGGAAGATAAACTATTAAAAACTTTATTAAATGTTCACTTCCTGGTTCACAAGTAAATACATGTGCAGTTTAATGAAATGCTTCCAGGTTCTCCCCTATAAAAGCTGTATCCATTTGCATTCACATTAGCAATATTTCATCCTGAGGAATTTCATCCTGAGAATTTTGCAAAGCTGTAGGTAAAAAACAGTATTTCACTGTATTTTCATTCACATTTCTTTAATTACAAATGTGGTAGAATATCTTTCCTTTTTACTAAAGGCCATTTGGGTTCTATTGTGTGGACTGATTTTGTATATTTGTGTAGTTAGTCATTGTGGGTAATATGAAGTTTCATTTTAATTTTGGGTTTGTTTTATCTCTTCATTATGCATAAATTGGAGTGTTTCTGCAGCTTTAATTTGCTCTTATTGTTGTATAACTTTTTTGAGTATTATATAGAATATATCATTATTCTCAGGTAATTGGAATATCTAAAATATACATACACACATTTATCTGTGATGGAATTTTTTATTCTGATAAGTCATAAAACAGTGAGTTTGCAAAATTTCTTAGTATTATATTTTTACACTGACATTCCCAACTATAATCTCTCACCTCCTCCCAATATGGTCCTAATAGAGCAAGCTTCAGAAGTCTCATTTTTTTTTTTAAAGATTCTTTTTTTTCATTTATTTATTTGAAAGGCAGTTATAAAGAGGCAGAGACAGAAATATATATATATATATAGAGAGAGAGAGAGAGATAGAGAGAGAGAGAGAGAGTCTTCCATCGCTGATTCACTCCCCAAATGGTCTCAATGGCCAGAGCTTGGCTGATCTGAAACCAGGAGCCAGGATCTTCTTCCTGGTCTCCCACATGGGTGCAGGGGCCCAAGGATTTGGGCTATCTTCTGTTGCTTTCCCAGGCAATAGCAGAGAGCTGGTTCAGAAGCAGAGTAGCCAGGGCTTGAACCGGTGCCTATATGGGATGCCTATACTACAGGCAGTGGCTTTACTGATGAGCCACAGTGCAGGCACCAAGGAGTCTCATTTTAATAATGTCATTTGCATACTCAAAAGTCTTTAGTTGTTATGATTATTCATCTTCAAACAACTTCAAAATATGACACATCACTTTTTTGGGATCCTGTGTTGTGTACTCATAGTCCTTGTTTTTGTTTATTCCCAGGGAATTAATCCATATATGTTTTCTCCACTGATGCTCCACTAAGGCTAGTCTGTAAATCAGTGCATTACATTCTGTTGTCTTTTTTTTTTCTTTTTCTTTTTAAAGATTTATTTATTTATTTGAAAGTAAGAATTACAGAGAGATCTTCCATCCACTGGTTCATTACCCAGATGGCCTCAACAGCCAGAGCTGCGCCCATCCAGAGCCAGGAGCCAGGAGCTTCTTCCCACTCTCCCATGTGGGTGCAGGGGCCCAAGGACTTGGACCATCTTCTACTGCTTTCCCAGGCCACAGCAGAGAGCGGGATTGGAAGTAGAGTAGCCAGGATTTGAACCGGCACCCAGATGGGATGTCGGCACTGCAGGCAGTGGCTTTACCCGCTGTGCCACAACTCCTGCCCCTCCTAAAAACAATTTAAGAAAATTTTAATGACCTCAAGTGAGCATTGCCAAAGTAAATTGAATCTGCACTGGTCCTGTTAGTTGGAGGGAAACCCCATTTACTCCTTTTGGGCTCTATGTTTTTGTCTCTTCTTACTTTGTAATTCTCTTTCCTTGGCATCGATATTTTTAGATGTATACATTATAGTCTTCCTTAATTTCTTTCTACTCTGCCATTAAAAAGGCCTTTCCTTTCCCAGATGCTAGATATATACAGTTTTGTACCATTCCACTTACACTTTGCAATTGCATGATAACAAATAAAAAAGAAAAAAAGTTACAGAGGATGAAAGTAGTTTATTGCCTATAGACAATAATTACTTCAACCAAGCTTTAACCCCAGACAGCCTATTTTCAGAGCTTCAATTCATAATCAGGAATCCATTTACTGTATGATATGAGCTGATTTTGAAAATTTGAAGACATAATACTGTATCCAAAGCATTTAAAAAGACAAAAGTGTGTCAGTTAATACATTAGGTGAAGAAGGTACCTGATTTTAATTAAAAGGGCAAAAGTATGCTGCAGTTCATTTATTAAATAATTATAGTTCCTGAGTGTCAATGGTTTGGAAAATTAATTATACTTCACTTGATATATCAAATATTAATTATAGTTGGTAAGGGGAAAGGAATTGATGCAGAATTCGGTACCAAGAAGTTGCGCTGGTTTACTTCAAAGTGTACTTAGATATTATCTACGTGATTGAGGGATATTTTTGGTTCTTTAGGATCAAGAGTTACAGAATCCAATAAGAAGTAACCATTGGGGAAGAACAATTTCACTTGATGAATTTTACTTAAGTGAAGTAGATCTGGCTTGAACCAGTGTTGCACTCATGGCATTGACATATTCTCACCACTCGGGGGCACTGTGGAGTAATCTGAGTGGGAACTCCATTGTTGTGCTGTAAGCCACTGCCTGGGACACTGGCATGGAGTATGAGCACTGATTGAAGTCCTGGCTGCTCCACCTACTAACCACCTCCCAAGTAATGCACCGGGAAAGCAGCAGAAGATGGCCACAGTACTTGGGCCACTGCCACCCATTTGGGAAACCCAGATAGAGTTCCAGGCTTCTGGCTTTGGCTTGGCCCAGCCTTGGCTGTTGAGGCCATTTGGGGAGTGAAAGAGTGATTGGAAGATATATGTCTCTCTTTGTCTGCCTGCCTCATTGTGTAATTCTGCCTTTCAAATCATAAAATGAATCTTAAAAAAAAAAAAAGAAACCATGGAGAATCTAATGGGCTTAATTGACATTGGTTCACAGTTAAGATCCTATATACAAATTTCATTGATTAGTTTTATTACAAATATGAAGTAAAACTAATTTGAAATAGAACAGTAACCCACCATTTATGAGTGCTAATTATTTAAAACTGAGTAACTTAAAAATAAGATAATCAGAAAATACATCTTATTACCAAATTTTGTTAAATTATGCTCATTGCAATCAAAATTACCTTGCAATGATCTTTTCTTTGAGATTTAGAAAATAAAAGATCATCTAAAGGAGAAATTCTAGGTCATGCATTTCTCTTGGCATGGAAATGTTACTTTCTGAGGAGCCTATTCTCACAGGGAAATCCAGACACCTGGAAAAGTCTTGTCTCCTGTGACTGCTGATTTCTTATCTGATACAAGGACCATTCATCATAGGTTGGCTGATCAATGCTGAGCAAAATATGAAGTTATGAGTCTATGTCTGTGGAGGCAAAATCAGTGGAAAGCCTTAAGATTATCACATGGACTCAGCATAGTAAGAAGAGAATAAAGGATGAAAATGCCAAATCCACATTAACCTCATTTGACTCCATTGTTATAACAATATACTCATAAAAATCATCCTTCTTTACTGGGGCTCGATATTTTCCATTGATTTCATCTAAAGTAAATTGTGTGATTGAGTCCTCTAAGTATTTTGGTGTTTGAAGCAGTTTATCCCTCAATCACACCAAGAGCCTGCACCCCACCATCTCTTTCTGTGTCCCCGTGATTCAGGAGAACTTCAGAAATGAATTATGCAGCCAAAATACTGAGTAAAGAAATCACTCCATCTCCATTTGCCATCTTTAGAGAAAGAGAGCTCACAGAGGTGAGCTTCAATTCCATATAACTAACAGTTCCAATAACTAAGAACCCACATACTGGTTCTTAGTTATTGTTGTGTATTGTAGTTTTTCTAACCTCTCAATATGCAACTGTCAATTAAAGGAGAAAGAGGCTCCAGAATAAATTTCTTCTATTAAACGCAGGATTTAAAAATGCTTTTCTCTTAAGTATACTTATTGGCAAAACTACAGAAGTTAGTGCTGTAATTCTCTATGACTGGGACTATGTAAATTTAAATAATATAAAAATGAGACAAAAGTGGCATTCAAGATATCTCTTTCTCACATACTCCCTGGTAGCATTCTTTGCATTGGTTAAAGGATTTCAGGTAGCATGTGTTAATGTACAGACCCCCCACTGCAGCGCGGAGAAGGAAGTTGATGGATCAGTCACAGGGCGAATCAGGATGTGGAGAAGCAGAGGCAGCCACTTGCCCTGGGCACTCACACACCTAGTTAGTGTTTGAAGAATCCAGGCCCAGTTCCCCTGTCACATTCTCTCAGCTTAGTTAGCTTAGTTTTCTCAATGGACTCACTAAGGAAGCCAAATAATTAGCTCCTTGGAGATATTAAGTGCAATTCAATACAATGCAAAACCATCAGAGCAGCCAGTCATTTATCACTTTGATTGTCACTAACATCTTTAATCAGATATCTTTAATGAGGACAGGTAGGTTAGGTTAGGAGAATCCCTGTTCAGCAGTGTGCAGAAAATGGGCATTGACACTAGGTTACTTCACTCTTCCTTATTACAAGGACCCTGCCCAAGAGAATTTGGTCTTTTATTTCAAAACAATTTTTACAGTTATTTCTTGTCCTTTCTGATTTTAGAAAATATGTTCTCATAATGGAAAGTATTAAAATGGGGAAAATTTTACAAGAGAAACAAAAATCACACATAATCTAAAAAATCAAAAAGAACTCCCAAAGCAATTTTTGTAGATTTTTCTCCAATATCCATGTGTGTTTGTGTGTATGTGTGTTTTAAAATTAAAACTGACAACTCTCAGATGGGATATAAAGTAAAGCATTTCAGCTTTCCAAACTAAACTGTTAAACAACTCCTTTTTTGTTGGACAATCATATCACCAATTTAAATACTAAGTATATTTCTCAGCTATTGTCTGAACAAACTTAAGCAGACTAATGACAATATTATATATTGTGCTCTTTAAAAAGCTTGACATATTTACAGATCAAAGCACATAACAGTGCACCTGGGTTGCTGTGGAAATGTCTAAATTTTATCAAGATAAAAAATTCTTTAACAATAAATGCATTTTTATGAGCATGCTAAAAACTTACCATAACTTAAACATCGACATTTCTTTTGCATAAGCATGCTGGGGAAAATCCAGGTGCAAGATGTTATATACCTCTTAATTAGCTACATTTTCTAATCGTATGCCTTTTATTCTTCAGATGCATCCTCTGTACTAACATAGTTCCTTAGTTTAGAATTGTCAGTAAAAATAGTTATGCCCTGAAAAAAGATAGTTATGCCCTCCAAAGTTTTTGAACTTGATTTGCCAGATTGATAGTGTAACGTATGGAGGAAAAAATATACAGATACTCACGCGTGTACATACACATACACACATATACAGTTATCCCTCTGTATCATTGAGGGATTGATTCCAGCATACCCACACTTTTCAGAGAATGCAGTATGTATATAAACACATGTAGACATGCTATGTGCATGCATAGGTACATGTTTATTCACGTCTGCTTCTCTATGAATGAGTGGAATGATAGCTTGAAGGCTCTTAAAGTGTACATGGGACTAAATCAAGGTCACATGAGCTAAATATGAGTAATCACACAGACTCAACTCTTTGAAATTACCTGACAATCTAGGGAGGATTATTCTCTAGGGACCTGGAAATTTAGAATTGTGGTTATTGACAGTCTCTAAAAATGTGATTATTGTTAAGCACAAAGATTAGCATTATCATTCTTATTTGTTTCATTTTCTGAAAATGTATTTATTTTAAAGGCAGAGCAAGAGAGAGAAGGGCTGGGAGAGAGAGAGAGAGAGAGAGAGAGAGAGAGTGTATGAGAGAGAAAGATATATTCCATCCTCTTGTCCACTCTCCAATTAGCCACCATAGCCAAGGCTGGGCCAAGTTGAAGACAGGAACCTGGAACTCCATCCAGGTCTCCAAAACGGGTGTCAGGATTCCAAGGATCTAGGCTGTTTTCCCCTGCTTTCCTAAGCACACTAGTAGAGGACTAGATGGCAAGCAGGGCCGCCAGGACTGGAACCAGAGCTCCAATATAGGTTACCAGCATTGCAAACTGAGGCTTAGCCACTGCACCACAATGCTGGCCCCTGTTTGTGTGTTTCTTTATTTCTTTGTTTTTAAATATTTATTTATTTGTTTATTTGACAGGCAGATTTACAGAGAGAGAGAAACAAACAGAGAGACAGAGAGAGACATCTTCCATTTGCTGGTTCATTCCCCATATGGCCCAACAACCAGGGGCTATGACAATCCAGAGCCAGGAGCCAGGAGCTTCTTCCAGGTCTCCCACGTAGGTGCAAGGCCTATGCTTGGGCCATCTTCTGATGCTTTCCAAGACACATTAGTAGAGAGCTGGATCATAAGTGGAGCAGCCAGGATTGAACGAGTGTTTATATGGGATGCTGGGGCCACAGCTGGGCGCTTTACCTGTTATGTTACAGTGACAGCTCCCTGTTTTTATTTTAAAACAAACTTTGAATGGTTTTGAGATAAATGCTTGGTCTTACTGAAAATTAATTATTTGTGTTAGTCCTAAGTACTTCATGTTGCCATTTGCAGGAAAGAAGAGGTTGCCTTAGATCCCACCTATGCTATCTGCATGTTGAATGTTTACTGCTTATTGCTTCAGTTGTGTCTAAACGCTGTGTTAGAGTCCTTTTGAAGGGTCAACATCAATCTTGTAGTCCTTTGGAGGAATTTTAATTAGAACTTTTCAGTCAGATTCACTAGGAAGCAAGACTGTTACTGGGCTGAAATGATACCCAGGATGGAGACTGAGATAACCCATTACAATGGTCTCCCCTTGTTGAAGTGGATTTGCTCTGAGAGGAGGAGTGTGGTAGGGGCAAGAGGCGTGGAGTCACCACACAGACTCGGGCCGTCGGGTGAAAGCAGACCAGAGGCAAGCAGCCTGCAGACTCATTTATTTCAGTTGCTACAGCAGCTTATATAGCTAAAGCAGCCAATCCAATCAAGGGGCAGTCTATGCCCTAACCAATCACACCCTGTTGCCAGGCAGTTTCTGAAGCCATCCAGTTACAGCCTGTTGTCAATCAGGCTCCGTTGTCATGTGGTTTCTGAAACCATCCAATCACAGCCTGTTGCCAGGCAATTTCTGTTGCCAGTGGCCACCTTGGCATGGCCTTCTCATTCTACCACATCCCCTTATTATAGGGAGATATGACCCAATGCTCTCAGGGGATTGCTGGAATCTCTGACAGTACTGAACCCTTTATATAAGCACTGACACGCTGTCATGATTTATCCAAGTGACTAATGGGAGGGTGGTGTATACAGTGTGAATACCCTACATAAAATGATGATTTACCCCTGATGGAATGAAGCAGAGCAGCATTAAGATTTCATCACACTATTCAGAATGACATATGATTAAAAATCATGAATTGTTCATTTCTGAAAGTTTCCCTTTAATGTTTGTGGACTTGATTCACTGCAGTTAAGTGAAAATGGGGAAAGCAAAACTATGCATAAGCAGGGACTACTGTAGTGGTAAACAGGAGATACAGCAATCAGAATGTGGTGCTACTGTGTTAGTGGACAGGGATATCAGGGGAAGGACCATACA
Source organism: Oryctolagus cuniculus (assembly GCF_964237555.1). Taxonomy (NCBI): domain Eukaryota; kingdom Metazoa; phylum Chordata; class Mammalia; order Lagomorpha; family Leporidae; genus Oryctolagus; species Oryctolagus cuniculus. Next base: position 113,393,967 of record NC_091434.1, read on the forward strand.
TTCCTACTATAGAAAGGCAAACTCTGCAGACGAACATCCTGCATGAAGCCCAGGCTTCCTGTGATTTTTAAATTCCTGAAATTCTAGTGTGAGTGTCAGCTTCTTACTGTCCTTTACCTTATAATTATCCCTCCCTTTACTTGAGCTCACCTGGGTCTCTCTATCTGTAACCACTGAAGGTTAACTCAAATGATGCCCTTTCTAACCACAGCCCGTGTCAAGTACAATAATTTTCTTGGGCTATTGTCAATTAATTCAATCACCAGTCATCCACTCATACACATAATCTAGGGACCTGGGGGTTACATTTCATTATTCTTTCCCCTTCACCAGTGTGCTCCTGTCCCCCGTCTCCGCTCCACTCCTGTTCTGCCTCCTCAGTCTTGCTGTGAATTAACTCTCTCCTTGTCTCAGCACAGTAACACCTCTTTTCTGAACTATTCACTATTCATCCTGTTCACTGGTCCTTTACCAGAAATTTGAGCTCCTTATTATTCCCTACATTTTACTCACATTTAATCCATATGGGACATGAATATGACTATTTGTTTTCTACCTAGGTTTCTTGCCTTTCATATTATGTTCTCTCTTATTCTCCAGCTTTAGTCCTTCCAACACTTCCTGCCCCATTGCCTCTGATTCAAAAGCCTTCCCTGTCTTTATTTTCTGGCTGCCTCTCATTTATTCTTCAACACTTAATTAAATAGTCATTTTGTCCGGGAACGCTTTCTTAAACAAGCTGTTTGGACCTCTTCTGTGGTTCTGTCGCTGCGCTACCTCTAACTTAGCACCTATCTTCATGTGCCGTATAACTACCTGAATTGCCTGGCCCTCCACAAAGTTGCCAACTTGTTGATGGTGGGGACCACCTAATATTGCTCCCAAAACCTGGATCAGGGCCTGAATATGCCAGTGGCCAGGAAACATTTGTTGGATAAATGCACCTTAGCCATTTTAGTGCTTAGATCTAAATGACTGCCAGGGACCTCATGCACCAACTGCTTAATCTCAGCTCTTGGCAACAAGATTATCAACGGCAGCTCAATAACCTGCTGTGCTAAACCTATTTTGTGGCCAGCACTGGCTGCTTGAAGATACGTGGACACAGTCCTAGAGACTCCCAGAAAGTCGTCTCTATAGAATATAGCCGGCCTTGGTGTCCATGGGGGTTTGATTCCAGGATTCTCCAACGGTACTTAGATCCCAGATGTTCAAGACTCATACAAAATGGTATAATATTTACATATAACCTATACACATTTTCATATATACTTTAAATTATCTCCATAGGTGGGCGTGGTGGTGCATCGGAGTAAGCCACCAATTCAGGTGCCTGCATCCCATATCAGAGTGCTGAGTCTGAGTTCTAGCAACTGTTTCTGGTCAGGCTTCCAGCTAGTGTGCCTGGGAGACAGTAGATGATAGCCCAAGTACTTGGGTTCCATGGGAGACACAGTCTGTTCAGATATTTAGGAACCACTAGCATTTTGGTTTTACTAAAATCATCTTTTCCCATCAGTTTTCTTTTAGTGCACCTTCAAATTTGTCTTCCTGTAATTGATAGTGCATCCAAAAGAATGCTTCTGTTGCTGCTTTCTTTTTTGTTTGCACTAGAAAAAAAATTGCTCTTTTTAAAAGATCTGTTTTGATACTAGGAGAAGGGACTAGCTATCCAGGACCGAGTACAGAGAAACAAGCGTCACCTCAGGCATCAAACTCTTCATGATCAGATTTAGGGAAATAAAATAAATTGGATGAAAAAATCTTACTCTTCCTTTACTATATTAAGTTTTGATTTATTGGATAAAATGTGTCTTTAAACATCCTCATAGGGAAATGCATGTTTGATGCCACTTGGAATTTTAACTTGAAAAGGTTTCAAGTGTGAGGAGATGGCTTCCTCTGGAGACATTTCACAGGCACCATCATTAGTGTCAAGTGAGCAGCAGGGGGCTCCTTTAAGATCAGGTCCTTGTTCCTAAGGATCAAATGTAGCTTTTCCTCGTGCCAACAGTAGCTAGAAGCTTGCCACTTCCTCAAAGAATGCCAGCTCTTTGGCTGAATACAATCTGCGCTCAGAACTGCCTGAAGCAGAATTTTAGACCTCACCAGAACAGGCCCTGAGCCTTGCAAGGACCCTCCTTGCATGGTTGTGGTAGGCAGCATAATCATCTCCCCAGACGCTTGCATCTTGAACCCCAGAACTTGTGAACTGTACAAGCCCTGAAAGCAGAGCAGGAAGGACGAAAAGCCACTGTGAGACACATGACAACAATGCAGGGATGGGGGCATGAGCCAGGGAATGCCAGCCGGCAGCCTCTAGAAGCTGGAGGATTCCCCAGCTGACAGCCAGAAAGCAAACTTCAGCCAATAATTTGCATAAGCAAGGAGAGGGATTCTTGCCTAGAGCCTGTAGAACTGACACATCAATTTTAAACCAGTGAAACCCATGTTAGATTTCTAACCTACCAAACTTTGAGATAATAAATGTCCTTTGTTTGAAGTCACCAAGTTTGTGGCAATTCACTACTCTCCCATAGAAAATAATGCAATGTTCTTTACCACCTTATTCTTAATATGTACATAAATACCTTCAAGCATGCTGCCATGTAATTGTCGAGGAAAGATCAAAAATGTGTGGAGATTTCAACAGTGATGAAAGAACAGGCAATATTTTCTTTTTTTTCTTTTTTTTTTTTTTTTGACAGGCAGATTTAGTGAGAGAGAGGGACAGAGAGAAAGGTCTTCCTTCTGTTGGTTCACCCCCAAGTGGTTGCTATGACTGGTGCGCTGGCTGATCCCAAGCCAGGAGCCAGGTGCTTCTCCTGGTCTCCCATGCGGGTGTAGGACCCAAGCACTTGGGCCATCCTCCACTGCCTTCCCAGGCCACAGCAGAGAGCTGGACTGGAAGAGGAGCAACTGGGACAGAATCCGACACCCCAACCAGGACTAGAACCTGGGGTGCTGGCGCCGCAGGCAGAGGATTAGCCTAGTGAGCCACGGTGCCGCCTAAGACAATATTTTCAGATAGCATTTATTTTAGTGGCATAGAGCAGTGCCTGATAAATTGCCAAATGAGGTCTGCACAATTTTAAGCAAAGCCTTAATAAATATGTAGAAAGAAATGACTTTCAGTTTCCTGATTGAAAGTATATACTCGAAGTTGGTAGAACATGTCATGAACATTGATTTTTATAAGGCACAATAGCATTATGACATTAAGTTGAACACCTCTATCGTTTTTTAAAGATTTATTTGTTTATATATTTATTTGAAAGTCAGAATTACAGAGAGAAGGGAAGAGATATTCAGAGAGAAACAGAGAGAGACAGAAAGAGAGAGTTATCATCTGCTGTTTTACTTCTAAATGGCCACAATAGCCAGGGCTGGGCTAGGCCTAAGCCAGGAGCCAGGAGCTTCTTCAAGGTCTCCCACTTAGGTGGCAGGGACTCAAGCGCTGGGCCATCTTCTGCTGCTTTCCCAGGTGCATTATAAGGGAGCAAGATCAGAAATGGAGCCACAGGGACTCCAACCAGTGCCATATGGAGTGCTGGCACTGTACACAGTGGCTTAACCCCCTGCACCACAGCGTCAGTGACCATTCTTGAAAATGAATGTAGGAATGCAGAGAATCCAGTCAGAATTTTCAGTAAAATGCCAAGGAGACTGAGTCAGAAGCAAGTATTAATGTACAGGTTGTGTGGGGAGCAACTCAGACTAGACTAAGTTGCTCGAATTAAGACTTATTCTATGCATCTGCTCTCCCACAATATGGCGCTGGGAGAGGAGTAAACAGCTTCTACACAGCTGCCTCCAGTTCAACCAATAAACTGTAGGACCTGCTCCTGATTGGAGGAGAGCAGCGTACTCAGTGTGTGGGTAGCAGAGTTGGGATTGGTGGAAGAGGACTATAAAGGAGGAGAGAGACAACATGCACCAGGAACATCTATCTGAAGGAACACCTGAGCAGCCCCCGAGAGAGCCGGCCGGTGGTGTGCCGCTCCCCCGCGGAAGTGGGGAAAGTGGCAGGGGGAACCGCCCTTCCACGGAGGTGGAAGGGACGGTAGCCAACCCGGGAAGAACCAGCAGCAAACCCGGGGAGGGCCAAGCAGACAAAAGAACAGCGCAGGGTCCTGTGTCGTTCCTCCACGAAGAGGGGGAGCGACATAATGGTGCCGTGACTCGGATATGAAGCCTAGGCAGGGTTTAGTGTCGTTCCTCCATGAAGAGGGGGAGCGACAGGTTGGATGATTTGGAAGCAAAAGGGAGAAAGATACCTTCTAGGAGAGAACAGACTGATTAGTGTTTCAGAGTTGATTATGTCTGTATCACCTTGTAATGGATCAAGGACAATGCACATTTGCTGAGAGCCATGCACAAAATGATAATAGTCCCTCCTACTCAGGGGTCCTTTACCCCTACACACACATACACACACATGCACAGTGAGAGAGAGAGAGAACTTAAGGATTTATCACTTCATCAGTGAAAGATGCACAGTTTCTGAAAATGAAATATAATTCAGAGTAATCCATCACAACCTCTTCCTTTAATCCAAGAGAGATACAGTCCAAGAGTTAAGAAATTTAGGAATGACTAACATTTTGGTGCCTAACCCTTCTCATGCTGAGGAAGAGGGAAGATCATTGGGAGTCAAACAGGAATAGTCAGTCAATGCTATCCTTCCAGACAATTAACCAATTAAGAGAATATTGAAGGAACAAGCGTGTTTTATGATGGACAAAGACAGCTCTTAGCATGGTTGCTAATAGAATAGGTTGCTAATGCTCCCTATGCTCCAAAGGGGATATTATCAAGGCAGAGGAGTGCCCCCACCCATCAGAAGTTCCTTCCAAGATGCTCCAGCTGTTTGCGGGCACTCAGGGTTAGCAGTAGCCAGTCTAGAGGCAGACACTGCTTCTAAATAATGTTCCATGTGGCCAAGTTCTTTGGGGAAGGAAGCTTAAGAAAGCCTGCTGGGGGGCCGGTGCTCTGGGGTAGTAGATAAAGCTGCTTCCTTCAGTGCCAGCATCCCATATGGACACCGGTTCGAGTCCCAGCTGCTCCACTTCTGATCCCACTCTCTGCCATGGAGTGGGAAAGTGCTAAAGGATAGCCCAAGTCTTTGGATCCCTGCACCTGTGTGGGGGGCCCAGAAAAAGCTCCTGGCTCCTGGCTTCAGATGGGCACAGCTCTGGCTTTTGCAGTCATCTGGGGAGTGAACCAGCAGATGGAAAGCCTCTCTCCCTCTCCCTCTGCCTCTGCCTCTGCCTCTCTGTAACTGTACTTTCCAAATAAATAAATAAATCTTTAACAAAAAAAAGAAAAAAGAAAGAAAGCCAGGTGGGGTGATGAAAATATCATGATCCTTTCACTAAGAAGATATGGTCTGGGGCTGCCTCTGTGGCATAGCTGGTAAAGCCGCCCCCCTGCAGTGCTGGCATCCCATATAGACCCTGGTTCTAGACTTGGCTGCTCCACTTCGAATCCAGCTCTCTGCTGCGGCCTGGGAAAGCTGTAGAAGATAGTGCAAATGCTTGGGCCCCTGTGCCTATGTGGGAGACCTGTAAGAAGCTCCTGGTTCCTGGCTACAGATCAGCCCAGCTCCAGCCATTGCAGCCATGTGGAGAGGGAAACTGCAGATGGAAGACCTCGCTCTCTCTCTCTCTCTGCTTCTGCCTCTCTGTAACTCTGACTTTCAAATAAATAACCTTTATTATTTTTTCTTTATCTTTTAATATTTTTCTCTCTTTTAAAATATTTATTTATTTGTTTGAAAGTCAATATCAATATTACACAGAGAAAGAAGAGAGGCAGAGAGAGGGGAAGGTTTTCCATCTGCTGGTTCACTCCCCAGTTGGCCTTGACAGCCGGAGCTAAGGCAATCCGAAGCCAGGAGCCAGGAGCTTCCTCCAGGTCTCCCATGTGGGTGAAGGGGCTAAAGGACTTGGGCCTTCTTCCACTGCTTTCCCAGGCCATAGCAGAAAGCTGGATTGGAAGTGGAGCAGCCAGGACTTGAACCAGCGCCCATATGGGATGCTGGCACAGCTGGCGGTGGCTTTACCCGTTACACCACAGTGCCGGCCCCTTCTCTTTTTTATTTTTTTTTAAGAAATGCAAATTCCGTAAGTACAACTTTAGGAATATAGTTATTCTTCCCACCATACCTGCCTTCCCACGAATATTCCCTCCCCTCTCCTACTCCCTCTCGCCTTGGCAGTACCATTCTCCATTAAGATTCATTTTCAATTAATTTTGTACACAGATGACCAACTCTATACTAAGTAAAGATTTCAACAATTTGCACACACACACACACACACATATAAATTGTTTGAGAACTAGTTTTACATTTAACTCTCATAATACAACTAATCAAGGACAGAGGTCCTGAATGGGGAGTTAGTACCCAGTGACTCCTGTTGTTAATTTAACAATTAACACTCTTATGTATGATGTCAGTGACCACCCAAGGCAACCTTTAAAAAAAATAAGATATGGGTTGAATTTCTGTCTTCAGCATTGTTGATAGTGGGACTTCATGCCAATTATTCAACTACTCTGGGCTCTAGTTTCTATATTGTTATAATGGCACTTGATAATACCAAAATACCTCTCTCAGAGTAAGTACTCATGTATTGAGTTTGATGAGATCATCTAAACCTTTGGTAATATTTAAAGTGACATCATTTATTATTATTGTATACATTGTTGCTATTTTATTATTATATTATTTTGCTAGGTCTGCCATAATAAAGTTCCACAGATTATGTGGCGCAACCAAAAAATATTATTTTCTCATAGTTCTGTAGATTGGAAACCCAAGAGCAAGTTACTCACAGGGTTGGATTCTGTTTTTTAACATTGAAGATTCTTTTTTTAAAAAAGATTTATTGATATGAAAGAGTTCCAGATAAAGGGGGAGAAAGAGAGAGAGAGAGAGAGAGAGAGAGAGAGAGAGAGAGAGAGAGTCTTCCATCCAATGGTTCCTTCTGAAGCCAGGAGCCAGGAGCTTCTTCTGGATCTCCATGTGGGTGCAGGGGCCCAAGGACTTGGGTCATCTTCCACTGCTTTCCCAGGTGCATTAGCAGAGAGCTGGATTGGAAGTGGAGCAGCCAAAATTCAAACTGGCACCCATATGTGATGCTGGCGCTGCAGGCTGAGGCTTTAACCCACTGCGGTACAGTACAGGACCCAGGGTCGGATTCTTCTTATGCCTCTCTTAGGTCATCTCCTCACCCTTCACCAAGTGATATCCGTTGTGCAAATATGTGTCTGACGCTCCTCTTTGTAGAAGGACACCACTCTTCATTAGAGCCTATTCTAATAAGCTTCTTTTATCTTAATTATTTTTATAAAGACCCTTTCACCAAATACAGTCCCATTCTGAGATATTTGGCATTAGGAGAACATAATTCAGCCCATGTCACATTACTATTACTATTCCAGTTCAATAGTTGAAGTATTTTCTTGATTATTACTGCCATACCTATAATCTCTGAAAATAACTTCATCTTTTAAAAAAGTGAATTCTGTTTAAAAAAAAAATGAGTGTCTATCGCAAGCTGCTTTGACACCCTAAGGTCACAAGTCCCTGCTTTTCAGGAACAATAGCAAGCTGGCAGCCTGGGTCTTATGCCTCCTGTTTACTCACATAGCCACTGAAGCTAGTGCCTTGGCCTCTATGGGCATTGTCACCTTGAACATGAAAGATTATTATCTGATTGTTATGCACATACTGGCATCCAGTTTATAGAAGTTGACTCTGATGCTAATACATATGGAAAGTAGCAACTGTTATGCCGTAACTTAATTCCCTTGTGAGTAAACACACCCACCCACACACACACACACACACAGTCATGTTTAATTGGTTTTTCCTCCTAAACCTTTACACTGTATTTTTCTATTAAAGCCTTTCTCCTGTGCCTACAGAGACTATACTGAGCATTTAGTGAGAAAAATTGTAGCCCAGACTCCCTGTGGACCCATTTAGACCCAGTCCTCAAGTAAGCAAAGTCAAGGATAGTTATCTTCGGGAAAATGATCAAGGAAGAGAAGCCACCTAGATAAAACAAGTCAAGGAAATCTGCATACTCAGAACCAGTATTTAAGATGCTAATCATTACAGAAGCACTTTATTCATCCACCTAATTTGATTTGGGAACAAATATCCCATAAGGATTTGGGGATTTTGCAGACCTAAGGGAATGACACACAAAGTAAAGTTGGATTTTACTACATTAAGCGTCCCTGTGGAATCAGTTCATTAGGGCTTCTTATAACCAAAGCAGTGGCTTTCAAACTTTAATGTCATTAGGAATTATCTGGAGACCTTGTTAAAATGCTATGGGTTCCAAAAGATTCTGATTCATGCAGTCTTGTCTCAGATCAAAAAATCTGCATTGTATCAAACTCCTTCCTCCAGCCTAGTCAGTTGAAACTTTTCATGCAGTATTTTATGTATGCCAGAGACTAGTAAGCATTTGACATCAACTTACTTGATGTCACTGAAATCCACATTTTTGTATACAGATTTTACAGGTGAACAGTGGGAGCAGAGCTGCTTATCAAAGAGCAGTGCTGGGATTTGAATCCAAGCGGAGTTGTTCCACAATCTATGCTTTTGTCCAGTATGTTAAGCATCCATTTTACTTTGATGCAGATTTCTAACCATTCATCCTTTGAGAAGCACTACACTAAAAATGTTCACACAGATGTAACAATTGATCCTAGAAAGCAAATAATTTCTGTCAATCACACACACACACACATATATAGGGGTAAACCACATTTATTTAATAATCATTTCATGCCAGGGCTCAGGTAACCAAACAATTATTCAAAGTATTATAGGGTCAGTGTTGTGGTGTGGTGGATTAAGCCATCCCTTGCAATGCTGGCGGGAACCCTGACTGATATGCTTCCCATCCAACTTGTAGCTCATGCCCTTGGGAAGACAGTGGTCAATGGCCAAAATGCTTGGGCTGCTGCCACTCATGTGGGTGACCCAGATGGAGTTCCGGGCTCCTGGCTTTGGCCTGGCCTAGCCCCAGCTGCTGCCATTTGGGGAGTGCAGCAGTTGATGAAAAATTTCGTTTTCTCCTTTCCCCTCTCTCTTTCACTTAGATATTCTTCCTTTCAAATACTTATTTTTTTAAATAAAAGCATTATAAGAGCAATGCTAAATTACAACACTAACACTTTATTTCTGTGTCCCAAGAAGTAACAGAGGTCATCCAATAGAGTGAAGGTCGAAGTTGCTGTCACCAGATGCTAAACTACTGCTGGCTACAGTCTTGGGCTTGGGCCAGTGTATGAGTTATGAATTTGCTTTTTTATAAATTTTTAAATATTTATAAATTTTTAAACTTTTTTTTTCTTTGGAAACAACATCAAAATTGCAGACACACCAAAAAAAATTAAAATAGTACAAATCACCCAGAATTACACACTATTAACAGTTTACCCTAGTAGACCCATATTTTCAGAGAACTTTATCTGTCTCTGTCCCTATCTATATAACATACACAATTATTTTTTGACCTGTTACTCCAGTAGGCATTTCCTCATGAGGAAAGTATTGGCATTTTCTCTGAGATGGATTAACATATAGTAGCAAGTTGGTCATAGTATATGTAGTTGACACAGTATTCTTGGAACTTTAGAAACTCTGGTGGTGTTTAGCTACATATGTACAAATACTCATGGAATGTCCAAGAGTGCTTCTTGCTGCTTGGATCGGATGATGTCTGTGAGGTTGGGCTCACTGAGAACTACTGAGCAAGTGCCACACATGGTCTGTTGAACATGATGATTTCACAATAGTTGGATTTCAAAGGGAAAGAAAGGTGGCCTAAGGCCTAGGAGCAAAATTAGTAGCATTATTCCCCATAATTTCTGCTGCTCAGTGTAATAGTTTAGTCCCATGGCCAGTTCAGATTCAAGGACAATGTCTGTGTATGCAGCAGGGGGGGAAATGCAAGTGGATATGTAGCCATTTTTAATCTTAAAAAAGTTGATCTCACATAGAAGGTAAGAGTATAATTACAGTTACAGAGTATAAGGATTCTAGTGGGGAGTTAAGGTTGGGGAAAGCTTAATTAAACAATACTAAGTTATAGTTAGATACTAGTAAAATGTTCTTGTATTCCACCACAGATTGATTTTGATAAGAATGATGTGCTTCCTTTGAAAAAAAAAGAAAATAATTTGCATGTTTCACCATAAAGAACTGTTAAATGTTTCTTTTTCTTTTGATATTTATTTATTTTTAGCTTTTTAAAGAACTTTTATTTAATGAATGCAAATTCCATAAGTACAACTTTAGGAATATAGTGGTTCTTCCCCCCATAACCACCCTCCCACCCCTGCTCCCGTCCCCCCTCCTACTCCCTCTCCCATCCCATTATTCATTAATATTCATTTTTAATTAACTTTATATACAGAAGGCCAACTCTATACTAAGTAAAGATTTCAACAGTTTGCATCCACACGTACACACACAATGTATAAAGCACTATTTGAGAACAAATTTTGCAGTTACTTCTCATAGTACAACTCGTTAAGGACATAGGTCCTACATGGGGCGTACATGCACAGTGACTTCTGTTGTTAATTTAACAATTAACACTGTTATTTATGACATTAGCGATCACCCCAGGCTCTTGCCATGAACTGCCAAGGCTATGGAAGCCTTTTGAGTCCACAATCTCCATCAGTATTTAGACAGAGCCATAAGCAAAGTGAAAGTTCTCTCCTCCATTCAGAGAAAAGTACATCCTTCTTTAACACCACCTTCCTTCCACTGGGATCTCACTGACAGAGATCCTTCATGTAGGACATTTTTTTTGCTACAGTGAAAGAACTGTTAAATGTTTGAGGAAACAAATGTGTTTGTATTGATAAGATATTATACAATGTATAGTTGTATCAAAATATCACATGAAATGTATGTCAGTTCAAAATAAACTTGTGAAAAAGAAGAAAATTACCAATAATCTTTCCAGTTTGCATAGTTCTACTCAATCATGATGAAAAGGCTGACATCTACCTGGTCATAGCCTACAGTCTCCACCAAAGGATGCGGTGGATTAAACGTGAAGAATGATGAAATTATTAGAATGGGTTTCTTGAATCCAGGAAGAAGGTTTGTCTTGGAAAAACATATAAGTAGTTAGAGTAATCTCTGGAATCCTCCTGTCATTTTTTTATATTGATCTTGTCTTCATGGTGAGGATTTTAGCAAATATACTGGGTGGATGAATTCTGTTATAGCAACCAGCTCCTGCAATGGCCAATTCTACTAAACCTTCTGAGTCAGTATTTCCCAAATTGCTGTATCTGTGTTGTGTTGAGCATTTTTACCAAGTCAAACTCCTTGAAGTTATTGTTACATATTTTTAACTGACTCTTTTTAACTTCGTTTTTAAAAATACAATTTTATCACTCTTACAAATGAGAAACCATAATCAGTTGTCATCAATAGTGATTCTTCTGAAACTAAACATAAGAACTAAATATTTTGAAAATATTGTGACTCAATTCTGATGAGAGATTGGCAATCTGACGAGAGAGAATGTGAAGGTTCAGGCTTTGAAGACATACTATCATCAAATGAAAACATTTCTCTTGACTTACAAATGATTAAATGATATCTGGAAAAAGACTATCTTTGTATACCAAGTAAGGCTATACAATGTTCTTCCTGAAGATCTTATAACATCATCTGTGGCAATAATAGTATGGTCTACAAATGAACTGAAAATTTTTGTTAAAAAATTTTATAAAAAAAGTTTTTTGTTACAAAAATGAAATTAATGCATATAAGTGGCCACTCAAAAGCTAATCAAAATGATTGTTATAAACATAGTATATCTGAATTTCTAAATTGTTCTAATTTCCCTCCTTTTTGAGGAATATATCATATGATTTTGATGTTGCTAAACAACACACAAAACCGGTTGGAGGCATTGCTATACAACCTTCAAACTGGGTTTGCTCACTGTATGTATAGGAAGCCAATCACTGACATCGGCGTGGTGGAACAAGGTAGATACTGACTGCAAAGCACAGAGCAAGGAGCCGGGCAGCTACTACTTAATTCACAGGTTCTCCAAGGAGTTAGGAGTGAAGGCTCTAATTGATTGAAATTAGGGCTATGATGATCAGCTCATGTCAGCTTCCTGGGTGGTTAGTGGTGCTCATGACCTTCCTATGATTGTCAGTGATGCCGTGCTTTTTATGATGGCCAGGTGAGCTCCATTTGTTTTGCGGTTACATGAAGGTGGCAGCTACATTCTTCCTGGACCTTCAATTCCCCCACAAAAAACAACCCTCCACACAAACCAACCCCTCACAAACCAGCAATACTGGCCATCAGTGTTCTAATCTCTTGGAGAACAAAATGACTCCATCAGTCTGGTGATTAGAAAATTGTAAGGCCAGGACTGGCGCCATGGCGCACTAGGACGTCCCATATGGACGCCGGTTCTAGTCTCGGTTGCTCTTCTTCCAGTCCAGCTCTCTGCTATGGCTTGGGAAAGCAGTAGAAGATGGCCCAAGTCCTTAGGTCCCTGCACCCACATGGGAGACCAGGAAGAAGCACCTGGATCCTGGCTTCGGATCAGCAAGTTCCGGCCATCGCGGCCATTTGGGGAGTGAACCAACGGAAGGAAGACCTTTCTCTCTGTCTCTCTCTCTTTCTCTCTCATTATCTGTAATTCTACCTGTCAAATAAATAAATACAATCTTTAAAAAAAGAAAACTGTAAGGCCAGCTGAATCACTCTGTTAAGTCAATGAATTCCTTTTGATAAAGGACAGGCAAGGACACCTTGTGCTAAAGGAGTCAGACAACAGGTTGGGTCCTGCTTTTTTGTTTTCCCCAGAAAACTTTTATTTAAGTTATACAAACTTCCTGCTTTTATATGATAAGGATTCTGTTTCAATATGTAGATTGCACCCCAAATCCTGGCAATATAAATAGCAGTCATTCAGTTTCCCATCCATTTGTGGGTCAGGAGTTTGGATTGGACTCATCCGAACAGTTGCTTGCTGGTCCACACTGTGTCATCCAGGTTCATATAAAGATGGATAGGCTCCGAGAGTGTATCTGAAACCTGAAACACTTGGCCTCTTGAAGGAATTGGATTCCTCTCACTACATGAGTTCTCATCATGAAGGAGAATTGCCCAGGCTTGCCCACATGATGGCATCCCTCAAAAAGGCCAACATTCTGAACCTAGAACGTAAGCAACATTGCTGTCACCACATTCTATTGGTTCTCAAAAGTCACCACAATGCAATGAGTGGATAAGTACCTTCTATCTCTTTTTGAAATATAGATACAAAGCTTTACAACCATGTTCATTCTCCCAAGGAGAGAGCATTTATTAGAAATTTTATAGCAAATAATTATACAAAATATTTGCTGTTTGTCATTGTAAAGTCTTACTCTATGCCTGGACTTGCTAGAGTATAATAGAAATCTCATTTGTCCTGCAGAACGTTAAATATTCACTGTGTCCTATCACAGAGAACCTATGCTGATTTTTCTCTCGAGCCACATGCTTTATTTTGGTTATGCTTCCAATACAATATCATGGGCTTATGTTTGCTGCCTACTTGGACAGCTACATTTGACACATTGTAGTTTTGTGAGGAGTTAGGATGATTCAGCAAAAATAAATATTTTGTAAACAAACACACAAAATAGGAAGCTCCCAATGTTATTGGAAAATGTTTTAATCTAAAAACTTTTTTTTTTTTTGACGGGCAGAGTTAGACAGTGAGAGAGCGAGAAAGAGAGAGAGAAAGGTCTTCCTTCCATTGGCTCATCCCCCAAATGGCTGCTACAGCCAGCGCGCTGCGCCGATCTGAAGCCAGGAGCCAGGTGCCTCCTCCTAGTCTCCCATGTGGGTGCAGGGCCCAAGCACTTGGGCCATCCTCCACTGCCTTCCTGGGCCACAGCAGAGAGCTGGACTGGAAGAGGAGCAACTGGGACAGAATCCAGCACCCCAATTGGGACTAGAACCCGGGGTGGCGGTGCCACAGATAGAGGATTAGCCTAGTGAGCCGTGGCGCTGGCCCTAAAACACATTTTGAAACTCCACAGCTTCCATGGGCACAGTTAAAGTCATCTAATAAACCAGAGCTACTTAAGGCTTGAAAGATTAAGTGAGCACAGAGTTCTGTGATCATGGCCCTAATGGCCCCAGTCCACAGATAGAATTTTTGCTCAGCTGTGGCTGTCCATGTGAAGGGTTATGATTTTGAACCTTGGCCTTGAGCTGAGCTGGGAGAGTCATTTTTTTTAAGATTTATTTATTTATTTGAGAGGCAGAGTTACAGACAGAGAGAGCGAGAGACAGAGAGAGAGGTCTTCCAACTGCTGGTTCACTCCTCCAAGGAGCCGCAGTGGGTAGAGCTGGGCCTATCCAAAGCCAGGAGCCAGGAGCTTCTTCTAGGTCTGCCACATGGATGCCACATAGCAGGGGCCCTAGCACTTTGGCCATCTTCAGCTGATTTCCCAGGCCTTCAGCAGAGATACATATTGTAAGAGGAACAGCCGAGACATGAACCAGTGCCCATATGTGATACCTGCACTAAAGGTGAAGGTTTAACTTACTGTGCAGCAATGCTGGTCCCAAGAGTCATTCTTATTAATGTAAGATGAGTATAGGAGTGTTCTTTTTGTGGTTAAACACTGGTTGCACAATCCTCCAGAATCTAATTTTCCTATCTTGCCTTGTTGCCAGTTGGATCACATTATGTTAAATAAACAGAAGATTCCAGCCTACACTCTGGAATTAGATCAACAGTTGCCAGCTTTATAAACACATAACAATTTTAATTGTGTCCCATTGCTCATAACTATACTAAAACTATCCAAACTGCCAAAGAAATATTAGAAAACACCTTACTACAGAGTCATTATCATGTGGTCCTGTGTGTCATAGAAATTTATTGTTAGGAAAAATAATCATTTGAAGGCTCTGGGAGCATCTAAGGGTAAATATTGGTTATCAAATTCATTCAGGCAGGGCCAGTTTTACGGTATAGAGGGTTAAGCCACTGCATGTGTCCTGGTTATTCCAATTCTGATCCCACTCCCTGTTACTGGCCTGGGAAACCAATAAAAGATGCCCGAAGCAGTTGGACCCCTGCCACTAACATGGGTGATCTGGAAGAAGCTCCTTGCTCCTGGTCTTGGCTTGGCTCGGTCCTGGACATTGTGGTCTTTGGGGAGTGAATCCATTGATGGAGGACCTCTCTCACTCTATCACTTCCTGTCTCTCTGTAACTCTGCCTTTCAAATAAATAAATAAATAAATAACTTTAAAAATCGTTCAGGGAATATTTCTTAAATCCCCAAAGCAGGTGTGAGCTAAGCAGGTGTGAGTAAATAATTTAGTAAGGATTTAATATTAACCAGGTTCCAGTGGTCTTCATTTTAATAAGATATCATTGTTAATTCAGATGCTTTTTCAATTGCACACATAGGTAATACAGATGAATGACACCCTGGAGAGATATAATAGAACAAAACCAAGTAATACCAAAAAATGTTCATACATTTTATTTAGCCAATTAATCAAGATGATTACTTAATGTTGGTAATTACAGTGTTTCCCCAAGGAAAACA
Organism: Oryctolagus cuniculus; assembly: GCF_964237555.1. Taxonomy (NCBI): domain Eukaryota; kingdom Metazoa; phylum Chordata; class Mammalia; order Lagomorpha; family Leporidae; genus Oryctolagus; species Oryctolagus cuniculus. The sequence goes on from NC_091434.1 coordinate 113,409,612, forward strand.
TTGCATATTCTAATGTGTCATATCATGTGAGCCTGACAATAACCAAGGGAGATAAATACAAATTTCATACAATTTTTCTTAAATCAATGGCACTGAATGATTAAAGCACTTACTATCCACAGTGTTCCAGCTAGAAGTCCCTAACCACAGAACATCGAAGCATTCCAGCTTTCCTTTTAAAGATTGCCATTTGAGGACACTTCCAAACCTGTGTCTGTGGAACTATGGTGTTAAAAGATGGGTGTACTTTGGTGCCAAAAATTTTTGAAATTCATGCATAGTTTTCTCACCTTCCTTTGAACTTTTTGAAAATCTCTCATATTTATCCATAAAATGCAAATATTATTACATAGTTTTACATATTATTTTACATATTATTTACATTATTTGGGTAATATATACTTTAATGTCTTTAGTGGTTTGAAGGGGAATATATAAGATGAGGAAAAGCTTAACAATACTACAGTTAATGTTCAATGAGGTGCACAAGCACAATGTAAATGTTTATTAAAGTTTGAAATCAATATGAATGGAGAACACTTGAGGTCATTCACAGAGCTCTGTTCAGAGTCCTCTGTATTATCTGTCAATAATTTCAGTTGATGCAGAATTGACTTTAAAAAATATAACTTATAGACAATTTAAATCTGGAAGAGTGGGAAACACCTTTCCATTTTTTTGTGTCCTTCATGATTTCTTCCATCAGTGTTAATTTTCATTGTAGAAACCTTTCACTTCTTTGGTTAAATTTATCTCTAAATATTTGATTTTTTGTGGCTAATGTGAATGGAATTTCTTTATTTCTCTTTCTGTGACTTCATCATTAGCACATAAAAAGCAATTATTTTATGTATATTTATTGTGTAGCCTGCAACTTCACTGAATTGGTATAGCAATTCTAACAGATTTTTGGTGGAGTGTTTAGGTTTTTCCATATACAAAATCTTTTCATCTGCAAACATGGATAATTTGACTTCCTGTTTTTCAGTTTTGATGCCCTTTATTTCTTTCTCCTCCTTAATTGCTTTCATTGAAACTTCAGTACTATATTGAATAAAAGTGGTGAAAGTGGACATCCTTGTTCCAGATCTCAGGGGAAATGCTTTAGGCTTTCCCCATTCAGTAAGATATTGGCTGTTGGTTTGTGATATATAGCCTTTAAAATTTTGACAAATGTTCCTTCTTTTCCTAGTTTGTGGAATTTTTTTTTTATCTTGACAGGTGTTTAATTTCATCAAGTGCTTTCTCTGCATCTATTGAGATGCTTTATGATTTGTGTTCTTCATTCTATTGATATGATTTTTAATATTTATTGATTTTGTGAATGTTGAACAACCCTTGCATTTATGGGATAAATCTCACTTGATCATGATGTGTGATCTTTTTGATGTGGTTTTGGATTTGATTTGCTAGAATTTTGTTGAGAATCTTGACGTCCAAGTTCATTAAAGATACAGGTCTGTAGTTTTCTTTTTGTGTTGTGACTTTGTTTGGTTTTGGTATCGAAGTAATGCTGCCCATAAAAAAAATTTGGCAGAATTCCAGCCTGCTCGATATTTTAGAATAGTTTGAAGAATATTGGAATAACTTCCTGTTTGATTGTTTTGTAAAATTCAGTAGTAAAGCCATCAGGTCCCAGACTTTTTCTTGATGGAAGACTTTTGATTACCACTTCAATCTCATTGCTTGTTATTGGTCTGTTTAGATTGCCCATATATTCTTTTTTTAAAAAAAAGATTTTATTTACTTATTTAAAAGGCAGAGTTACAGCAAGGCACACACAGAGAGAGAGAGAGGTCTTCCATCCGCTGGTACACTCCCCAGATGGCCGCAACAAGCTGGAGCTGCACAGATCCAAAGACAAGAGCTTCTTCCAGGTTTCTCACATGGGTACAGGGGCCCAAAGACCCAGGTCATCTTACACTGGTTTCCCAGGCCATACCAGAGAGCTGGATCAAAAGTGGAGCAGCCGGGATTTGAACTAGCACCCATATGGGATGCTGGCACTGCAGGCAGCAGGCAGCTTTACCCACTATGTCACAGTGCTGACCCCAGATTCTATCTATTCTTGATTTAATCTTGGTAGGTTATATGAATCCTGAAATTTATCCATTTCTTTGAGGCTTTCCAGTTTATTATCATACATTTCTTCATAGTAGTTTCTTATGATCCTTTGTATTTCAGTTGTAGTGTCTCCTTTTTCATTTCTTATTTATTTGAGTTTTCTCTCTGTTCCCCCTCTGCCCCGTTGTTAGTATGGCTAGAGGTTTATCTATTTTGTGTATCTTTCTTTTTATTATAAGGTTTAATTTAATTTTTGATTTAAAGGCAGAGTTAGAGAGGAAAAACAAGTAATTATGATAAAATGAGGGATCAATGCTGAGAATCAGAAAGCTGAATGTCACAGAAACACAAACAAAATTCTATCTAAATGGAATCTAACAGGTTGGCAATCTATATTTTAAAAAGAGAATGATAAAAGTATGCTTGTAAGAAGCCGTAAAGCAGCAGAGGCTCAGAAATAAGTGTGCAGAATTTCAACACAAGTTAACACTAAAATTTAAAGTATGAGTGCTACAAGCTCATAAATCAGTTGACTAAGTAAGTTTGAGCCCTTTTTCTGCTCAGTTGATATTTTCCTGTGCTTGTATTTTCTGATAAATACTGGGATTAGTAGTGTTGTTCTTTAAGCTTTTTTTCTTTTTAAAAATTATTTAAGCTAGTCAAAGTGGAAGATCTCCTCCCTTCAGAGAAAGGTGCCAGAGTGCTGTTTAGTACATCTGCCATTCTATGAGTCTGCTATGTATCCCGCTTCCCATGTTGGATCATTCTCTCCTTTTTTTATTCTATCAGTTAGTATTTGCAGACACTAGTCTAGTTTATGTGATCCTTTTGACTCTTAGAATTATCATTATGATCAATTGTGAACAGAAATTGATCACTGGGACTAGTGAGATGGCATTGGTACATGCCACCTTGATGGGATTGAATTGGAATCCCCTGGTATGTTTCTAACTCTACTGTTTAGGGCAAGTCCGATTGAGCATGTCCCAAATTGCACATCTCTTCCCTCTCTTATTCCCACTCTTATATTTAACAGCGATCACTTTTCAGTTAAGTTTTAACACATAAGAATAACTGTGTATTGACTACAGTATTCAACCAAAAGTATTAAGTAGAACAAACAAACAAAAAATACTAAGAGGGATAACGTATTAAGTTGTTCATCAACAGTCAGGGCAAGGGCTGATCAAGTCACCGTTTCTCATAGTGTTCATTTCACTTTAACAGGTTTCCTTTTTGGTGTTCGGTTAGTTGTCACCGATCAGGGAGAACATATAATATTTGTCCCTTTGGGACTGGCTTATTTCCCTCAGCATGATTCCAGGCAATTTACATATCTGAAAAATTTTAGAATCACTTTTCAAAATGTACAAAAATCCTGCTGTAATTTCTTCACATTTGTGAAGAATTTTTAGGTCAATTTTAATAATTTACATTTCAAGAATATTGTTTTCCACCCTATGGATATGATTTATGTCCACATTTTATTTAGGTTTTCTTTATCTCAGCAATGCTTCATAGATTTTAGCATGGAGGTTCAGAACATTTTATAGTTTCATGTAATTTTTCATTATTTGAGAGGCAGAGATACAGAGAGAAAGAGAAATCTAAATATCATTAGAAAGAGGGTGCCCAATCTGCTCATTCCCCCAAAGCCCACAACACCAGAGGGTAGCCTGGTTCCAGAGCCAGGAGTCAGGGACACAACTGAGGTCTCCCACTTGGGTGGCAGGAGCCCATTACTTGAGCTACAGTTGCTATTTTACTGGAATTAGGATCCAGAGGCTAAATGCTCCCTGGAAGATATTTTAGTGAATTTATTCCATTATATATTATTTTTGGTGCAATTGTAAATACATTTTTTAATTGTCTTCTGATTGTTTACTACTGGCATAAGAATAAATTTTTTGCTGCATTAGTTTCATATCCACTAAATTCGCAGAATATACTAATTCTTAAAGTTGTTTTGTAGATTCCTGGGAATTTTTTTAAAGAATCTTATCTGTAACTTGACTTTTTTTTAAAAGATTTATTTATTTGAAAGTCAGAGTTACACAGAGAGAGGAGAGGCAGAGAGAGAGAAAGGTCTTCCATCTGATGCTGCAGTCCCCAGATGGCCACAATGGCTGGAGCTGCACCGATCCGAAGCCAGGAGCCAGAAGCTTCCTCTGAGTCTCCCACGGGGGTGCAGGGGCCCAAGGGCTTGGGCCATCCTCTACTGCTTTCCCAGGCCATAGCATAGAGCTGAGTTGGGAGAGGAGCAGCCGGGACTAGAACTGTCACCCATATGGGATGCAGGTCGCTTCAGGCCAGGGCATTAACCTGCTGCGCCACAGCGCTGGCCCCTATAAACTGACTCTTCTAATCATCTCATTTTATGTTTTTTTTTCCTTGCCTCATTGCAATGGCCAAACTTTCTAGTAAAATCATGAATAGAAATTGTGAGGATAGAAAAAGATATTTGGCCTAGTGATTAAGACACCTGTTGAGAAGCCCATTGCCATAATAGTACCAGTGTTCATTTCCAGTTCTGGTTCATGATTCTAGTTCCAGCCTCTTAAAAATACAGACCCTGGGTGAGGGGGTGGGAACGGCAGCTGATGGCTCAAGTAATTGGGTTTCTTCCAGCCACATAGGAGATCTGGATTGAGTTCCTGGCATCTGGCTTCCAGCTAGCCAGTCCCTTGCCATTGCAGGCGTTTGGAGACTGAACCAGCAAATAACAGCACTCTCTCTCTCCGGCTTCCTCCCTCCTTCCCTCCCTCCCTTCCTTCCTCTGTTTCCCCTCCCCCCTTACCTATCTGCTCCCCTCCCCCTTCCTCTCACTTGCTCCCTCTATCCTTGTATCTAGGTGTATCTCTGACTGTCTCTGTCTGACTCAAATAAAAAAAAAATGTTAAGGTAGACACCATGCTTTATCTCTGCTTTTAGGAGAAAGGTGTTACTATTCCATCACTGAATGTGATTTTATTTTATTTTTTTTACTTAATGTGATTATAACATTTAAGTTCTTTTCTACTGTTTATAGTTTGTGGAAAGTTTTCAGTATGATGTTAAAATGTCACATATATTTTCTGCATTGTTGAAAAGATCATGTGGATATTCTTTAACATGGTGAATTACAGTAATGAATTTTCAAATGTTAAATCAATCTTAAGTTTCTGATTCAGTTCTCTGGATTGACTTGCTAAGGTAATTACACTTTCATGGTTATGTGCACTATTTGTAGTAAGTGTATTGTAAGACCTTTGTCTATGTTTGCTACACAAGTGATGTTAAAGTCACAATGAATTTAAAAGTGTTCTATTTTCTGCCAGAGTTTATGGAGAATTGCATATACTCCTTCCTTAAATGTTTATCAGAATTCACCCATGAAATCATTTGACTCAGTCATTTTCCTTGCATTTCACTATTATTATCTCAATATATGATCAATTATGGGCTATCCAGGCTATCCATTTCTTTTTGAGTGGGCATTCACATTTTTTTTGTCTTTCAGATCATTTTTCATTACATCTAAGTTAAAAGTTTCTCAGCATAGTTTGTAATATCATTTCACTGTTCTTTCAAAGTCTAAAGGATCTTTCATTTCTGATATTGGTGGTTTGTAACTGCTCAGTCTTGGCTGAATATTTTGATCCTAATCTTTATGATGGGTAAGCTTTGTAATTGTTTCTACATTTTGCCTCTTTTTACTGTGTTTTAAATTTTTTGTTTGTTTATTTGAGAGAGAGAGCAAATGCTCCCATCCACTGGTTCACTCCCCCAATTCCTGTAAGGTTTGAGGCTGGGCTAGGTTAAAGCCAGAGCCAGGAATTCTATCCCAACTCTCTAATTCAGGTGGCAGGAACTCAGTTACTGAAGCCATCAAAGCTGCCTTCCCTAGCAGGAAGGTGGGATCCTGAGGTAGATATGGAATTCAGGCACTCTGATGAGGAACACAGGTATCTGAACTGCTTCTTTTTTTTTTTTTTCTTTTTAAAGATTTATTTGAAAGGCAGAGTTACAGTGAGACAGAGGAAGATGCAGAGAGAGAGAGAGAGAGAGATTCCATCCACTGATTCACTCCCCAAATGACCGTAGCATCCAGAGCTGGGAGCTTCTTCTGGGTCTCCCACATGGGTGCAGAGGCCCAAGCACCCAGGCCATCCTCCACTGCTTTCCCAGGCCACAAGCAGAAAGCTGGATAGAAAGTGGAGCAGCTGAGACTTGAACTGGTGCTCATATGGGATGCCGGCACTGCAGGGGGCAGCTTTACCCACTACACTATAGCATGGGCCCCTGAACTGCTTCTTACTTGACAGAGAGAGAAAGAGAGGGAGGGGAGAGAGAGAGAGAGGGAGGGAGGGAGACAGAGCTTCTATTTGCTGGCTCACTCCCCAGATGGCCGTGAGGGCCAGGGCTGAAACCGGCTCTCACAGGGTGGCAGGAACTCAAGTACTTGAGCCATCATCTACTGCTCTCTAGGCACATTAGCAAGGGACTGAATAGGAGGGAGAACATCTGGAATCGGTACCCCCAGATGAGTTGCAGGCATTCCAAGTGGCAGCTTAACCCATGGTGAAACAAGTCCCAGGAATCTTCACGTATTTTGAGCTTCAGTTATCTGGTATGAAAGCAAGTATGATTGCTGTGATTTGCTATTCTCTTGTCATTAGTAAACATGTCTCTGTGTGACTGGCAATATTTATTGAAGTCATTTTTATCTGATATAGTTATTGCTACTGTAACTTTCTATGCTTACTGTTATATGCTATATCTTTTCTTTTTACTATCAATATATTCGTGACTTTAGTCCATCTCTGTTCTAGTTTTTTCTCCCCAAAGATAATTGATATTTTAGATTTTGGAAGGCAATTTGCCTGTTTAGCTTCAAATTGCAGACTTCACACCTGCAGTGTGTAGTAGCTCATATCTTACTTGTTTTGTCATTCGCAGTTATGAGTTTGAATTTTGCACACCATTCTTTGTGAGGTCCAACCAGGACCTGGGGCTAAGTGTGTGCATGAAACTAACAGTTCTTTATCCTCAGAACTCTCCTGTCTCCTATTCTTTATGAGCCCTTGTTACCCCAGAGATCTTTCACCTGATTCTTCTGACCAGAAGTCGTTTTTTTAACCTGTCTTCACAGCAACTGTAGCTGCTCTAGAGATAAATAACCAATGATATGGGGATTTTAATTTTTACTGATCCAAGCTTTGACTCCTCTTCAGAAACCATCATCTTTGTTCATCCTCCAAAGCCCTTATCTATATGGATTGTGAATTTTACTCAGTGTATATAGCAGTTATTTGTGTGAGTATTGGAGTTTTAAGAGCTTCTTCATCAATTTCAAACACACAAATTTTATGTTTAATTAATTTTCTTTAAGTTAGTAATGAGTAGTTTTCTCTCAAATGAGGGATAAAGATTTGATACATTTTCTCAAGTGCATTAGAATGTATTTTGAAGGAACAATAATCATGGTTCTTTCCTGAAATTTTAATTTACATATAAATTCTGTTAAATGTGTTAGTTGATTTCAATGTACATATTAAAAAGCACAGGACTAAATTTTTCAGATAATGTATTATTACACACCTTTTGGGTAAAAGATTTCTGCTTCAATGCCTCTAAAGCATGGTTCAGTCACGTTTAATTAACTTAAGAATAAGACACTTGTAACATTAATCCACAAAGCTGAACTTACAATTTATAAGAGATGGCAACTTTGAAGTTGACATTTCTTTCACATCAATGAGATTGCAGATGAAGTGCAAATGGCAAATTATACAAAATAAAAGTTTAATCATGAGAGGGAACTTCTGTTGAATAATTCTGTTTGACTAATAATCTATAAGCAGATATCATGCTATTTAATTTTACAGAGAGGTATAACTGCTACTGAAAAATTGCTGCCATTTGTCAATGACACCCATCCAAGTTCTTCCCTCATCCTGTATACACAGTTGATGATTGTAATCACTTGGTTATGAACTGGCCTTTTTGGGCTTCATAACTTCATCATAGAAAAACAATTAAAGATTTCACTATGCCCATTCGCCTTTTATTTTTTCCCAGTCTTTTCTTAGTTCTTATGAAGCTACAATTTTTTTTCCATCTTATCCCAGTTACCTACTTCATAAAAGATATAAAAGTCAACAAAGTATGAACTATTGCTGTTGTTCACTGGGGAAATGTTCTATTTTGTCAAAGACTGTCTGAAAATGGTCTCAAGGATTGAAAATAGAATTTACTCCATTAACATGGGTTCCAAGAAGCAGGTGTTTGGCCTAGCAGTCAACTTGCTAGTTGAAGCACCTGCATCCCATACCATAATAGCTGGATTCAATACCAAGCTCAGGCTCCCGAACCCAACTTGCTGCCACTGCAAGCCCTGGGAGTCAGCAGGTGATAGCTCATTTATCTGGATCCTTGCCACATCCATAGGAGACCTTGATTGAATTCCTATCTCCCATATTCAGCCTGGCCCTGCTCCATTCTTCATAAGCATTTGGGGAGTGAGTAATCAGATGGGAGCTCTCTTTGTCTCTCAAATAAATAATAATTTAGAGATAAAATGAAAAAAATAATAATAATTTTAAAAATAATAATTTAGAGATAAAAGTGTGATGTATCTTACTTGTCACACTATCTAGACTTTAAAATGTTATTAAGGTTCCCTAAGATTGGATGAGGTTATTTATTAGGGCTACAAATATTAAAACCTATCACACTTATAACAACATAAACACCAACTACCCAAGCGTAAGTAGATAATTAAAAGCTATCTTTCCACATTAAGCATTGTCAAATCTGAGATGTAGTATCTGAATATGTTATATAGATCAGTACTTTAAAACTGATCATACTTGTGGAATTTTTATTTATTTTTAAAGATTTACTTATTTGAAAGTTACACAGAGAGAAAAGGAGAGGCAGAGAGAGGTCTTCCATCTGCTGGTTCACTCCCCAAGTGGCCGCAGTGGCCAGAGCTGCGCTGATCTGAAGCCAGGAGCCAGAAGCCTCTTCCAGTCTCCCATGTGGGTGCAGTGGCCCAAGGACTTGGGCCGTCTTACACTGCTTTCCCTGTCCACAGCAGAGAGCTGGATTGGAAGTGGAGCAGCTGGGACTCAAACCAGCGCCCATATGGGATGCTGGCACTGCAGGTGGCGGCTTTACCCACTATGCCACTATGCCAGTCCCCAAATGGTCAAATTTGACCATTTGACAAAGTTACACCCCAATAGGTAGAAACCAATAGAGGGAAGATAAGTATTATTTGAATTAATCTTTGTAATGGGATTTAGACTGTCTGACTGCTAACTACAGTCCTGTCTACCCACAGTTCCACATTCATAGATTCAACTAGTTTCAGACTGAAAATATAAAAAAAAAATGCATCTTTTGTAATGAACATGTACAGCTTTATGCTTTCATTATTCTCTAAACAACATGAGGATGCTTAATCAGTTTGTGGGCAAATGGAATTGAAAGAAAATGAACATTTTCCATGAACTTTGTGAAATACGCTTGCATAGTATAAAAACTATTAATATGCATTTACATTGCATTAGGAATGATAAGTGATCTAGAGCTGATTTAAAGTATGTGAGAGGCTGTGTTCGGCTTATATGCAAAGACTGTTGCTTTTTAAATAAGGGACTTAAGTGTCCTTGCCTTTATGTAAAACTTTTGTATCTTTGAAAGCCGCAGAAACAAATCCCCTGTTAATGCTAGGGGACATCTTCATCTATATAACAATAACTAATTGTATAGCTTGAGCTGATTTAATTAACCTCTAAAGTGTCTGTTTCTTCAACTGTGAAATTAATTTTTTATGAAATCACCTCTAAGTTCTCCATTTTCTCTAAAAATTGGCATTTCCATAAATAAAAGTCTTAATGTAAGCAAGAAATTCCACGCCTAGTGAAAGTCTCTTTGTGGTTTAGAGAACTTTAATAACAATTCTCATAATTATAGTTACCTGTCTGTGTTTTGAGATCTTAAAAACAATTAGTCTGTGTCTTAAAGGAGCTATTTTTATTGAATCAAAAGGTAAGTGTATGAAAATATAATGAGCAATCCAGAAAGTGTTATAGGAATGCTTACATTTTAGATCATAGAATATTTAAAAGATCTTAGAATCTGTATCACATCAAACAGAATATTTAAAAGATCTTAAATAGTTTGTTTCAGCCCTGTTTTTTTTTTTTTTTGATTTTTACTTCTGTGCTAAGAAAGATTGTCTCATTCACTATACTTTAGTATTTCAAACTGATCTTTTTTTAAAAAAAATATTTATTTATTTGAAAGGCTCAGTTGCAGATTGAGTTACAGAGAGGCAGCGGCAGAGTTAGAGAGAGAGAGAGGTCTTCCATCTTCTGGTTCCCTCCCCAAATGGCAGTGATGGTTGGAGCTGGGCTGTTCTGATGCCAAGAACCAGGAGCTTCCTTTGGGTCTCCCATGTGGGTGCAGGGGCCCAAGCCATTAAGCCATTTTCCAGTGCTTTCCCAGGCACATCAGCAGAGAGCTGGATTGGAAGCAGAACAGCCAGTACACAAACTGGTGCCCATATGGGATGGCGGCATTGCAGCCTGTGGCCTTATCTGCTATGCCACAGAGCCACTCCCGGCTGATCTTATGAACCATAAAAGTCCTGCCTTTACTTTTTCTTCTCTTTCATATGAAGTCACTGATCTTATGATACTGACATTTTATAAAAGAAAAGATCATCCTTCTCCTATGTAAAAGTTTGGACCTTTGAACAAACTTGATCCACTTGTAAGAAGTATAAGTACAACATTCGTTTGTTGTGTAAGACACACATTGATGAAATGATTTTATCAAGGGGCCCTTAATAAGTAACCATCTTTACAGTTCTATGTGTGTGTGTGTATGGGGGGGAAATCCAACCACTTGCTAGGTGACAGTTCTTCTGAGAGTCATTCATGACACAGCCTGCAGTTACATAGACCACAGCTGTACCAACAAGGATGTTCACAAACTACTTGAATCATATTTGCTGTGAATTTATTTAGTATGCTGAAAAAGTGAATTAGTCACTGGTTATCTTAAATTATATTATAAAAATACACTTAAATCTTATACCTCTCATTTCTTTGCAATGATTTCTATGAACTATAATTCTTATTTAAATAAGTTAAAGGTAAATAATTTCAGAGAGCTAAATATTCCTGAATTTCTGGATGTACATTGACGTTGTACCTGAAATATTCAGGAGTAATATTTCCCTTCAGAACTCTAGCTCCTGAGTATTTGCACTTTGAAAATAAATATATTCATATATGTTTTGCCATCAAATAAATAGTTGAATATGTTGCACATGTTCTTTTGGAGAAAAAAGACTATGCTTCAATCACAATTTCATGGTTAAGATACAGTGTGTCATCTTAAATTTTCCTCAGTTGGGGACAAGGACACAGTATTGCCTGCAAATTGTGAGTTGGAATAGCCAAACACTTAGAAAAAAGTCTAGTTTTAGTTGTGACAGTGGCAGTGACCAAGAAAATAGATAAGAACTGTTATTTTAGCTTTCTCTCAAGATAGGAAGTCAGCTCATGCTCCACTGTAACATTTGGACATAACACAGCGTGGATGGAAGAACTTGACCTCCCATAAGCTACATTTTCCTCTGGCTATGTAAATCTAGGATCAGAGTACAGGAGAAAAGCCATCAGCCCTGCTATGTGTGTTGCCAGAATATTTTTTAAGGTTTTATTTATTTGAGAAGTAGAGTTACAGAGAGAGGGAGAGACAGAGAAATGTATGCCATCCACTGGTTCACTCCCCAAATGGCTGCAATGGCTGGAGCTTCTTCAGATCTCCTAAGCAGGTGCAGGGGCCCAAGCACGAGGGCCATGTTAACTGCTTTCCCAGGCCATAGCAGAGAGCTGGATCAGAAGAGGAGCAGCTGGGACTTGAACAGGCACCCACATGGGATTTCAGTGCCGCAGGCAGAGCATTAACCTACTGCGCCACAGTGCTGGCCCCATCAGAATATTTTTAAAGCAGCCCTTTATACAGGATAAAATTTATTCATTTCACAGCAGCGATATTTGGACCTTTGAACAAACTTGATCCACTTGTAAGAAGTATGGTAAGTACAACATTTGTTTGTGTGTAAGACACACATTGATGAAATGATTTTTATCAAGGGGCCCTTAATAAGTAACCATCTTTACAGATTCTGTGCTTCAGGCAGAGTTGTCCATGCAAAACCTACATTACAGTAAGTAATTGTTTACTTCTTAAGAATACATAAATTTCAACAATGTTGCATAACGGCATATATTATAGAGACAAGTTTATAAAAATAAAGGTAAATAATCGTAGTTTAATGGGGGCACACACCAAGACCAGGGACAAGCTACTATTTGAGTAATCTCCTTTCTACATGTTTTATTTGAAGATGGTAGCTTTTCAGACAGTGCCATCTTTTAAGACGCTACAGTTCCTTTTCTAACAAATGAATACTCTGTGAGCTGATCACGTGCTTTGTTACATTGGGTGATGTCAGCGGACTCTCAAGATCACCTTCCTGAGTGGGTAGCCCTGGACTCCACTTTCCAAGTCTGGCTATTCTCTTTATCTTCCCTGTATGACCCTCAGACTTCAGTCTCCTGCTTATCAGCCTTCATTACAGCATTAGATTTGTTAGCTAAGAAACTATCCACCTTCTGAGTTAAGAATCAGACCATCCTGTAGCAATCCTCATGCCTCTTGTTTCCTCTAAGACCTCAGAGGAACTCTGAGTGTAACTATCTGCCAACTCGATGCAATGAACAGCCCTCTCTCAGACTGAACTGTTTACCCACCATAGTTCTGCTCTTCCACGGTGATTGTTGTCATGATTCACAACCGTTGTCTCTTTCCTTCAAGGAAGTGTCACTCAGATTTATTCCACCTCCTTCATTCTAAATTGAAGCCTTATTATTTCATGACCCTATACCTACAATGGTCTTTAAGCTGTTATCTTGCTCTCTGTCAATTTTCCAATATAAATATTATAGTCCATTTTGCTTTTATCAGATCATTTGTTTTTTTTGAAACCAGTAAGTAACTACTTCTTTGCTACCATGTTATAGAAGCATCAGTATGAGATTTACCATCTCATATACAAGATTTATGTTTACTTAAAAATCTGTCTCCAATTATATCTCTTGCACATATAGCCACAAAAAATTAAGAAAGCATTAGTTACCCAACTTTAATTATGATATTTTCAATCATATTTTATTATATTTTTAAGAACACTTGCTATAATGTAATTAAGAACTTCATAACCCACTGTTAACTTTTTTTACAACTTATTGCTCAAACAAGAGTATGATATAGATTGTCATATCTCCATAGAACATGAAGATTGATAGATAACAATAAAGTTACAGAGAAAAATAGCTATAACAATTCACCTATTCTTCAGGAGTAGCTTATGAAATACTTTTGGAAAATAAGGGAATTGGTAGATTGTCTTTTTTGAGCAAATAATGATCCCCATGCATTTACTGAGTGTAATTAGTGATTGGGAGACCAAAATGCTTATATAATTTAATGCTTATAAGAAGCATACTAGTCCCATTGTTTGTCTTGTTTTGAAGATGGGAAAACTATGAATTACAGAAATTATGATTTTTAAACTTTCCGAGATGCTACAGTCTCTGCAAGGGAAAGTTACCATTTTAAAATCTTTTGTCAAGGTGGCATGTACCAATGCCATCTCACTAGTCCCAGTGATCAATTTCAGTTCACAATTGATCACACTGATAGGTCTAAGAGTCAAAGGGATCACACAAACAAGGCTAGTGTCTGCTAATACTAGCTGATAGAATCAAAAAGGGAGAGAACGCTCCAACATGGGAAGCGGGATACACAGCAGACTCATAGAATGGCAGATGTCCTAAACAGCACTCTGGACTCAGAATCAGCCCTTAAGGCACTCAGACCTGGCTGAAGAGCCCATGAGAGTATTTTAGTCATGGAAAGCCTAAACACTGTGGCAATAAAATAAATAAATGACCTAAATGAAAGATCTCTGTGAGTGAGATCCCAGTAGAAAGAATGGTCCATCAAAGAAGGAGGTAACTTTCTCTGAAGGGAGGAGAGACTTCCACTTTGACTATGACCTTGTCTAAATAAGATCAGAGTTGGCAAACTCAAAAGGCTTTCATAGCCTTGGCAACTCATGACAAGAGCCTAGAGTGATTCCTGACGCCATAAACAAGAGTGTGAAATTGTTAAGTCAACAACAGGAGTCACTGTGCACTTACTCCCTATGTAGGATCTCTGTCCTTAATGTGTTGTACAATGTGAATTAATGCTATAACTAGTACTCAAACTGTACTTTATACTTGGTGTTTCTGTGTGGGTGTAAACTGTTGAATACTTTACTTAATATATACTAAATTGATCTTCTGTATATAAAGATAATTGAAAATGAATCTTGATGAGAATGGAATTGGAGAGGGAGCAAGAGATGGGATGGTTGCAGGTAGGAGGGAGGTTATGGGGGGAGAAAAGCCACTGTAATCCAAAAGCTGTACTTTGGAAATTTATATTTATTGAATAAAAGTTAATAAAAATAAAATATTTTGTCACTCCATGACTTTTCCTACAGTGTTCTTTTTTGTTTATTTTCTCTTTTGATAAATATTTTCACAGTTCTGTATGATTTGAAGGTCTCTTCATAATATGTGTCTACGCTAGGCAGAAGAGAAGTGCATTTTTGTCTAAAAATTGAGTGAACGAGTTGACATTTGAACTTTTTTACAGTTGACATTTGAACTTTTTTTTTTGAAATTTTACTTTTTCTGGATATAAAATAAACTGAAGATGAAATTAGTGGACAGGAAGAACAGAGAGAAAAGGCTAATGTAAGCAGTTTCTACACATTGTCAAATCATGGCATTTTCCACTAGAGAATGTTACCCAATTAACTAAAATTTACTCAAATATTACAAACAAAAACCAAGAACTTTTATCTTGCCCTTGAAATTCATCCAACCTTTGTGCAGTATCTACCATTAGATTGGATCATAAGGGCCGGCATTATGGCACAGTGGGTTAACACCCTGGTCTGAAGTGCCAGCATCCCATATGGGCGCCAGTTCTAGTCCCAGCTGCTCCACTTCCAGTCCAGCTCTCTGCTATGTCCTGGGAAAGCAGTAGAAGATGGCCCAAGACCTTGGGCTTCTGCACTGCAAGGGAGACCCGTAAGAAGCTCCTGGCTTCAGATCAGCGCAACTCTGGCCATTTCGGCTAATTGTGGAGTGAAGCAGCGGATGGAAGACCTCTCTCTCTGCCTCTCCTCTCTCTGTGTAGCTCTTTCAAATAAATAAATAAATCTTTTTAAAAAAGATATGATCTTTTTCTTATCTTCTGACAACACTGAATGAAAATTATGAATTTTTTATTCATAATTTGCAACTAATTTATGATAAGGATGTGGTAAAAATACTCAGATATTTGAATCATATGGTTTCATGGTTTAATATCTTCATTTCAGATGTCACTAGATATTGTGTCTCTCAAATTCATGTCATAGAGCTTTTTGGTAAAGTGAAGTTCATTAGAAAAATTGAAATTGTCATACATATTAATAAAAATGTTCCAAATGTTAATATAAAAATATATTACCAATTTTAATAATTGAAAATTTCTATTGACACTGGTTTACAAAATTGGAATTTTATTGTGTAACAAATAAATTGGTAAACTATTTCTAAGTGCTGATAATAGTTTGAGGTGCAATCTTAACTATTGAAAGCATAACTTTATGATTCTACAAGTAGAACTCACGTATTAGATCTTTGTATTTTAGTAAACACCTTCTGTCTCTTTTGTTTTGAAATTGCAAAGAGGAGGTATCATTATTTTGATTTTAAAAATGGAGTCAGCCAAGTCTAAAGATAAATCAAACTAAATCAAGCAATACTACTTACAAAGTGTTAGGAGGCAGAAATGTGTTCTTATGTTTTCTTGTCCACATCTTGTGTGGCTTGTCACTGAGTGCTGATTAATTTCTTTGGAATTGTTTGTTTCACTTTCCTCTGGAGAGCTGGATTGTTGACTCTAACAGTGGGTCACAGCTCCTCATAAATACTTGGCTGGAGGACTCTCGTCCTCTTTAATAGACTCTGGAGTGCAATGAGCCTAGAAATTCTGCAAGGAAACCCTTGAAGGAGTGAGGAAAGAAGGGTGCATTTTTTCTTAGACCCATTCCTGCTTTAGCAATATCACAAAAGTCAAAGTTAAAAATGCAAGATATGACTGCCAGCACTGATGACCTGGGCTGGTTCTCATGGAGGTGTCCTTTAGTGCAGGTAGGGGCGATCTAAGTGCCTGTGCAACAAAAATACAGGGATCTGTGCTCCTGTGTTCTAAGACTATAACAAACTTTGTCTCTTACTACTTTGGGAAGTAAGAAATAGGGAAAGGGTTAGGCCAGAGGAAAGAATGAGAGCTTTCATTTTTCCTCCCCTGCCTTGATTAGAAGCCATTAAAGACAACATATGACATTTGATTGTCTCAAGCTGAATATCTCCACTGGTCTGTGATACTGGACTATTAAGGGATTGGGAAGAAATGGGTTCCAAGGTAGAAGACTTAGGACTCGAAGTTACATTAATTTCTAAGAGTTATCGACTAAAATAGCCTACAGAGACCATGCTTACTTGCAGCTTTGCCCTGTGATCCCTTCCACTGCTTCTCAGTGACTCGGATACTAATGTGATAAAGATGTGCTTGTGATATTTGGAGATGATTAACTATGGGAGATTTGGCTAAGATCCTTGAAGAAGTAATACAAATTTAATTCAAATAGTATCACAATATTATGTGAATCAGATGATTCTGCATAAGAGAAATTTGAGTGAAAGACTTGCATATGAAAGGACATGTATTTACACAAATATGTAGGTAGAGATACTATTTGATAACTGTTACATGAGAAACTATGTGGATATTTTAGTTATTACCTTTGGTGCAGCATGAACAAATAGAATTATGTGGCATCAAAAACATTGTTATATCATTTTAATTCATTTTTGGAAGCAATGTATTAAAATTAAAAGAATGAATAGGCCAGCGCCACGGCTCACTAGGCTAATCCTCCATCTAGCGGCGCCGGCACACCGGGTTCTAGTCCCGGTCGGGGCGCCGGATTCTGTCCCGGTTGCCCCTCTTCCAGGCTAGCTCTCTGCTGTGGCCAGGGAGTGCAGTGGAGGATGGCCCAAGTGCTTGGGCCCTGCACCCCATGGGAGACCAGAAGAAGCACCTGGCTCCTGCCATCGTGGCGGCCATTGGAGGGTGAACCAACGGCAAAAGGAAGACCTTTCTCTCTGTCTCTCTCACTGTCCACTCTGCCTGTCAAAAAATAAAAAATAAAAAATAAAAAATAAATAAAAAAAAGAATGAATAGTTCTGTGGCATTATGCCTTTATTATGTCCTTTAGCATTTATTACAACTTAACACTATCAAGTTCTTGTATAATGTTTATCTTTTCTACTGTACCATAATCTTCAAATTACATCTATTTCATTCACTAGTACAGATTCAACCAGTACTTACTACAGTATCTGGTCCAAGATATATGTTATTAGTGTGTGATATATGGCATAAAAATTTAATGAACATGGTATAGAAGACTTTTGCCTGAGTGGAATAACCTAATAAATAGGCTCAAAATCAATATGAAGAGATCATTGAAAAACTAAATTAAATTCAACACATTAATACTACCATAAAGCTAAGAAATAACCCCAACTAGAGTATCCTAGCTTTATTATTAAACATGGTAGAATAACAACTTTGTGTTTACATATGGCTTTGAACACATGCAGTCTGAAGGCACAAGTAGTCACAAAACAGGGATACCCTGACAGTTTCAGCTTTATCCCAAATGATGAAGCATCTCTGACTCTTTCTCAGTTGAGATAAAAAACTTGCCTGCTAACCATACTCTGTCATGAAGAAAATGGGAAGGCTTTTATCTGAAAATGAGGCAATAAAAAAGATGCACCACAGATATTAGCAGATGTTACCTCAAGTGAAATATGGCAGTCTGATCTCTCTGTAGTGAGGACTGTCATTTCTCAAACTACTTTTATGACAAGAAATTGTGGTGAGATTTCAGTTTTTCTCTTAAATTTGAGTGGACAACCATCGATGGTTGGATATTAACATGAAAGAGATAATAGTGAGAAAGCTAGAGATAGAACATGAAAATGGGAAGAATAAGATGAAATGTTTCAGGTGTGGCATTGTGGCACATTGAGTAGTAACTTACATTGTAGTTCCAGAATGAGTCCTGGTTGCACTGCTTCAGATCCAGGTCCCTGCTGATTCAGGTGGGAAAGCAGCTAATTATGGCCTGAGTAATTGTACCCCTGCCACCTGCATGGGAGACCTAGTTGGAGTTCCTGGCTCCTGGCTTCATCCTGGTCCTACAGCAGCCATTGCAGCCATGGTGGAGTGAATCAGTGGATGAAATATCTCCCACTTTTTGTCTTTGTTTCTCTCTCTCTCACACACACACACACACACACTCTCTCTCCCTCTCTATTTCTCTCTTACTCTGCCTTTCAAATACATAGCAAATAATATTTTAGAAGAAAAATATCAATATTCACCTACAAATTATTTTGCTGATGACAAGATCCTATAAAAAGGAACATATAATTAAAGTCGAAGTTGAGGACATTGGAAAAGAACAAAAAGACTTAGGTATGAAATATAAATAGGCAAATTCAAGACAAAGAGAAGCTCAGTCCATAAAGGTCCACAGGAATTACAGAAAGAAAATAAGATGTAAAAATAATCATTTTCAAAAGAATTCAAAAAGCTTTATATATTTTAAATATAATTGTTTCTTTAAGATTTATTTATTTGGGCCATCGCCGCGGCTCACTTGGCTAATACTCTGCCTGCAGCGCTGGCACTCGGGGTTCTAGTCCCAGTTGGGGCGCCGGATTCAGTCCCAATTACTCCTCTTCCAGTCCAGCTCTCTGCTGTGGCCCGGGAGTGCAGTGGAGGATGGCCCAAGTGCTTGGGCCCGGCACCTGCATGGGAGACCAGGAGGAAGCACCTGGCTCCTGGCTTCAGATTGGTGCAGCACACTGGCAGCAGCACGCCAGCCGTAGCGGCCGTTTGGGGGGGTGAACCAACAGAAAAAGAAGACCATTCTCTCTCTCTCTCCCTCTCTCTCTCTCTCTCTCTCTCACTGTCTAACTCTACCTGTCAAAAAAAAAAAAAAGGTTTATTTATTTGAAAGGCAGTGTTACAGAAAGGGTGGGGAGGACAGAGAAGGGAGCTAAATTGGAAGTGGAGCAGCTGGAATTTGAAAGGTTAATCATATGAGAAGCGACTATCTCAGACTTTGATTTATCCCACTAAGCCACAATGACAGCCTCTAGGAAAAAGTCATTGCCATAGGAAATGGCTGGAGAAAAAAAGAAGAAAGAATTCATGCTACAGACTGTCTTTAAGAAATTCCAGAATGTTGAAAATAGAGTCTAAAAATTTACAGAGAAAAAACAAGTTGGCAATACAGAGGATAGAATATCCAAAGAGTATATTGTTTTAAAAAAATTATTCTTGTTGAAGTGAAATGGATACTATGAGAAACAGTGACTTGATCAGCTCTTGTCCTGTTGATGTACAATGTAATACTTTATCCATTTTAGTATTTTTTTTTTGTTCTAGTGCTATTGGTTGAACTCTTTGATTAACACACAATTATTCTTAGGTGTTTAAATTTTCACTGAAAAGTGATCCCTGTTAGGAATTTGGAAAACATTATGCTGAGTGAAATAAGCCAGTCCCAAAGGGACAAATATCATATGTTCTCCCTGATTGGTGACAACTAACTGAGCACCAAAAAGGAAACCTGTTAAAGTGAAATGAACACTATGAGAAACAGTGACTTGATCAGCCCTTGCCCTGACAGTTGATGAACAACTTAATATGTTATCACTCTTAGTATTTTTTTTTTTTGTTTGTTCTACTTAATACTTTTGGTTGAATACTGTAGTCAATACACAGTTATTCTTACGTGTTGAAACTTAACTGAAAAGTGATCGCTGGTAAATATAAGAGTGGGAATAAGAGAGGGAAGAGATGTGCAATTTGGGACATGCTCAATCGGACTTGCCCTAAACGGTAGAGTTAGAAACATACCAGGGGATTCCAATTCAAGCCCATCAAGGTGGCATGTACCAATGCCATCACACTAGTCCCAGTGATCAATTTCTGTTCACAAATGATCATAATGATAGGACTAAGAGACAAAGTGGTCACATAAACAAGACTAGTGTCTGCAAATACTAGCTGATAGAATCAAAAAGGGAGAGAACGACCCAACATGGGAAGCGAGATACACATCAGACTCATAGAATGGCAGATGTCCTAAACAGCACTCTGGACTCAGAATCAGCCCTTAAGGCACTCAGACCTGGCTGAAGAGCCCATGAGAGTATTTTAGTCATGGAAAGCCTAAACACTGTGGCAATAAAATAAATAAATGACCTAAATGAAAGATCTCTGTGAGTGAGATCCCAGTAGAAAGAATGGTCCATCAAAGAAGGAGGTAACTTTCTCTGAAGGGAGGAGAGACTTCCACTTTGACTATGACCTTGTCTAAATAAGATCAGAGTTGGCAAACTCAAAAGGCTTTCATAGCCTTGGCAGCTCATGACAAGAGCCTAGGGTGATTACTGATGCCATAAACAAGAGTGTGAAATTGTTAAGTCAACAACAGGAGTCACTGTGCACTTACTCCTCATGTAGGATCTTTGTCCTTAATGTGCTGTACATTGTGATTTAATGCTATAACCAGTACACAAACAGAATTTTTCACTTTGTGTTTCTATGTGGGTGCAAACTGTTGAAATCTTTACTTAATATATGCTAAACTGATCTTCTGTATATAAAGAGAATTGAAAATGGATGTTGATGTGAATGGAAGGGGAGAGGGAGAGGGTGAGGGGAGGGTTGCGGGTGGGAGGGAAGTTGTGTGTGGGGGGAAGCCCTTGTAATCCATAAGCTGTACTTTGGAAATTTTTATTCATTAAATAAAAGTTAAAAAAATTATTTGAAAGAGAAAAAAAAAAAAAAAAAAACCAGAGAAACAGATTGAGATCTTCCATCTGGTGGTTTATCTTTCAAGTGACTGCAATAGACAGGACTTGACCAGTTCCAAGTCAGATGCCAGGAATTCAATCCAGATCTCCTTTTCATGCACAAAGACCATGGAAGACACAATTAACTTACATGTGCAGGCTTGCTAGCCTCAGGTCTCAAGAGTTAAGGCCAGATCCTTTGTCTTTCCTTACTTATATACCCTAAATTTAGCAAGGCAGTAAGGAGGTAGTTTCCAGGGATTCTCAGGGCAGTTTCGGGGAGCACACTGTTCCTTAGCCCTCAGGGATTAACAAATCACAGCTGCAAGGTAGGACAGTTTTTATAGTACAAGACCCAGTAAATTATAACTTAAAGGCAATTTTCCAGGAGGCACACAACTATCTTAGATATGTGGCTATGGCAGGTGGGGAACCAGTTTCTAAAGTCAGTATGGGTCTGCTTAGACCCAGCTGGCCCTTTGATAATAAGCGGAATGAAGTCTGTAGCATTCCCTCAAACTGGCTCCTTTAATATCCAGCAATAGAGGGTCTGTAACATCATGTGTGGATGGCAGAGATTCAGTTACTTCAGCTTTCACTGCTGCTTCCCAGGGTGTATATTGGAAGGAAGCTGGAAACAGAAGGAGAGCAAGACTCAAAACTAGATACTCCAACTTAGAATGCATGTGGCTTAAAACTTTCTTAACAACTGCACCAAACATCCACCCTCAGAAGGAGTCTTCTATTAGCCATGGTAGGTATTAGAAGACATTAACAAAATAGTCTCAGAAACTAAAGGTCAATATTCCCAAGTTAAAGATCCATATCTATCAAATAGAGTATGGTATAAGTATTAAGGTATTTTTAGATACATAAGATTTAAGAACACTGACCTTCTCAGGAAACTTATAAACAATATTCATGTTGCAGCAATAATAACTGTAATAACAGTGTGTGAAAATAACAAAGAAGGAAGATGAGATTAGTGTTCAGGAGCAACAAAGGTTAACAGTCACCACAGCTGCTTCCCAGGGCATGCCTCAGCAGGGAACTAGAAATGAGAGTGGACCTGGGCCTCTAAGAGGCGCTCTGGTATGGGACGTATCTGTTCTAAGTGGTATATTAACTGGTACACCAAATTCTCCCCCAAACAATGAGTAATTCACTTTAGAGAAATCAAACTTGTATCAAATCAATATAAATAATGGCTCAGCTCTGGATATTATTTATATAGTCATTAATAATGAACATACTGAATACTGATTTATTTAAAACATACCTATATTGGATGGATGAGGAATAATCAGGTATTTTTTTGGAGAGAATGTAATTGAATATTTGAAAACAACATCTTCATCTCCTTTAATAGGTATCAATAGAGTATATGCAAAATTTTTACATCAAAATTCTATATAATAGTTATTGATCACCACATAATTGTTTAAAAAAATAGTAGTAGCTTAAAACAACATAAAAGCATTATCTCCATAGTTTCCGTGGGTCTGGAGTATGCTAGTGGCTTCAATATGTGGATTGGGTCTCTTATGAGGCCAGAGTTATGATATCAGCAGGACTGCAGTCATCGAGACATGATTGGCGCTTAAAGATTTGCTTTCAAAATGACTTATTTATGTGGGTGGTAACAGGCACCAGTTGATAGCAGAAGGTCTGCTTCCCCACAAGCCTGTTTAAAATGCAAGATATGGCAGCTGCCTTTCGAAGAGTAAGTGATTTTTTTAAAGAGAGTCTGTGTGAGAGAAATGTCTGCAATGATTATCCTCAGAAGTCAAACATTATTTTTAAAATATATCCTTTGATACTGCACTGAGCTCTGTTCTTCACGAAAGTGGCCTTGACATGGATAAGGACACCAGGCTAAAAAGATCACAGGTATCATCATGGAGACTGGCAACCACAAGCAATGTTAAGAGTGAACAGCGTGTGTGTGTGTGTGTGTGTGTGTGTGTATTCAACATAAAGTAAATCCTACAACCAAGCCAAGCAACAAAGGGCTATATGGGCTGAAACAGATATCAGTATTTTAGAAAGAATGTTTTATAATTATGCATGTGAATAGAAGTGCATATCTGAGGTTTTCTCTTCCTGAAATGCAGGTGCATATTTAACAGCTTCATTTGTTTGCTTTGTTATTATTGAAGGAGATCTTGAGTTACCTGAGGGCCAGCTGCCTCATTTAAATTCTGTATACAAAAACCATGGTGAAAGCAGGAGTCCGAACAATTGGTTGTTTAGTATTAATGTCTTTAACAGAACTGCAAAGCTTCAAGTACT
The DNA here is from genome assembly GCF_964237555.1 of Oryctolagus cuniculus. Classification (NCBI taxonomy): domain Eukaryota; kingdom Metazoa; phylum Chordata; class Mammalia; order Lagomorpha; family Leporidae; genus Oryctolagus; species Oryctolagus cuniculus. The sequence continues at coordinate 113,433,084 of NC_091434.1, forward strand.
GAGTAGGATGATTGAGAAAAACAAAAAATAGACACAAAGAAGGAAAGGAAAACAATAAAAAATAGTAGTAGACTAAAGGAATATTTTTAGAAAGAATCCTTCTTAGCACAACATTTATATTTTTAGACATTTCAGGAAATTAATCCAGCCACTTCATAATGGTTGAAAATTGGTATCTTAAGATATAGGTCTTTTTTGGCTACATATCTGTATTATCAGATCTATATACCTTTCATTTTCACATTATAAAGGAAATAGAATTTTAACAAAAGCCAGATCGTATGACAATATTCTTGAATTGTAGTGCATAAAAAAATCCTCATGCAGGAAATGAAAGAAAAAAAATGAGATGCTAACTTTTCATTTGGGAGTAAAATATAAAATGATTATAGAAAATAGATCATTTTCAAATTAATAGTCTGCACTTCAGGAGAAGAGCATATTTTTCTACTGCATAAAATATTTGGGAACACATTTCAGAAATCTAATCTTAATCTAAGTAATGAATATTCCAGAAAGAAAATTAATATCTTCAAGGAATGAAATACATTGTGTTAGGGAAGCAGATTTCAGTGCTACAGTAATTATGGCTTGGCCAACAGTTCCGTGTAAAACCTGATTTTGAAACAGTTTTTCCCCTCCATAGCCTTGTTAACAGAATTTAGTGACCATCTTACGCTTTGAATAAAATCCTATTTATTTTCTTTTTCATTGTAAGAATATGACTTTCTAACCTCTTCAAAAATATGTGTTTCTCTCAGGCTTCATGTTAGGAAAAGAGTTGCAGATTGATGCCTCCTCACATGGGGCACCAAAAATATTGGGAAAAGATGCTCAGAATAGAGAGGAGGCAGTTTAAGACTCTACAGCCAGACCAAATTTATGCAGAAAGAATAAATTTGTGGAGGTGGGTGAGCGACTGCCATTGTGCGCATTGATGGAACATGCGGAAAAAGGCCCTGACCCCAGGGGCTGGGTCTATTTATATTTTAGGAGGGCTGAGGACGGTGGTGGGGGTAGGAGGCAGCAGGTGGATATGAATTCCTGGAACTGGTCTTTCTGGTGGACTTGTGGGGGCCCTGGGAACCTGGGAAAGAATGTGGGGATGTAAAGTTGATAGGGTGTGAGACCCAATTGAGATTCAAGGGCAAGGGATAAATTCCGATTTTATCTATCTTTTGAGCAATGAGGGAGAATGACTAAGGCTAATGTCCTTGTTCCATCACTTCATCTACGGTGACATATAGGTATGAGAATCTCATTGAATCATTGGATTTTAGACGTGTACTTGGAAACATGTGACTGAAGTCAGATCATGAGGGAGAAGCAGCCTATAAATATGTGAGGTTCCACAGAAAACGATATAACAAAAATTATGCAAGTATTTCAAATTGTTTACACCAAAAAGTTGAAACTTATTTTATACTTATTTTTAAAATTTCCTATTTGCACAAATGTTTTGAAGTGCTGTTGTATTCAAAAACACTTGTCTTAGAGTCACAAGCCTGTTTCTGACTAGCTACTTACTATCAGTGCTTGGGTAAATCAAGTCCCTTTTGGGCTCTCTCAGCTATTCTCTTTCCAAACATCTGCAAAATATGGTGAGCATTGAACTTGAGAGACCTGAGAGGTCTCTGTCATATTTAATAATACTCAAGTTTGAATACAGAGTTAATGTGAAAAAAATTTAGAAAGTACATTTCTTATCAATTTGGTATTTTATCTGTATTAGATTTAGGATTATTCAGAAAATTTCTTGTGAATGCACTTCTAGGCATATGAGCTATATGACTATATGGTAGGAAACTAAGACATTTGGGACACTTCCCCACTATGCTGAGAGAGAAGGACATGTGTCCCACCAGAATTAATATTTTTATATCCCCAGCAACTGCTCTGTGCTTGATTGACTTCCCTTCTTGTGTTCAAACTTACATCTTGAAGAAGAATAAGATAGTCCAAACAGAATATGTATGTATTTGGTGACTATTAGCCAGAAATTTACCCCCTGAAGCAAAGATGTTAAGGCATTCCAGAAATGAAGAATGTTTGCTTAACTAGAACTAGCAGTGTTTTACTTCAGTGTGTTGTTAATACATGTGAATTTCTAATCAGCTATCTGCAGAGTTATTTTATGAATATGGTTGGGCTATCTGACCTCAACCAAAAGCCCCATTTTTCATTGAAATTTACTAGAAAATGTGTCAACATTTCACTTTCATTTTTATTCATCATATGTAGTGGAGTAGAATGCATCATTCTAGTTCTTAACAAAAAAAATAAATAAATCCTCTAATATGGTGGTATTTTCTGCCATCACATAGTGAGAAAGTATGTTTTGCAAGATGGACCTGAGTTAAAATATTATTTCTGCACTTCCTAATGATTATGATCCTAGACAAAGTACTTAATTTCTCCAAGTTTGTTTCCTCATCAATAAAAAGGGAATAGTAGTACTTCTTTCATAAAGCTTTACTTTTGATTACTGATACATATTCTAATCATATGCGAGGCTACTTCAAAAAGTTCATGAAAACTAAAATTAAGAGAATTTTTAGTGAAACTGAAAGCAATGCAATTTTTTCATAATTACATTTTCAATAAAGATATTGGTATGTCTCACACAAGTACATGACTTAAAATGCTAAAAAAGATATATTTAAAAAACAAACTTCTCATCATTTCCCATTCAATGCAATAAAAGTTTACAACTGATAATTTCTGAAGAATTTTGTGACTAGAGGGTGTGTTAGTTATGTAATATGGGGCATGAACCAAAGAATATGCTTCTTTTCAATGATGTAACTATGACTGCTAAGGACTTTCATGCACTGCTGTTGCGTCAGTGACTATTCATCCATTTGGATCACATTTCCAAAATGCATAGTGGTTGCTTCTAAAACTTACTGCTGAAGTGATTTCTAGGATACTATTTTGATAAAGACAGAAAATGAATCCCTTCGGTTCTTGGGATATTTTCTGGTTTGGTGATTGAGCAAGTTGGGAGTCCCCAGCAGACAGGAATTATTTAAAGACTAACATTGGTATAACATATCTGTTTTCTGATTTTAGATATACTGACATTATCTTTTGGCATAAACTGGAATATACTGTTTGCTGTATACTGATTCTCATATTCTTGGATCAGAGAACAGTTTTGTGTGTTCATCTCCAAAGGTTCTTTACAGCTTGAGAGTTTCCAAATTGTTTATCTAATATAACTATACCTATTGCCTCTCCACTATGTGAAATCTGCACTTTGATTCAAAGGGATATCTGCCTAGAGTAGACTCTTTTCCCATGTTCTCTCTTTTTCACTCCAGTTCCCTAATGCATGCCTCCATCTCTAGTGAACCCTGTCCTGACAGCTTGATGAAATACTGCTAAGGCATAGTCCTTCTCCTGAGTCTCTTTAATACTTTACAATATGTTACTCTTTCAATTTATTTTCTTATCAATGCAAACTGGAAGGAGTGGATTTGAGTGTAAGTAGATTATTTGGAGATGGTACTTAGAAACCCTAGTGAGAAAGTGGAATAGGAAAGGAAAGGTACAATAAAGGGTACACCTTAAAGCATATTAGCCTAGTGAACAACTGGATGTTAATCCTCTTGAAAATACCAAACAGCCCAAGCCTTAAAGCTACTTCCATGCTTGGCTACAGGATGGAGAAGGGTAGACTCCATCCCGTGTTTGAAGCTGATATCAAGACATTACATTAATTACTAAGCACTTTCCAGACTGCTGAAGGTGAGACTCAAGACAACACTGGGATAAAGCAACACATATGTTACACTGTGGAATTCAGGACATAGAATTCATGAAATGGTGAGAATCAAAAGAATGTGAGCAGAGAATCATAGTGTCCACCACAATCATCTCTCACAATCGCCCCTTATGTATTTGGTGCAGTAGTTAAATAGCTGTTTGGGATGCTCCTGTCCCAGACTGGAGTGTGGCTGTGAGTCTCAACTCTTCCACTTGCAATCCAGCTATCTGCTAAGGCACACTTTGAGTGCCAGCTGTGATGTCTTGGGCCCTTGCCACCCATGTAGAAGACTTGGACTGAATTCTAGGCTTGTGGGATCAGCTCTTGTGGGCCTTTTAAAAGTCAACCAGAAGATGGAAGATCTGTATCTATCTCTCTGTCTTCAAAATAATAATGAAGACATATTAAAGTTAAAATAAATTTTAGAATTGAAGATAATTTGAGAGATGAGTTCCCATCTAATGACTCTCAACAAGATTGTTGATTGCATTTTAGATGTGATAATTCTTTGTTGGATGAAGCTGTGTATGAACACTGCAGAGTCTACACATTAAATATCAAGCACCCAGTTACCCTGAATGCAAAAATCACTACTTACATTTTCCGTTTTATTTTTTTGATTAATTATTCCTTTGAAATGACAGAGTTAGAGAAAGAGCGCAAGACAGACATCCCATGAGAGAGCACTTCCATCCACTGTTTCACTCCTCAAATGGCCAGGGCTGGGCCAAGCTGAAGCCAGGAGCCTGGAGTGCTGTCTGGGTATTCCACATGGGTAGCAGGGGCCCAAATACATGGGCTGACTTCTGTTACTTTCCCAAGGAGCTGGTTTGGAAGTGGATAAGCTGGGACTTGAACTGGCAACCATTTGGGATGCCAGTTTCAAAGGCCAGAGACTCAACTCACTGCACCACAATGCTGGTCACTCTACATTTTCAAATGCCTTCGTATAATGTGGTTGTTGGTGAAGATCTCGCTTAGGTCCAAAATTTTATGATGGAAGGAATTCTCTCTTAACAAGATTAAGTGGCTTGAAGGCAATTGTCAACTAAGGGGCAATTTTCCTGAATTCCTGTGTAGCGAGTAGAGATGCCATCTTTTTGAAGGAGACTATGTTTAAGTCATTTTATGTATACATAAAAGTGAATAATGGATATGTATAAATGTAAAATAGTGTTTGAGTACATAAAATAATAAATTATTATGTGGGATAGCTAAACATTCATATAATTCCCTATCTCTGAATTTTTCTCTTTCTTTCTTATAAAGTGATTAAATAGACATTAAAGCAGAGGCAGAGCAAAAATGGATTTATTTAAATAATTACAAATAATTAGACATGTTTGTGAAATATTTGGATATTAGAAACATGAAGTTTTTGGAAATACTTTGTTATTATGAGCTTTAAAGTTTACATGACACCTGCTTTAATTCCAGTATGTCATCACAAAGAAATGTTTGCTCCCATGTGTAGTAGCTTCACCTCATTAGGCAAAGCACCATTCATTCGAATGAGTGGGTGACTTCTGGTTTTGTGGATTCTGGAAGTTGGTGAAATGTGGTTGGGAAAGGATGGCTGATACTCAAGTGAGGGCATTTTCAAATAATGTACCCTCCACTCTTGTGATATTTCTCCGTTTCCATTTGCTTGTTGTATTCTCCATTTTTCTATAGGCAGATGACTTCAGAATATCATTGGTGTGGAAGAGAGATAATAATCTATTGGGTCTGTAAATGCTTAAAAAATAATCATAAACCATCAGGATACAGAAAAATAAAAATAGCTGAGGAAAAGTAGGGATAAATACAAATTTAAAGGAAGAATGTTGAGCATGTCAATATGAGAAACAAAGATAAATTAACTGTGACTACAAACAAGAATAAAAGTTTAATTATTTCCTTTCATTCAATAAAATTCACTTTATTTCTTTTCAATTTATAGTTTTCACTTTCATGTTAATAAACCAATTTTAAATACTAACATGTATTGAAATATACAATAACTATTAGGAAACAATGAAAATTAAATATTTAATATTAAAAGCAGTATCATGGCTGAAAATTGTACATAAAAATTTGTTGATAAAGAAATAGATTAATTCAATTTTACTCACAGAATAATTTTTTATTTCAGATTCTTTTACCTCTAAAATAGAAGTGCTTATTTTTAATTTTTCACCAAAATGACATCAGATTTCATCAAATAATTATACATTCCAGAATGGCAAAGGATTATGAACTGCACCACAAATGGATCTACCAGCTAAACAAATTCAAATACTCCTAAAATTACAGTATAACCAAATAAGTATCTTCTCAAGAAAGTATAGTTATCTTGGAAAATATAAACTTAAATAGGAGCATAACTGACAAGGAAAAAGGATGGAGCAATATACTTAAAATATATGTATGACATGTAAGCAATTTTATATAACTAGAAACTACTACAAATTAGGAATTTATAACTATTTAATATCATGAGTTATTTGCGGGGATTAAAAAATTAATTCTAAATCTAATATTTAGTAAAAATGACTCGATTAATTAGCATGAAATTAACAGTTTATTATGGAATTCTATTCCTTTTTCTTGGAAGAGCAAATTGAAATGAAGATCATTTTAGAGAACTGAGTTTGACATAAAAAATGTTTTAACTATTAAGTAAAGGTGAGAAATATATGGAATTAGTTTGAGTTGTTGAACTGATCATTTAAAAAAACTAGAGATATTTCCTTTATAATAAAGGACTTGTGAAATCATTAGCAATTTTAAATTATTCAGACCTACTTACATTCAATGAGTTATGATTCAGATGAATTAGAAAGTTACTCAGTTTGTGTGAACTGTACAAATTAGACTTGGTATCTTAACACAGGATAGTCAGTTTTATTTTCTCTTAGGTATGCCACAATACCTTTGAAGCTCATTTTCTGTGAAGAGGGATACCATGCTAGACAAGGGAAATGGACAATGATGATAAAAATACTACTTTGTAAATAAGGCAAAGATTTATTGAGTGATAATTATGTGCTTAGGACTTTATGGAAATTATCTCAATAATTCTGATGAAATCTGATGGGTTTTGTTATATTTTCCAAATGAGATAACTGAATCATGGCAAATTAAGTATCATGCCATGCTTATGCAGCTAATATGCAAGGAACTTGCTTTAACTCTCCAGTATCCCTGGTCTAACCCAAATCAGAATATCTACAATAACCTAACTTGGCCTTAACACATTTCAACCTCAAAAAAAAAAAAAAAAAAGGGTGGGGGGTGGGGGACTGGCACTGTAGTGCAGAAGGTTAAAGCCCTGGCCTACATCACCTGGGAAGGCAGCAGAAGATGGTTCAAGTGCTTGGGCCGCTGAACCCACATGGGAGACCACGAAGAAGCTCCTGGCTCCTGGGTTCAGATCAGCTCAGCTGTGGCTGCTGTGGTCATTTGGGGAGTGAACCAGCAGATGGAAGACCTTTTCCCTGTCTCCCTCTCTCAGAAACCTGTCTTTCAAATAAATAAAATAAATCTTTACAAAAAAAAAAAAAAAAAGAAAACTCTCAAAGAACTTTTCCAACATTAAGTCAGCAGTTATTCATCTACAAAAGATATTATTTACTATATTTTTTTAATATTTCCTTACTGACTCTTTATTTGATGAAGTTGGCCAGTGTCTCCTTGGGTACAGTTATTCCCCTGCCCTCCAGGACAACAAGGCCCTTCTAAATGACTTCTTATTACTTTGATGGTTATGTATTTGATTTCTTTAGAGATTTCTCTACTGAGTTTCCAGTAAATCCTGCTGTTCTCTGGCATGTTATTTTTGAATTTTTTAATTTGAAATGCAGAGCAACATAGAGAAAGAGAACACACTCAGACACATACACACTCATGCATAGAGAGATATTTTCTATCCGATGTTTTATTCCCAGCCGGGGCTGTCCTAGGTCAATGTGAGGAGCCAGGAACTCCATCTGGGTCCCCTACATAAGTGGCAGGGTCTAAAATACTTGAGCCATCATCCATTGCCTTTCCAGGCATGTTAGCAGAAAGCTGGATCAGAAGCAGAGTGGCTGAGACTTGAATTGTGACACTCTGCTAATGGAATGCTAGCATCACCAATGATGCCTTAACCTGCTGTGTGACAGCATCAGCACCATCTAAGTGTATTACTTTTGTGCTATATATTATCCTCAGGCAATTAATCATATTTATTCTCAATCTGATTCTATTGACTTCCAGTTTTGACTGCTCCAGAATTTAGACTAATATGTTCAACTGCATGCTGGATACTACTATTGAACATGGGGTATACACAAACTTAATCTTATATTCACATAATTGTGATGTTATGTCTATTTTGATGTTATGTCTATGTCTCGTTGCCCATGCTACAGCCCTGAAAATTCTATTGAATTCCCCTCTTTTTCACATGCTGTCATGTTACACGTCATTATTCCATATTTCAGTAATTCTTTATAATTTTTGAAATTTTTATTAGAAATGTTTCCAAGTGCTGGAGATACAATTACAGCATGATTAATTACTATCCTGAGATTTACACTCTCATTGAGGGGTTGGGGTTGAGAAGACAGCACATCTATCGTTGAAGAGATAAGTGATATGCTTTCTGCTCTGGATGAGTAATTTGAAACAAAATGAAACAGTTAAGTGGGTAAAGACTGAAAGGTCATAGTATTTTAATCCAAAATGTGCCTTGAGTGATAAATATCAGTTAAATGAACTATACTTACTATAAAGTAACTTTGGTGCTCCCAGGAATCTTGAAAGTCTTTTCTGGGGCATGATGCTTTGTCTCAGTTTTCATTAATGAAACAGTAGAATTAATAAAGAGTTGATGAAAGCAAAATATGCAGCAGGAAGGGAAAATTGAAAGGTCCAGAGAAACAGACAAGTTCAATTTTACTACTTGAAATATTTTTCTTTCCACTGTCTCCTGTCTTACCAGGTACTCTAAGCTATAACTTTTCTTCCTCCAAATCCATTATTCATTATTCAAAGTTCTACATTTATCTAACACACAAATGTATGCGATTTCAGTGTTTAATCTTTCTAAGATTCCAATGTACAGCTGTGTACTAAAAAACACAAAGGATATCCTTCATTTGTACTCCCTAGATCATGTGACATTGTGATCCTGATTTACATATATCAACAGCTGGTTGAGGTTATACATCCTTTAAAACTTCGTTTTCTACTTGTTCCTGACCACATTTGCTGTATTCTTATTTCTGAGTATTTCTTTATGCTCCATCATGATAGTTTATGTTTCTATAAGTATTTAGCATATATACACACATATATGTTTGGATGCATATGCATGCACATATATCAGTCTACCTATCTATCCAGTTATCCTTCTATCTTTCTACCTAGTACCCTTCCTAATGGCTTCCTTGTCTGTTAGCACCTGTTCATTCTGTCATCTCAGCTCAGTTATCACCTCCATAGAATAGCCTGCCTACATCTAGATTAAATGCTAGTAGTGCAACTCTACTCATTTCATTAATTCAATCTGGACTTATTAGTTCTCTGCTTAAAATGTACTATTTACCTCTTACATATGATTTTAAAAGACTATGATCCTTGATATGGCACTGTCTGTGCTTATATCTTCTTATACTTCTCTCATCTCTGTCATAAAAGATCAATATTCAGGTCCATTCTCACTTTTATTTTTTTGAATAGGCTTAGTAGTTTCCAACATCCCTGCCATTACTCATGCTGATTTCCTTGTGTAACCACCTACCACTCTCCCATCTGTTCTCTGCTGCACTCTGTGGACATCTATCATGATAGCTTTTATCATCTACTGAGTTTAGTGATTTACTTTTCTGTCTTCTTTGGTATAGTCACTGAAAATGGAATGCGTCTGACTTTGTTTTCCAATAATGCATAAAGTTGGCCCCTGAATTACTTATTATTTGGATAGATAAATTAATGATTTTGGAAGTTTGAAAAGGGCATCAAAATGAGCCCCATAATTATAATCTGGTTCTTTTATATAACATAGATGAGATAGGAGATTTATTCTGTGAGTTTAATTTTCCCCCCATGTAAAGTACAATTACAGTTTACATGTTGCTTGTTGGAAGGTTCTGCCACTGCTATGTTACTGTAAAGGGGTTGTCCATCTTCTACTTCCTATATTCATTGTTCTTGACGTATTATCAGCTATCCTACAGCAGAATGGGCTGCAACTCAAGAAATCAATCCTTGCTTCCCAAACAGAGCACTACACCAAGTTCAGATTAGGAATCTAGCCACTTATTGTTAACTATACACGAGTGTCTGTTTCCATATTATCCATCTACCCTTTGCACACATACCACACATTACTTATGCCCAAACATGATATGTGGCATTTAAATGCTTGTGGCCCTAGTGATAATTTAACTAAGACAGAAAATTCAGATTCATAAACCTACTGTGAGCCACTTTTAGTTCTTTCATTGCATGTGTGATGTAGGATTTCTGGAAAGTTAGTTTTTCAGTTTAGAAAATCACACAAGAGAAACTGGAGAATAATGCAAAATGCAGGCCAAATGTTATGGTCAGAAATCAAGCCTGCAAAGTATTTTCAACTGGACTGAAAGTTTGCCACATTTTAATGTCATAATTCGTTCTTGCTTATACTAATAGTTCTGGCTTTGTTGATGACTTTGAACTGCTTACAGAATCATAGTTCTCTATCCATTTAAATGAAAGTGTGTTTGTTTAAAAATTTTATTCTCCTATTTTGGATAAAGATCAATAATGTTTTCTTTATTTAGAAGTTACCTCTATGTCTATGATCATAGAAATGTGTCAGTTATAATAGGCCATTGACATACTTCCATGTGGAATATGGTACTAGGGTAGAGTGAGCATGTCCCTTACTATCTACATCAGGTAAGTTTTTGAGAATAAAGCAAACTCTGTTCATACTTATACTAGGATGAAAGTATTAATTAGAAGGCTTGGCCAACCTATTTTATGGCAGCAATTTTTCATAAAAGGATATGTTTACAAATAACACAAATCTTGAACATTTCTAGAGATGGAAAACCCAGTCTTAAAATATTTTCCCTTCATATTTCAAAAGAATGTGGCTTTCTTCAGGGTGATAGAAAGTTGAAACCCAAGTACTAGTGTTACACAAAACCCTTTCTGCACTTGCTTCCAATGATTAAGTACAAGCAGCAGATAAATACAGAGAATTTTAGTACTTTAGCAAGTCTTCTTGAATCACATAGCAACAATTGGCTAATAAACTATTTTAGATACCATCATAAATGCTTTTTATTTTAGGTGTCTTTTTACTTATATGCCAGATTTCAGAAATGGTAATAGGCATAAATACTGTAATTATCCTTCTAATACAAAATATTTTATTATAGTAATTTATTGCTACAAATATTCAGATTTTACTTATCTTTAGTGATAAATAGGCAATACTTTGTGGTACAGAGCTCACATGATGCATGAAATATGTCTAAGTAAGAAAACAAGAAGGTGAGCCCCATTAACTGTGAAGATAGTTTTTTTTTTACATTGACTTTACATCCCTTTTGATATATTTTGGTTATAAGCTTTATAGATTGTGTAAGAGATTTTAAGCATTTAAGGATATTTCTATAATGGAATTCCATAATGTCATAGAAATATGTAAACTTCAGAATAGAAGAAATAATTTTTAGGGTGTATTGCCAATCCCGTCTATTTATAATCACTCAGAAAATACTAGAGAGGTAGAGATAAATTAAATTTGCTCTTGATCACTTATAAATATGTTCTTAATGTTCTTTTACATCTCCTGTATGTACGGCCTTATTCTTCCGTGGAAAATAACAGAATATGTTCTACTTGCTTTGGAATATTGTCTTTTCTGCTCTGTTACCCTTATGGTAGGGGGGAAAATTGCCAAAAGATAATGAATACCTCTGTGATAATGAGTGGTTTGTTGTTGGTGGTGGTGTATTTTATTTTTCTCACATTTCTGTAATATTTCTACTAGAAAAATATTTTAACTTCCTTGTTTGACCTTTGAATAATAGCATAATCTTCATCTTGGAGTTTAAGCATTGCTTTTCAAAATGTGATATGTACAAAAATATCTGACCCTCAGCAATTCCAAAGACAAAAACATTTTGGAAATATTAAATATGTTTTTATAATATCTCTTAGAAAGTATCATTATATTGTTAGAATTGTATGTATGAACTTCATTGAACCTGTTCTCTTTTGATTAGTATCATATTAACATGAGAATTGTGTTGTAGTAATTGTCATGCATTTTCTGTGACCCCAAGACTCTAATGTATTAATAAATTCTTTTTAAAAATTTGTCTGGAAGAGATGGAACAGAAAAAAATATTGGGAAATCCTGGCTGAAAAGTACTTGGACTTTTCCTGTGAGAGCATTTCAGGCATGGAAAGCCAAGAACTGTAGCAAAAAATGTTCTACATGAAGGATCTCTGTGAGTGAGACCCCAGGGGAAAGAAGTGGCCATCAAAGAGGGATGTACTTTTCTCTAAAGAGAGGAGAGAACTTCCACTTTGCTTATGGCCCTGTCTAAATACTGATGGAGTTTGTGGATTCAAAAGGCTTCCATAACCTAGGCAGCTCATGTCAAAACCTTGGGTAGTCACTGACATCATATATGAGGGTTAATTGCTAAATTAACAACAGGAATCACTGTGCACTAACTCCCCATGTAGTACCTTTATCCTCAATTAGTTGCATTTTAAAAGCTGACTGTAAAACTAGTTCTCAATTTTTTATGTGCATGTGTATGCAAGTTGTTGAAATATTTACTTAATATAGAGTTGGTCTTCTGTTTACAAAGTTAATTAAAAATGAATCAATGGAGAATGGGACTGGGAAAGGGAGAGGGAAGAAGTGGAGGGTTTGGAGTGTGGGTAGGAGGGCGAGTATGGTGGGAAGAAAAACTGTATTCCTAAAATTATACTTAAGAAATTTGTATTCCTTAAAAATTAATTTAAAAAACTACTTGGAGTATTTTAAACATTTTTCACAAAAGAAACTCCAGTGCGTGAAACATACACACTGCTCCTACTATTAAATTAGTATATGGGGCTTTGACAAAGTCTTTACAAAACAATGTCATTGAAATTTGGGATAACGGATTCAGCCCTGTCCTGAATCTTTTGTGCAGGTTATTTAGGACTTACATCCCATTGTCATCAAATCAAGTGAATCAAAATCCATCCCCACTACAGGGGGGAAAAAGCTCAATAGGTGATGAGTATAAAAACATGATGTTTCTGGGCTGGTGTGTGGCTCACTTCGTTAATCCTCTGCCTGCGGCGCTGGCATCCTATATGGGTGCTGGGTTCTAGTCCAGGTTGCTCCTCTTCCAGACCAGCTCTCTGCTGTGGCCCGGAAGGCAGTGGAGGATGGCCCAAGTGCTTGGGCTCCTGCACCTGCATGGGAGACCAGGAGGAAGAACCTGGCTCCTGCCTTTGGATCAGCGTAGCTTGAGCCATGGTGGCCATTTGGGGGGGTGAACCAACAGAAGGAAGACTTTTCTCTCTCTCTCTCACTGTCTAACTCTATCTGTAAAAAAAAAAAAAAGAAAAGAACATGATGTTTCTACGTGGAGGCTAGTGTGATCTCTCAGCACCTATTTAGTGTGTAGTGACTACTTTCCTTGGGTCTAGTTTTTATGTTGTAATTAGCATCAGAATAGGATAAAACAGAGTCTTGCCAACTCCCAACACATTATATTTTTGTTGTAATTCCAATGTCATAACAGATTGTTAATATAATTATTAATATTAATAGTAGCCATAGGTGGCTAAGAATCTTCTTAAATCATGGGTCCAGAAAATTGCAAATAAGCACATATATATACACACAATTGTACATATAATTCTCTGGACTATCAGTCCTTGTAGTTTATCCTTGGATCCATGAACTGTAGGGTAAAGAGTCTTATGAGACTCAAGTGTCTGCTATAATTTTTTACTGCTATATGGTTTATAAGCTAAATAACAACTTGGGGGTTGATAGAATCAGTTTTCACTTATTAAAGTACTATTTGCATTTCCATAGCATTTATTAGAGTATATGCATCTCTTTCTCCTTTACTTTGAGGTGGCTAGGAAAAGTTGCCTTCTTCCATTTCATTTCCTATGAGGCCCAGATAGAGAAAGTAGCCACATGCCAAAGGTAGGTTTCTAGAGATTTTAAAGCTGGTACTTCTTATTGTAAATCCTGTGCTCTTTTTATTCCCTGGATTTTATTTATATTAAAAATAATTTTTGATAGGTAGTAGGTCAAACTATGGAGTCTGTTTCAATGACCCAATCATTCAGGTACTCACAATCCAAAGACTAGTCCAGAAAAATCACAGGGAGTTCCAACAAAAAATAATGCATTCAGAGTGAATGGCTAATTGACTGTCAGGTGAGCTAGAGGATACATTTCTTTACATCCAGATACTTTCTTCAATTCATTGTCTATGATTTACCTCAAATGTGGAATGAATGAGAGCTTCTCATCCCTCTTCACATTTATTTTTATATGACATGTGTATTCTGAAATTTTATACATAAATAAGCTTTTAGAAAATTGAGTTTTTCCATAGGAAAAAGAAGCTTTATGAATCAGCACAGAAGCTGGAAATTCTCTGCCACTTAAAAGAATATGCTGTGGTTTCTCCTGACTTTATTGAGATACAGTTTACATTCCATATCGTGTAAAGTATGCAGCTCATTAGTTTTTAGGCTGTTTTCTGAGTTCTACATCCATTATCATAATCCATCTTTAAACAATTTTCTTCATTCCCTTAAAAAGAAACCTTAAATGTATTAGCAATCAATCCCCATTCCTTGAGTTCTCTACCTCTCACCCAGTCCCCTAGACATAGGCAGGTATTTATTTTTCTGTTCCTGTTCCTATATACGTGCCTGTTTGTGTCTGGCTTCTTTTGCTTAGTGTAATGTGTTTGAGGTTCATATGTGTTGAAGTATTTATCAATACTTTATAGCAATCAATTAATAATAATTTCATAGGGGTGAGCATTTGGCATAGCAGCCAAAATTTTGCCTAGGAATAGGAATCTCGTATCCGAGTGACAGGAGTTGAGTCTTGACTCTATTCCAAATTATAGATTCCTGCTAATATGTACTCCAGGAAGCAGCAGGTAATGGCTCAAGTATTTGATTCTAGCTACCCACCTGGGCAGCTGGGGCTGAGGTGTTGACCTGGAGTTTGGCCTGTCAGTCAGGCTTTTACAGGCATTTGAGTAATGAACCAGCAGATTGAAGATCTGTGTGTAATGGCCGGTGCCGCAGCTCACTAGGCTAATTCTCCGCCTGCGGCGCCGGCACCCCAGATTCTACTCCCGGTGGGGGCGCCAGATTCTGTCCTGGTTGCTCCTCTTCCAGTCCAGCTCTCTGCTGTGGCCAGGGAGTGCAGTGGAGGATGGCCCAAGTCCTTGGGCCCTGCACCTGCATGGGAGACCAGAAGTACCTGACTCCTGGCTTCAGATCAATGGCTGCAATGGCTATTGGGGGGTGAACCAACGGAAAAGGAAAGACCTTTCTTTCTGTCTCTCTCTCTCTCACTGTCCACTCTGCCTGTCAAAAAAAAAAAAAAAAAAAAAAAAAAAAAAAAAAAAAAAAGATCTGTGTGTCTCTTCCTCCCTCCTCCAAGATAAGTGCTAATTTAAAAAGCTAATTTTATGGATCTAACACATTTTATTTATCCATTTGTTAGATGGCAAATGTTGAGTTGTTTCAATTTTTGACTCAATTTACTGCTATTCATGCATAGTACTTTTTTGAATATGCCAGGAGACTTCAGAAAGTTCATTAGAAAATAGAATTAAAAGATTTTACTTTGATGCAAAAGCTTTTGAAATCCACATATATATTTTTGTAATATGTATTTTCTGTGTACAATTTGAGGAACCCACATGTTTTCATCTCTCCTGGGAAGAATTCCACGTAGAAGTAGAACTTCTCATTTTTATGGTAATTCTGTGTAACCGTTTGAAAAGCTGCCAAATAATTTTCAAAAGTTGCTGTACCATTTTCTGTTCCCATCAGCAATTAATGAGGGTTCCATTTTTTCACATAGTCTTGCCAACACATATCCATCTTTTTAAAAAAAGGTGTATTTATTTATTTAAAAGTCAGAGTTGCGAAGAGACAGAGATAGAAATCTTCGATTTACTGGTTCAATGTCCACATGGATGCAAAGGCCAGGTCTGGGCCAGACTGAAGCCAGAATTGCATCTGGGTCTCCCATGTGGGTGGCAGGGGCCTAAGTGAGCCATCATTCATTGCTTTTCCTAGGCTATTTGTAGGAAGCTAGATCAGAAGTGGAGCAGCAGGGGCAGGAGCCAGCTTTATATGGAATGATGGTGGCTTTCGCTGCTACATCAAAATGCCAGCCCCCTGTATCCATCTTTTTAATATTGGCTTTTTAGTAAACAACTCATGAAATTGAGCACCTTTTCCTGGTTTTGTCTTATCTTCTGTGGATATTTGTGCAGTATAATGGAATAGTTGAGCAATGGAAACTTCATGGCACACAAAGCTGAAAGCATTTACTATCTGGTCCTTTACAGAAAAGGTTTGTGAAACTAGGCTTTAGAAATCAGAAGTTCATGTCCTCAATCATGTTTTGTTACAGGTGAATTTCCATGTATCAGGGTGCTTAGTGAAAGCTAAAATTGTATCGTATTACATATGGAAGATATGATTAAAAGAATTTTCTTTGGATATATTTGTGAATATGTGATTGGTTTTAACTTTCTCTTATTCACTCATATATGTTCATTATGTTCATTAAGTATTCATTTATTCAGCATTATCAAAGTCATACCACATGTCAGTAACTGTGTTAGACACAAGGGATATTGCAATTTTGATAGACAAAGCCTCTTCCTAATGCAGTGTACAATTTGTGGAAAGACTGGGACTGGTCTTCACTAGAGGGAAGTGAGTACCCAATGGAGCTTAGGCGTGGGGGATGTTGGAAAGTAAATGAACAAGGGTGAGTGGAAGGAGTGTTCAGAATAGTGCTTCTCCCAGTGTAAGAATACTTCTCAGTGTTGTGAGGGTAAAACCATTTGCTGGTCCTATATCTTTGGTCCTTTTCTGTATTATTTCTCAGAACCTTTAGTATGGAAAATGTGCATAACACATCCAGAGCAGTATTTCCCAGTTATGTGACCAATGCATCTGTTAGTTTAATGGAGCACTTTACAGCCAATAGAACTTTTTCTAGGGGGGGAAATGATGTAGAATTTTGTTATTCAAGGGTGGAGTCACAGATGAAAAGATTCATAGAAGTGCCTGAAGGCAAAATGAGATCACATACTCAACACGTTTTGTCTCCTGGTAAAGTGTGACCTTTTGGATAGTGAAACTTTTCCTTGTGTAGATGCTAGGCCTGAAAATTAGTTATGGTAATGCCTCATTCAAAGGACCTTTGAAGTTTAGTTTTTCCTTATTAAATGCCTGTCTTTCATATCTGTCCTTCTGAAGTACTTTAAGATCATGGAGAAGAAATTTCAAGGACAGATAATATAATAGATTATCCTTTCTTGAGCACTTACGCTTTCAAGATGATTTTTCCTTACCTTTTTGTTAAATCAGCATAGCTAAAATGTTTCAAAGTGAGAGTTTGGGTTCTCAAAGGCTGAGAGTATCTTTTGATCTTTTTTTTTCTTCTTTCCAACACTTTTCTTCTTTGACCAATGTAAAGCTGGATAACAGTCACAAAAATATTATCATAATTCTTTTGTCCCAGAAGGCAAAGACACTGTTAAGAAGTTTAAGCTTAGAAACATTCAATGTATTGGGTAGTAAGCAGTCTATGAGATCAACTCAACTGCTGCTGTTTGCAGCCCGTAACAATGATGGACTGTGAGAAGCTGAAGCTGTAATGCACTTTGCATGCATAACTGCTTTTCTCTGTTAACTCAGATTCCTCAGGTATATGATCAATAAAGTTATTGATACTTCAGTGTTGTGAGGTTCCAGGTAGATGATTGGTACGCAGCAAATATAAGTAGAGTGCAGAATGTTCATGGAAAATGAAATTATAGGATGAGCTGACTAATGGTGTGAAATTTTGAAATCAGGCATGCAAGGGAATCTTTAAAAAGGTATAGGAAATGCATGTTATGAAAAAAAAACTGATTGGCTTTCATCTTTTTATAGCAAAATAAACATCTTTTAATTCCATTTATTCATAAAGAGTTTTTGACAATTTTTTTGAAAGATTTATTTTATTCATCTGAAAGGCAGAGTTACAAGAGAGAAAGGAAGAGACAGAGAGGGTTCTTCCATTATCTGGTTCAAATGACCACAAATGGCTGGGGTTGGGCCATGCCAAAGCCAGGAGCTTCTTCCAGGTCTCCCATGTGGGTGCAGGGGCCCAACTCTTGGGCCATCTTCTGCTACTTTCCCAGGTGCATTAGCGGGGAGCTGGATCAGAAATGGAACAGCCAGTTCTTGAACCATTGCCCCATGGACTATCGAAGTCCCAGGTGGAGGCTTAATCTGCTGCACCACAACACCGTCCCAGATTCACAATGTTTTTGAAGGACCTTTTTATAATTTCATCCTCATACCATTGATCTAATAAATTAAGAGATATTTCTTAAAGAGACAGCATTCTTGGTGAAAATGCAAATGATTCTCCAAGGAAAATATAAATAGTTCCACATTTTGTTAGTTATCAGATGGCAAAATCAGGTTAATACGAAATAATTAATGAGTGCAGGTATCATGCTATCATATGATCATGAAGGAAAAATAGAACAATCAGACTTAAAATTGGGTAAATCTACACTAGAAAGAGATGTCTGACATTTAAAAGGAAATTACTCTGGATCTGTTGAAGGATAGTGTATTAAGTGTCCTCAGTGTGATCCACTAAGCATTTTATAAAAGAACTAAACATATAATTTAGATCTTTGGGTAATTTGTATCTGACCCAAAGATCTAAATTATAAGTTTGACATTTCTGGTGATCTGAAGTCTAACTTATTTTGTCACGCATGTACTATACTTGTTACATGATATTCTTACCGAAAGTGTTTACCTGAGTATAATAGTAAAGCAATAGGCAAATACACTATGTGGGATACTTTGCAGGACAGCTGACTTCACCTTTCAAAAGATTTAGTAGATGAAAAATACAAGAAGGCAGATCAATTATAATAAATTAGGAAAGACTAAAGTGATGTAACCATCAAATGCAAAGTATTCATTTTGCATTATGGAATTAAAATTATGGTATAAGGAGTATTTATATGACTGCTAGCAAAATTTAATTATACCTTGTACGTTTACTAATGGTATTAAATTAACATTGATGTTCCTAGATGTGACAATGTTATTGTGTTTATATCTTCTTGGGAGATATTCACTGAAATATTATGATTAGACAGTCTACTTTAGATTACTTGACAAGAAAAAACTGTATGGTGAGAGGGAGCGGGAAAGAGGGTAAAAGAGAGGGAGCAGATTAAGCACCATATTGAGAGCTGGTGAATCTAAATGAAGATTATTTAGGTCTTCTCTGTACTTTTCTGTCAACTTTTACTCAAGATAAAAGTTCTTAAATGGACTTCTCAACAATGAAGAGAAACCCAAAATTAAAATATCTTCAGTGTGCTGAGATTGCTTAAAATTACATACATAGCAACTACATCTTTCATGAAAAAAGGCAAAATAAAAAAAAATTAAACATACAAACTGAGATAAAACAAAAATACTCAAATACTAAAAGTATAATTTAATAGAAAGAAAATGATATTGGTAGGGCAGTCGGGGAATGAGTAAGTGAGGAGGAGCTGAAACTGCCAGCAGCACCTGTGCTACAGCCCTCACCACACAGACCCCACCCGCTTCCATGCTGATCCAACAAGACTGCAGGCTTGGAATGCAAATTCCCATCATGCACCTGAGCCTCACTTCCTATCATGACAAGCAGCCATGATGTGTTTTGCAACAGCCACACATGGATGCACCATGACACCTTCAAAACTCCTTCCTAAAAAGAATGACACAAGTAAATGGTATTCAAACCCTGCCCAATCTCTGCTCTATCTGAATATTTAATTAGATCATCTCCTGCAAGTCTATTAAAGGATGATGTCAACTTTGGTGGGGGCAGCAGCCCTTCCTTAGTTATACAGAGAGATTGCCCACCCTCACAACTGAGTGTGCAGTATCCCTTTAAATTAATCCAGCTGAATGTATACCTGCCTTCTTGAATTCTTTCAAGCATGGAGACAAGAGCCTAGGATAAGCAAAGCCAAAAACCCTATTGCCCACAACAGTATCATATGAAAGAATGTGATAAAAGAAGAAAGTATGGAAAATTATATTAGTAAATAAGTGCTTAAATCTAATTAAATGATGATTGTATCATTTGAGATGACACATTCATAATGAGAGTTTTATGAAGTAGAAAAAAAATGATAGCAAAATCATGCATATTAGTAGTAAGGTAAATAAAATAATAATGGACTCTGCTTTGGAAAGTTGGGAAATTATCTTCAATGTTGTTAAGATAAAGTAGGATAATTTGGATAATTGGAAGCATAAACATAAGGCCCTTTTTTATAGATTTATTTATTTATTTGAAACTGAGTTAGAAAGAGAGAGTTCTTTCATCTGCTGGTTCACTCCCTAGTTGGCAGCAATGGCCAGAGCTGGGCCGAACCAAAGCCAGGAGCCAGGAGCTTCTGGGTCTCCCACATGGGTGCAAGGGCCAAGGACTTGGGTCATCTTCCACTGCTTTTCCAGGCTATGGCAGAGAGCTGGATCAGAAGTGGAACAGCAGGGACTCCAACTGGCGCCCATAGGGGATGCTGGCACTGCAGGTGGTGGCTTCACCCACTGCACTACAATGCTGGCCCCCACATTTTTTTAAAGATTTATTTATTTATTTGAAATTCAAGTCAGAGTTACACAGAGAAAGGAGAGGCAGAGAGAGAGAGAGAGAGAGAGAGAGATCTTTCATCCTCTGGTTTACTCCCTAATTGCCTGCAATGGCCAGAGCTGGACTGATCTGAAGCCAGGAGATAGGAGCTTCTCCCGGGTCTCCAGCATGGGTGCAGAGGCCCAAGGAGTTGGGCCATCTTCTACTGTTTTCCCAGGCCATAGTAGAGGGCTGATTTGGAAGTGGAGCAACTGAGACTTGAAGTGGCGCCCATATGGGATGCCTTCACTGCAGGCAGCTTTACCTGCTACGCCACAGCGCCTGCCCTGGCCCATTTTTAAAAAGATTTTTTAGTTATTTAAAAAGGGAGAGAGACAGAGAGAGAGGGAGAGAGAGAAAGCTTCCATCTGCTGGTTAACTCCCCAAATGGCTGTAACATCTGGGGCTGGGTCAGGCAAAAGGCAGGAGCCTGGAACTGCATCTTGGTTTCCCACATGGGTATCAGGGACCCATGTACTTGGGCCATCTTCTGCTTTCTCATATGTATTATCAGGGAGCTGGATAACAAAGGGAGGAGCTGGGACTCAAACCAGTGCCCATATGGAATGCTGGCATTACTGGTGACCTTTTTCATAATGCACAAATATTTAAAAATTAAAAGAGAAAAGAGGAATAAGAAAACAATAGTCAGGAAACTGAGCCTGCATGAGTATGAACAATACAGTACAAATGACAGTGAGTGATTGGACAACAGTGAAAGAAATATATTTATTTGAAAAGGAAGGGGAGAGAGAGAGAGAGAGGATGAATGAGTATGAGCATGAACATGAATGAGAATGTGTCTCCAACCTGTGGTGTGGCTGACTCCAGTGTGGCTTAACTGCTGCACCAAATGCCCATTCCAAGAGTTTGGAAGCACCAATGCATTATGTTGTTAAGAGAGAATTTCAAAGAACTGAAGACATTTACCAGCTCCATATTAAAAATAAAGACTACTTTTTGAGAATCAATACTAAAAATGTCATTGGATTTACTTGTGAGCCCTGAAATGCAGCATGTTTCACAGGCATGAAGCTTTGCTTAAATGATGCCTTTCTTTGGGAGAGCCTCTAGGACCTGAAGCAGGTCCACAGTTTGCACTGATTAGCATGAAGCTTGTGTGAGGGTGTAGTAAATCTGAATATTACCATTGGTGCCCTAAAGTATAGCTCCATTAGCCACTGTCTATCACATTCAGTTAGTATAATTCAAATGTAAGTTGACTTAGAGCACTGAGTCATTATGTAAGAGAATAACATGTATAAAAACACCCAGAAATCTTGCTCTAAGTTAGATTTAACTACAGGGCATAGATGAGAATCTAAGGGTTAAAAAAATCTTTAGAATACGAAGATCACTTTTCCTTTGCATAGATCTTGTGAAATCTCTAGATGTATGCAGCTTCATATGCATCTGTGGTTCAGCCTAATTTTAATGGGTACTGCTTTGTGATTCTTTGGAAAAAAAGTATCATGGGACTTTGAAGTCTATCAGTTGATTGCACATTTCTTGTTCAGTCAAAACTTACTTAGAATTTCAAGTGCACATTTACTAAAACTGTGCTTGAAGGGTTGGTAATGGATGATTTAATTCTCTGATATTATATATGATTGCAGTCTGGAAGGCTGAACTCTTTTGGTGATGGCCAACCATGCAGTAAGAAGGTTAACACAATTTGCAATGGTAATCTCTCCATCTATTTCAGCCAAATGTGGCATTTATCTCTAAGGATGGATCCAAGTGCCTGTAAACCAGAAGCTTTCAGGAGAAAGGAATTGGCTCTTTGTTTCATATTTTAGATTCCAGGTCAAAATGTTAGGGAGAAGTTTAATGTCTGTTGGTTTATTGATTTAGTGCATTTCTAGGAACAAAAGAGGAATACCTGAGTGATTCTGTTGATTTTCTCATTGGTCACTAACATGACTCAGAATGCTATTAAAAAATAAAATGGGTTTAATCTCCGTTATAGTATTGAATTGTCCTCTGAAGTCCCTGGTATCCTCTGGACTGTAAAGTGTGAAGCATCTGGACTTGGAGTTAAATTGGTTTAGAGTGTGTAATCATGTGATATGTCAACAAAACAGAGGTATTGAAAGCACTGTAGGCATGGGGATGTCTTACAGTGATCAGACCTCCTTAACATAAATGTGGGAGCACTGGTTGAAGAGTCTTTAAGGGAGACTGTGGTGATCAGAGCAAGAATCATAAGTCTGTCAGAGGAAGCGACCTAAGTAGATAGATCAGAGGCCCATTAGAACCCTAGGGAGGTACTGCTACACCTCAGCACCGAAACTAGACACTCAATCAGAAGAATGGATACGTAAATGGAAAATTTAAAAGAATAACTAATAAACTAGATGTTGATATTTATTAGAGGAAAGAAAATTGAGGCTAGAGATGGCAAAGTATTCATGTCTCGTATCTCACATAAATGAAGTGGCTCATATTTTAATTTAGATCTGTTTGGCTACAAATTCATCCTTTGAGTGTTGAATAAGATAAAGGCTGTAGGTTTGCTGAATTACCGCCATACTTACTTAACACTGATCAGTGAGATCCCTCAGGGAAAGAAAAGTCATACTAATCTATTGTGCTAGGTCTGTGAGTATTTCTAAGAAAAGTCCTAGGGGTCAAATTATCCCCAAAAAATGAGAAGTAGTAGGGGACATAGATAGGGCATGAGAAAATCACTCCCAAGGCAAATGAAAATTTCATGTTTGTCCCCTTCCTTCCTCCTTCACTCCTTCCTTCCTTCATTCCTTCCTTCCCTCTATTTCTCTCTCTCGCACAATACCCTTTTCTCTCAGCCTCTCACACCCATCTGTCAATTACCCCCTCCCTATATGCAGGTTTATGACCTCCTATTCTGTTCATTCTGTTCTGTAGTGAATCCTGACACAGAAACATTTCAAATTATGAATTTAAAATATCCGATTGAGAAAATATTACATAGCCAATACAAATATTTATTTGGTTATTAATTCAGATAACAGATTGGCCCCATCTGTCACTATGAATTAGAAGATAAGTAATACTAAAACAATTTAATCTGCATTTAAAAGAAACTTAATTAAATAGATTTCCTCAGGTTTACCAAGTAAAGTACATTTTCACCCTAGCATTGAACTTCTTTGGGAAAAGTACAAAGAGCAAGCGTGACAGCATTAGCATTCAGTGAAACTAATGACCTTAGGTGGTTTGTCTTTTATAAGCTGTTACTGGGTACAGCTCATTGCTATAGTTCAGTTATGTTCAACACAATTTTTCTTCTTAATTGCTTAAGGCATTCCATTGTGACATTGGCTACTTTGGCTACAACAGTGATAATGAAGAGAGATTAAAGTCATTGTATCTTACATTTAACATGATTACTAATAAAGAACAGTGGTGGCATGGACAAATTATAGCGAGACAGTAAAACTAAATGTTCATGAGATCTACCTGTGTAGATTGTGAAGTGCATATTCTGCTAACTGATTGGAAAAGGTCATTAATGATGAAACCATAATATGGTAGATTGACACAAAAAGCAATGTGTCTATCTAGAACAAAGGATGACGTTCAGGGATGGACACATAGTGTAATCAACAGAATTATTTACCAATTATTTACTATTAGTAGCTTTCATTTTGCCCCCCAAAGGCAGCTATCTTTAGCCTACTTTCAGTGAGCTTATCACAAGATGTCAGTTTTTGTGTCCATGAAATGCCTTTCAACTGTTCACAGGCTTTTGATTTTGTTAAGATGGCCATTAATTTAGTATATATGAATTCCTACTATGTACCAGATACTGGTGGACTTAGTTATTTTTTTTTTATGTTGTCACAGATAATTTGAGACAAGTAAGTCCATCCTCTTGTCAGACTAGTTGGGAATATTTAATGAGAAAATAGTGGAAATCCACTTTGAGACGCTAGATGTGGTTTTCCTGCTCATTTTATTGGTCTCCTCCTGTCATTGTTACAGTCAGTGGCACCATCAGCACCTGCTGATTTTCATTTCCATAGAGCCACTTTGAAGTTTAAACCCAATCTCACACTGCATAGCAAGGGTGGTTGATTATGCAGTAAAAACAACCACCACCACAACAAGCCCTTAACCATGGTTAACACCCAAGAAAGAAACATTTGCTTAGTTGATGTATTCATTTAATGGAAATATTGTGTTGGGTGGAGATTGGCAGTAAGTGTAAATTATCCCCATAGTTCACACTGTAAATTATCCCCACCAAAGATTTACTTATTCCTATTGAATCATAAACATATACATATCAAGCAACATAATTTGAGTCTGTTTCTTTGCAATAAAAATTGGAAGAAAACTTACAGAGCACCAAAGTCATAGTTTGAAGGCAAATTGCATAGGAAGTTGTCTCTGGAGAGTATGCTATTGCCTCCTGTTATGTTAAGTGTGCACCTTGGTGATGCTGTAAGATGTATTCAGTAAAGGGATGATATAAGAAGCCAAATATTTACTGTTTTACGTGCAAAAACCCTGAGAATTGCCATTGCCTTGAAGTTCTAAATCCTTTCCTAATAGGTAAAGTCCAACCCCGAAATGTGCTTTGCTCTGTTCCACTTTGTTGTTAATGAATACAAATTGTTAAAAACATTGCAGATGAACAAATTTGATGCAAATTTCAGAAGACATTCTGTAATATCATTTCACATTGTCTTCCTGGGCCCTGAAATTAAGTGGGATTGGATTCCCTTATTTATTATGAATGCTTCATTTTTTTCCCATATAAAAACTGGGGGTATGGTGAGGTAGTAGTGATTACCTGGAATCCTTGAATGGTGGAACATGAAAACTGTTCATGCTATGTCATTATGTCATTTCTCCTTTCTTGTCATAAAATGTTTCAAATTGTTTGGTCTGTATGCATATAATGAAAATAGAAAATATAATACAAAATCATTAAGTCCTCACCCACCCATGCAAAAATCATCCATCATGTGATTATACTATGTTCCAATGTTACATAAGCAGGACTATGTTGGGGTTTCTAGGAAACTTTCACTAACTCTTTCTTCTCCTTTCTCTTCCTCCATAAACCATTAAGGTGAATTTGGAGCACTGTTCTCTAATCATAAGGCAACAGTTATTGGGATAAAAAATACAATTAAGGTGTTTTAGTCAGGAAAAATAGAAGAGCCTGAGTATGTTAAGACTTTGTGCTTGGCTGTTTATTAAATGAACCAAATATCATTCTGATAGACATGGATGAGTATATTCTCCTTCTCTCTCACACAGAGTTCTTGTTTCCTCTTCCAGTTGTTTCCCCTTATTCAGCAGAGAGTTACTAGTCCTTATGCCAATCACTACACTGACCCTGTTTCTGTTTCTGAATGGGGGAGATCAGACTGTGACATTTTTGTCCCTGGATCTCATAAGCTCATGAAAATTAAAGTCAGACAAAATACACGTTCTATCTAGATCTTTAAAAATCATTACAATGAGAGCCGGCGCCGTGGCTCAATAGGCTAATCCTCCACCTTGCGGCGCCGGCACACCGGGTTCTAGTCCCGGTTGGGGCGCCGGATTCTGTCCCGGTTGCCCCTCTTCCAGGCCAGCTCTCTGCTATGGCCAGGGAGTGCAGTGGAGGATGGCCCAGGTGCTTGGGCCCTGCACCCCATGGGAGACCAGGAAAAGCACCTGGCTCCTGGCTCCTGCCAGGATCAGCGCGGTGCGCCAGCTGCAGCGGCGGCCATTGGAGGGTGAACCAACGGCAAAAGGAAGACCTTTCTCTCTCTGTCTCTCTCTCTCACTGTCCACTCTGCCTGTCAAAAAAAAAAAAAAAAAAAAAAAAATCATTACAATGTAGCTAATAGCACCATATATGGGGACACAGACTGATTCTGGTAAGAAAGGAATTGAAGGCACTGCTTCTAAGAAATTCTGTGTCAAAAAAAATTAAGAGATAAGGTGACAAAAGTCAATAAACAAAAAAAAAATTGTAATACTGTCACACTTGTATTATTTTGCTACAACATCATGCTCTATACACTAGATATGCGATATAGTACCACTCAGACATGGGATGAATATGTGTGTGTGTTTAGTATACATTTAGGTATTTCCTTAGCCCACCTTGACTAATAGGCAAGAGAATATTATGTGGGTGGCTATTCTGAAATTTAATTTAAAATATTCTTAGGTCTGCTGAATAAATCATGTTTTTAAGTTGTTTGGTGTAGATAGGTTAAACAAACTGTTCTCAAACAAGTTTTAAGGAACTTGGTACCTCTAAGCCTCTGTTTTCTCCACAAAAATTGTGCCACTATTCAGTACCTTCCAGATTGAGCGCACTCAGAAGTCCATAAAATCTGTAGCTAATACAGTTTGATTTTTCTGCCCATGTGTGCATGCTGCTCACTTCTGAATTAATCTCAACAGATGAGGGAGATCATGGTAAAATAAATTATCAAAATGGGTATGCCATAAATAAGAAATAAGAGAGATCCCTGTTGCCGTGACCACTAAAACATCATTCCATGAAATTGAGGTGAAAGAAAAACCATACCTCATTCTGGAGATTAGAGACATATATTTAGGATGTGTATGGGCTCCATGCATAGGCTGAAAGAAGAAACAGAAGGATATGGAAGTCTGAAGGTGTGTTGGGGCCTGTACCTTCCTTAGTTTGGAGCAGTCAAGGGAGTGAGACTGTCATGGGTATAACAGTTTTTTCAAGCTCCCCTTGACTTTGCCCAGAAAAAATGCAGTCCTAAAGTTAGATTTTCAGGCAGTTGAAAACACTACACATAGGAAATTTCTTAGATTTCCCCCAAGAAACTATATGTGCTCCACTTCTGATCCAGCTCTCTGCTATGGCCTGGGAAAGCAATAGAAGATGGCCCAACTGCCTGGGCCCCTGCACCCATGTGGGAGACCTGGAAGAAGGTCCAGCGTCTTCATTTCAGATCCTCCCAGCTCTGGCCATTGCAGCCATTTGGGGAGTGAACCAGCAGATGGAAGACTGACTCTCTCTCTCTCTCTCTCTCTCTCTCTCCCCTTCCCTCCCTCTCTCCCTGCCTCTGCCTCTCTCTAACTCCACCTTTCAAATATCTTTTTAAAAAGGTGATTTTCTCACCTAAAGAGTTGGTAGAAGGTTCTACCAGAGCAAGAATGATAAACCTTTACAATATTTTATTGAAGAATAATCCCTTTATGTAGAATCTGAAAACGGTGAACTCACAGATGCAGAGAATAAAAGGATGGCTACCAGTGGCTGGTGGAAGTTGTGGTGACAGGGGGATTGAGGAAATGTTCCTCAAAAGATTCAAAATTTCAGTTAGACAAGAACAGTAACTTTAAGATCTCTGTTGTACACATTTTGACTATAGTTAATATAATATAGTCTTAAAATTTTCCAAGCAGTCTTTGGGTGCCATTACCATGAAAAATTATGTGTATATATGTATATATTTTTAAAAGATTTATTTTTTATTATTTGAAGGAGTTAAAGAGAGAGAGTGAGATGAAGAGACAGAGAGAGA
The DNA here is from genome assembly GCF_964237555.1 of Oryctolagus cuniculus. NCBI lineage: Eukaryota > Metazoa > Chordata > Mammalia > Lagomorpha > Leporidae > Oryctolagus > Oryctolagus cuniculus. The sequence goes on from NC_091434.1 coordinate 113,461,324, forward strand.
TCTTCCATGTACTGGTTCACTCCTCAAATGGCCACAATAGATGGGTCTGGCCCAGATTGAAACCAAGAGCTTCTTCCAGATTTCCCATGAGGGTGCAGGGGGCCAAGCACTTGGGTCACTTGCTGCTTTCTCAGGTGCATTAGCAGAGAGCTGGATCAGAAGTGGAGCAGCCTAGACTCAAACTGGCACCAATTGAGATGCCAGAACTGTACGTGGTATCTTTATTTGCTATGCCATAACGCTGACCCCAGAGATAATGTATTTGTTAATTAGTTCAATTGTGCCATTCCACAGTGTATGTGTACACTAAAACATTATCATGCATGATAAAAATGAAAGATTTTTTCAAAATTGAAACCAAAACCAAAGGAACTTTCTGTAGCCTAGGATGTCCCAATTTACACCAGTGATTCTGGAGAAGGTGTGGTGGGAAACTATAGAAACAAAAACAAGTTGAGTTCACAGATCAGTGGTGTAGGGACTCCAACCCTTTGGAAGGTGAAACAATGATTTAAATGATATGGAGGCTGCTCATCTTCCTTCACATCTAGAATAGTAAGAATCATCCAAGACTAAATAAGTTTTAATGGAGTAGAGACACCAACCCAGCTAGAAAGCAAAATTAACACCAGATGGAGGTAAAAAGACAGTCCTGCAGGTCCACTGTGAATCACTAGTTCCGGAAGAGTTTCCTATGCTGTTTCTTTCCCTACTCTTCCTTGAACCTGCAGTATCTCCATTTTTATTAAACTGTCTCTCCCCAGACTATCAGTGTTCTCCCTTCCTATTCTGGCATCTTGCCGCTCCTCCATGAACAAATGTTCAAGATCACTAGCCATCAGGGAAATGCAAATCAAAACCACAATGAGGTTTCACCTCACCCCGGTTAGAATGGATCACATTCAGAAATCTACCAACAATAGATGCTGGAGAGGATGTGGGGAAAAAGGGACACTAACCCACTGTTGGTGGGAATGCAAACTGGTTAAGCCACTATGGAAGTCAGTCTGGAGATTCCTCAGAAACCTGAATATAACCCTACCAAACAACCCAGCCATACCACTCCTTGGAATTTACCCAAAGCAAATTAAATTGGCAAACAAACAAGCTGTCTGCACCTTAATGTTTATTGCAGTTCAATTCACAATAGCTAAGACCTGGAACCAACCCAAATGCCCATCAACAGTAGACTGGATAAAGAAATTATGGGACATGTACTCAATAGAATACTATACAGCTGTCAAAAACAATGAAACCCGGTCATTTGCAACAAGATGGAGGAGTCTAGATAACATCATGCTGAGTGAATTAAGCCAATCCCAAAGGGACAAATATCATATGTTCTCCCTGATCGGTGACAACTAACCGAGCACCAAAGGGGAAACCTGTGGTAGTGAAATGGACACTATGAGAAACAGTGACTTGATCAGCTCTTGTCCTGACTGTTGATGTACAATGTACTACTTTATCCAATTTAGTATTTTTTCTTTTTTTGTTCTAGTACTATTGGTTGAACTCTATAATTAACACACAATTATTCTTAGGTGTTTAAATTTTAACTGAAAAGTGATCCCTGTTAAATATAAGAGTGGGAATAAGAAAGGGAGGAGATGTAGAATTTGGGACATGCTCAATTGGACTTGCCCCAAATGGTGGAGTTAGAATCGTGCCAGGTGATCCCAATACAATCCCATCAAGGTGGAGTGTACCAATGCCATCTCACTAGTCCAAGTGATCAATTTCAGTTCACAATTGATCACACTGAAAGGGTCTAAGAGTCAAAGGGATCACACAAACAAGACTAGTGTCTGCTAATACTAACTGATAGAATAAAAAAGGGAGAGAACAATCCATCATGGGAAGCAGGATACACAGTAGACTCATAGAATGGTAGATGTCCTAAATAGCACTCTGGCCTTGGAATCAGCCCTTAAGGCACTCGGATCTGGCTGAAGAGCCCATGAGAGTATTTTAGGCATGGAAAGCCAAGACACCCTGGGGGAAAAGAAAAAAAAAAAAGAGGACCTAAATGAAAGATCTCTGTGAGTGAGATCCCAGTGGAAAGAATGGGGCCATCAAAGAAGGAGGTACCTTTCTCGGAAGGGAGGAGAGAACTCCCACTTTCACTATGACCCTGTCAGAACAAGATCGAAGTTGGCAAACTCAAAAGGCTTCCATAGCCTTGGTAACTCATGACTAGAACCTAGGGAGATTACTGATGCCATAAACAAGAGTGTGAAATTGTTAAGTCAACAACAGGAGTCACTGTGTACTTACTTCTCATGTGGGTTCTGTCCTTAGTGTGTTGTCCAATGTGAAGTAATGTTATAACTAGTACTGAAAGAGTATTTTACAGTTTATGTTCTGTGTGGGTGCAAACTGATGAAATCTTTACTTAATGTATACTAAATCAATCTTTTGTATATAAAGATAATTGAAAATGTGTCGCTCCCCGTTTTCGTGGAGGAACGACACAGGACCCTGCGCTGTTCTTTCATCTGCTTGGCCCTCCCTGGGTTTGCTGCTGGTTCTTCCCGGGTTGGCTGCCGTCCCTTCCACCTCCGTGGAAGGGCGGTTCCCCCTGCCACATTCCCCACTTCCGCGGGGGAGCGGCACACCACCGGCCGGCTCTCTCGGGGGCTGCACAGGTGTTACTCAGGTGTTTCTCTTAGATGTTCCTGGTGCATGTTGTCTCTCTCCTCCTTTATAGTCCTCTTCCACCAATCCCAACTCTGCTACCCACACGCCAAGTACGCTGCTCTCCTCCAATCAGGAGCAGGTCTCACAGTCTATTGGTTGAACTGGAGGCATCTGTGTAGAAGCTGTTTCCCTTCTCAGCGCCATATTGTGGGAAAGCAGATGCATAGAATAAGTCTTAATTCCAGTAACTTAGTCTAATCCGAGTTGCTCCCAGTTGCTCCCCACAGATCCCCCTTTCTTTTTATTTTTGGCATTGATACCCGCCTGTCTTCGGTGCCCCGCGGCATACACTCTGCTCTGCTTGCTAGAGTTGCCCACAGGTTCTTACAAGTCCTATCAATCAGGCAAACCGAATCCGGGTCCTCTCTTCGCCATGTTGTGAGGAGGTTTTTAGGCGCTGATGCGTGCCTGTGTTCGGTACCCTGCAGCGCATGCTCTGCTCTGCCTGCAGGTGCTTACAAGCCCTAGCAATCAGGCAAACCGAATCCAAGCCTTCTCATTGCCGTATTGTGGGGAGACTTATTGGTGTTGATAACGTGCCTGTCTTCGGTGACCTGCGGTGCATAAGCTGCTAGCCGCCCGCAGGTGCTCATCGCCTCACTAATCAGGCAGACCGAATCCAAGCTCTCTCATTGCCATGTTGTGGGGAGGCCTTTCTATTTCTCTATTTTTCTATCTCCGGGCATTCCTATTTCTCCCATTTTACTTCTATCTTCCAGCATTCCTATTTCTCTCATTTTACTTCTGAACTTCTGTTTCTCTTATCCCTGCGGCTTCCCGGCGCCCGCCCCGAGGCTGCTTCTCGGCACCTCGCCCCGCGGCAGCTTCACGGCTCTGCGCGGCTTCCCGACGCCTTGCCCCGCCGGCGGGCTCCCGGCTCTGCATGGCTCGGCTTCGCGCGCACACTCCGGGGTCTCCACGCCCCTTCCCATCCGCACCATGGCCTCGCGCCAGCCCCGCGTTCCCTATCTATTCACGCCCTGTGCTCTCTCTGCACGCGGCGGCTTCCGCGAGTCACACAGCGTAGCTTACATCTCCGCCACTAGCATTCAATCCAAGTTCCCCGGACTAACTTGGCGAATTCCAACCTGGCGGCCCACGTCTCTGCCTCTGGTTCCAGATCTTCGCCTTTTGCTCCCCGGGCTGACTTGAAGAATTCTAAGATGGCTTCCATTTCCACCTCGGCCTGCACTCGCGGCTTCATCCTCCCTAACATTTTTCTCTACCCGGTATGTTTCCCTAAGTTTTCTTCCAACAATATTCCTCCCTCATTTCTCCTGGCCTCTCCCCACAGTCCGTATCCAAGTCTAAGTTTCTTATAGGTTTCACTTTCACTTTCAACCTGCAGTCCGTATCTGAGTCTAAGTTTCTTCTTGCTTTCACATTAAATCCTAACTTCTTTCCCACAGTCCGTATCCGAGTCTATGCCTAGGCTTTCGATAGCTTCTTCCGGCACCTTTCTTGTCCGGCTTTCCCCTAGGCTCTTCGCTAGTCTCTCTCTCCGGTATTTTCCACTTCTTCCCTCCTAGGTTTCCTATCCGAGTCACGGCACCATTATGTCACTCCCCGTCTTCGTGGAGGAACGACACAGGACCCTGTGCTGTTCTTTCATCTGCTTGGCCTTCCCCGGGTTTGCTGCTGGTTCTTCCCGGGTTGGCTGCCGTCCCTTCCACCTCCGTGGAAGGGCGGTTCCCCCTGCCACATTCCCCACTTCCACAGGGGAGCGGCACACCACCGGCCGGCTCTCTCAAGGGCTGCACAGGTGTTCCTCAGGTGTTCCTCTTAGATGTTCCTGGTGCATGTTGTCTCTCTCCTCCTTTATAGTCCTCTTCCACCAATCCCAACTCTGCTACCCACATGTCGAGTACGCTGCTCTCCTCCAATCAGGAGCAGGTCCCACAGTCTATTGGTTGAACTGGAGGCATCTGTGTAGAAGCTGTTTCCCTTCTCAGCGCCATATTGTGGGAAAGCAGATGCATAGAATAAGTCTTAATTCCAGTAATTTAGTCTAATCCGAGTTGCTCCCAGTTGCTCCCCACAAAAATGAATCTTGATGTGAATGGAATGGGAGAGGGAGCGGGAGATGGGAGGGGTGTGAGTTGGAGGGAAATTATTGGGGGGGGGAAGCCATCATAAGCCATTAACTGTACTTTGAAAATTTATATTTACTAAATAAAAATAAATTTAAAAAAGGAAAAGAAAAAAAAGACAGTCCTGGACACTAACACTATGAACTTATTTTATTAGGGTTATTCTCTTAAAAATGTCTTTCTAAAAATCATGGGGATAAAGAAGTAAAACCTAGGAAAAACTCAATGGCATGGGGGAAGAAGATAAGAAACAAAAAAATGCAAATAGCAAGAATAAACGTATTAATGAAAAGAAATTATGTATCTTTCCTAGAAAGTTTAGCAAATTAATGCTTATAAAATGGACCAGGCACCCGTGTTAAATGTTCTGTATAAGTGAGAGAAGCTACTCTTATATTGCCTTCCTTGAATTCATTTAAAGCCCAAAGGGATTTTAAGGGGCTTTGATGGGATTATATAAGGATTGTCAGTTCATTAAGATTGGAGTTCATTATGGAGAATATTGTATTTTAAGATTAATATTAAATTCACAAAATACATTTTAGAAGCTATATTTTATTTTTTGAGTTCTTTTTTGTATTTTAATCTTTATTTCCTCTTTAAAAATGTTCTATAAAGAAACATGATTTTTTATTTAAAAAGCTATTAATCAATTATTTTATATCACCTTTTAAAATAGGATTAAGCTGATTTAAACTTGTTTAAAAATAATCATTGGGGCTAAAATGCTCTGCTTTTAAGTAGTGAAAAAGGGGAGCAGTTATTCCATTAAATATTATATTCCCTCATGATGTGGGTTTTTAAGTATCATGAAGTATGAATTTTGCTCTAAATAGAGTAATTAGAATGGAAAATCTCCCCATAAATTCAGCACATTTATGTCCTTGTTTTTTCAGATGAATTAAAATCCTGACAAAGTAAATATACCTCAATTCTTCCTCTATACTCTTACCTTACATTGGCTTCTAGTCAGCCACTGATTTTCTTTTTTCCTTGAATATCTACAACGATTGCAAGCTTCTATTAAGTTAATCTGGCAAATATCATGCAATACAGTCTGGAAGAACCAAGACATATTTTTTTTCATGGTGGGTCAAGTGTTTCAATTTAATGAACTTTTGGGTTTGGTTGTAGAATATCGAGACCAAGAAACAATGATTGATATTCTACATGTTCTCAGTGCTAATTTGTTGATACTCAATTCCTTATTTGACAGCATTGCTTTAAGAATTGATTTTATTTTTTATTTTTACTTTTCCAAGATTCATTGGAAAGGTGGAGAGACACAGAGATCCATCCTCCATTTTCTTTTTTTTTTTTTTTTTTTTTTTTTTTTTTTGACAGGCAGAGTTAGACAGTGAGAGAGAGAGAGAGAGAAAGAGAAAGGTCTTCCTTCCGTTGGTTCACCACCCAAATGGCCGCAACAGCCAGAGCTGCACAGATCCGAAGCTAGGAGCCAGGAGCTTCTTCCAGTTCTCCCACATAGGTGTAGGGGCACAAGCACTTGGGCCATTTTATACTGCTTTTCCAAGCCACAACAGAGAGCTGGACGGGAAGAGGAGCAGCTGGGAATGGGACCAGCGACCATATGGGATGTCGGCTCTGCAGGTAGAGGATTAACCTACTGCGCTACGGTGCTGGCCCCAACACTGGTTTTTTTTTTTTTTTTTTTTTTTAAGATTTATTTTATTCATTTGAAAGACAGTTACAGAGAGAGGTAGAGAGAGAGAGAGAGAGAGAGGTCTTCCATCCGCTGATTCTGGCAGAGTGAGTGGATAGTCTGAGAGAGAAACAGAGAGAAAGGTCTTCCTTCTGTTGGTTCACCCCCCAAATGGCCGCTATGGCAATGCGCTGTGCTGATCCTAAGCCAGGAGCCAGGTGCTTCTCCTGGTTTCCCATGTGGGTGCAGGGCCCAAGCACTTGGGCCATCCTCCACTGCCTTCCCGGGCCACAGCAGATAGCTGGACAGGAAGAGGAGCAACCGGGACAGAATCCGGCACCCCAGCTGGGACTAGAACCTGGTGTGCCAGTGCCACAGGTGGAGGATTAGCCTATTGAGCCGCAGTGCTGACCCCAATAGTCTCTTAACACAGTCTTGATTCATGGCACCTGTAAATAGGGGTAGTTTGATTTCCTCCTTTCTAATTTGTATCCCTTTGATTCCTTTTCTTGCCTAATGGCTCTGGCTAAAACTTCCAGGACTATATTGAATAGCAATGTTGAGAGTGGGCATCTTTGTCTGGTTCTGGACCTTACTGAGAATGCTTTAAACTGCCCTGCATTCAATAAGATGCTGACTGTTGGTTTGTAATAAATTGCCTTAATTGTGTTAAGGAATATTCTTTCTATACCCAATTTACTTAAGGTTTTCATTGCAAAAGGATGTTGTATTTTATGAAATGCATCTCTGCATCTATTGAATAAATTATATGGTATTTATCCTTCAGTTTGTTAATGTGATATATCACATTAATTGATTTGGAACTGTTGAACCATCCCTGCATACCAGGGATATATTCCACTTGGTCTGGGTGAATGATGTTTCTGATGTGTTGTTGGATTTGATTAGCAAATATTTTGTTGAGGATTTATACATCTATGTTTCTCAGAGATATTGGTCTATAGTTCTCTTTCTCTGTTTTATCTTTTTCTGTTTTAGGAATTAAGGTGATTCAGGCTTCATAGAAGGATGATTCCTTATCTTTCAGTTGTTTTGAGTAGCTTGAGAAGAATTGAAATTAGTTCTTCTTTATATGTGTTCTGGAATTCAGCAGTGAATCTGTCTGTTCCAGAGCTTTTCTTTGTTGGGACAGTTTTTATTACTGATTCAAGTTCCATTTTGGTTAGTGTTCTGTTTAGGTTTTCTATGTCCTTGTGACTCAGTTTTGGTAGATTATATGTTTCTAGTAATCTATTCATTTCTTCTAGTTTTCCCAATTTGTTGGCATACATTTCTTTGTAGTAATTCATGATGATTTTATTTATATGGTAACTGTTACATTTTATCTTTCTTCTCTGATTTTATTTACTTGGGTTCTCCCTCCATTTTTGGTAAGTTGTGCCAATGGTGTATCAATTTTGCTGGTTTTAATTTTTTTTTCAAAACAAAATCTCTTTATTTCATTGATATGTTATTTTTTTGTTTCAATTTTGCTTATTCTCTAATTTTAGCTATTTCATTCCTCTTTAATTTTGGGCTTGATTTGTTGCATTTCTTCTACATCCTTGAAATTCATTGAAAGCTCATTCATTTGATGCCTTTCCAATTTCTTGATGTAGGTCCAGTTGCTATAAACTTCCCTCTTTATACTGCTTTTCTGTATCCTCTAATTTTTTATATGTTCTGCCATCTTCATTTGTTTCCAGAATTTTTTTTCCCTTTTCATTTCTTCTATGACCCACTATTCATTCAACAGCACATTGTTCAGTCTCCATGTGTTTGCATATGTTCTAGAGAATCTTGGATTGTTAATTTCAATCTTCATTTCATTGTTGTTAGAAAAGATGCATGGTGTGATTTCAGTTTTTCTGAACTTGCTGAGACTTGCTTTATGGCCTAGTATATGATGTATTCTAGAGAAATTTGCATGCACTGTTGAAAAAAATTTGCGTTTTACAGCTGTGGAATGAAAAGATTTATAGATATCAGGTCCATTTGGTTCATAGTGTTGATTAGCTGTTTCTTTGTTGATTTTCTGTTTGATCTGTTCATTGATGAAAGGGATGTGTTGACGTCCCCCATCACTATTGTATTGGAGTCTATGTGTCCCTTTAGATCCATTAATATTTGTTTTAAATAGCCAGGCATATACATTTATAATATTAACATTTTACTGTGAATTGTATAATTAATCTTACATAGTAAACTTCTTTGTCCTTTAACAGTTTTTGTGTTAAAGTCTATTTTGTCTTATATTAGGATGGCTACACCTGTTTTTTTTTTTGTTGGACAGGCAGAGTGGACAGTGAGAGAGAGAAACAGAAAAAGGTCTTCCTTTGCCGTTGGTTCACCATCCAATGGCTGCCGCAGCAAGTGCGCTGCGGCCGGTGCACCGCGCTGATCCGATGGCAGGAGCCAGGTACTTATCCTGGTCTCCCATGGGGCGCAGGGCCCAAGTACTTGGGCCATCCTCCACTGCACTCCCTGGCCACAGCAGAGAGCTGGCCTGGAAGAGGGGCAACCGGGACAGAATCCGGTGTCCCGACTGGGACTAGAACCTGGTGTACCGGCGCCGCAAGGCGGAGGATTAGCCTAGTGAGCCGTGGCGCCGGCTCATACACCTGCTTTTTTTCATCTTTCAGTTTTAGTATCTTTGTTGATAAGGTTTGTTTCTTGTAGTAGTGAAAGATGAGTCTTATTATTTAATCCATTTTTCCAGACTGTATCTTTTTTTTTTTTTTTTGACAGGCAGAGTGGACAGTGAGAGAGAGAGACAGAGAGAAAGGTCTTCCTTTGCCGTTGTTTTACCCTCCAATGGCCGCCGCGGCTGGTGCACTGCGGCCGGCGCACCGCGCTGATCCGATGGCAGGAGCCAGGAGCCAGGTGCTTTTCCTGGTCTCCCATGGGGTGCAGGGCCCAAGCACCTGGGCCATCCTCCACTGCACTCCCTGGCCACAGCAGAGAGCTGGCCTGGAAGAGGGGCAACCGGGACAGAATCCGGCGCCCCAACTGGGACTAGAACCCGGTGTGCCGGTGCCGCTAGGTGGAGGATTAGCCTAGTGAGCCACGGCGCCGGCCCAGACTGTATCTTAATTGGAGAATTTAAGCTAGCTACATTCACAGTTATTATTGGTAATTAATAACTACTGTGATATTTTTCTGTAAATATTCCTATTGTTATCTAGGGATTTCCTTTGTACTTTTACTAGGAGATTTTCTGCTTCACATTCTTTAATAATGATGATTATTTTTCTGTGTTTCTGTGTGTAGCACATCTTTAAGCATCTTTTGTAAAGGTTATATGAGTGGTTACAAATTCTTTCAATTTCTGTATGCCATGGAAGGTCTTTATATCACCTTTTTCATAAATAAGAGCTTGGCAGGATATGATATTTTGGTTTGACAGTTTTTTTTCTTAAAACTTGGACTATATCTTGCCTTTATCTTCTTGCCTATAGGGTTTCTGATGGAAGTCTATTGCAAGTCTAATTGGAGATCCTCTGAAAGTATTCTGACATTTCTCTCGTGTACATTTTAGAATATTTTCTTTGTTTTATTGTTGAAAGTTTGACTATTATGTTTCATGATGTATATCTTTTCTGATCATATCTATAGGATTTCTTTGGACATCCCTTTCTTTCTCCAAATTAGGGAAGTTTTCTGTAATTATTTCACTGAATAGGCCTTCTAATCCATTCTCTCTTTCTACACCTTCAGCAACTCCTCAGACCCATATGTTGAGTTGTTTGATATCATCCCATTAATCTCCAACACTGCATTTAATTTTTCTAACTTCTTTTCCCTTTTTTGATCTGACTGAAAAATGTTGAAAGATGTGTCATCTAGTTCAGATATTATTTTTTCTTCCTTATCAAGTCTGTTGTTAAGACTTTCCATTGGATTTTTATTTGACATATTGAATACTTCATTTCTAATACTTCATTTTGATTCTCTTCAAAAATCTCAATTTCATGGGGAAAATTTTCATTCATGTCATGTATGGATTTCTTCGACTCATGAATTTGCTTCTTCTTGCTTCTGAGTAATCTTATGATTAATCTTTCGAGTTCCACTTCAGGCATTTCTTCAATCTATTTATCTTCACATTTTAATATTGAATTGTTGTTGTGTTCTTTTGGGGGTCTTATTGTCTTATTCTTGTTTCCTGAATTGCTGCATTTATTTTTATGTATTTGTTGAGATACTTGTTGGTTTTCTCCTCTGATAGCTCTCATCTTAACTACACATCTGTGGGTTAGTGGAATGTCTAATAGTCTAATGTTTCCTTTTTTCCCCCAAATATTTATTTATTGATTGATTTGAAAGGTAGAGTTACAGAAGCAGAGAGAGAGAAAGAGAATTGATTTTTCCACCCACTGGTTCATTACCCAAATGGCCACAATGACTGGAGCTGGACCAGGCCATCAAAAGGTGTCAGGAGCTGTTGCTTCTTTTTTTATTTTTTATTTATTTATTTATTTGACAGGTAGAGTTATAGACAGTGAGAGAGAGAGAGAGAGAGAGAGAGAGAGAGAGAGAAAGGTATTCCTTCCATTGGTTCACTCCCCAAATGGCTGCTATGGCCGGAGCTACACCGATCCGAAGCCAGGAGCCAGGTGCTTCCTCCTGGTCTCCCATGTGGGTGCAGGGACCCAAGCACTTGGGCCATCCTCCACTGCCCTCCCGGGCCACAGCAGAGAGCTGGACTGGAAGAGGAGCAACTGGGATTAGAACCTGGTACCCATATGGGATGCTGGCGCTGCAGGCGGTGGATTAACCAAGTGAGCCACTGCGCTGGCCCCAGGAGCTTCTTCCCATTCTTTAACATGGGTGCCAGGACCCAAGGACTTGGGTCATCTTCTACTTCTTTCCCAGGTAATAGCAGAAAGCTAGATCATAAGTGGAGCAGCCAGCACTCAATCCGGTACCCATATGGGATGCCAGCACTGCAGGTGGTTGCTTCACCAGTATGCCACAGCATCTGCTCCCAGAATGTCTACTGTTACTATGAATATCCATATTTTTGCTGGTTTTAATCAGGGGCTCTGGTCTGTGCTCCACAGTGAGGTGACATCCAATTTGAGCATGGTAGATCTCTTCTTGTTAACAGAAAGTAAACTATGATTACCCCTCTTGGCATAATCACAGCCTCTTCTCCTCTCTTCCAAGGTGATTATGCTCAGATGTTATCCACCATGGGTACAATACTCATCTATGCTGCTGCATAAACTGCACAAAAGGTCTGTGCACTCCTCATTGTGAGCATGTGTCCCACTGCAGTGACCCACCCCAGGCTATCAGGAAACTCTGAGCATGTGGAGCCATACATGATGATTGCCCAGAGACCCAACTACACCCTGTACCCTGTCATGCAGTCAGAGTTCCCACAGTCTCAGCACACAGGGCTCTCACTGCCATGGCTGCAGAGGACCTACTTCATGCTGCCAGCCTGCAACCACAGAGTAGTAGAGATGTTCCTAGAGGCAGCTGCTTGTGTTGCTCTGCCTAGGTGGAGCCCACAGCCTGTGATATGTTGAGAGACTAGGGGCACCTCAGGTACCTACATGTTTGCACAGTCCCCTGTCAATCTTCCTAGTCACACTCAAAGTCCCTGGGGAATGTGGATTTTTCCCTCTGGTAGAATCCCTGGATCACACATGTGCACCAGAGCTGCTGGCTGCAGCTTCTACTCATTTCAGAATGGCGCCTTCCCCATGCCAGTTGCCGGTTGTGTACAAGAGCCACTGTAGCTGGTACTGATGTTAGAATAGTTCCTTCTCCCTGCCTGTTGCTGGGTGTGTGCAACTGAGCTGTTCCCCTGCCACTGCTACTGCTGTCAAGATGGTGTCTTATCCCTGCCAGTTATGGCAAAAAATGACCTAAATGAAAGATCTCTGAGTGAGAACCCAGTAGAAAGAGGCCATCAAAGAAGGAGGTACCTTTCTCTGAAGGGAGCAGAGAACTTCCACTTTGATTATGGCCTTGTCTAAATAATGTCAGAGTTTGTGAACTCAAGAGGCTTGCATAGCCTTGGCAGCTCATGACAAGAGCCTCGGGTGATTACTGATGTCATAAATAAGAGTGTCAATTGTTAAATCAACAACAGGAGTCACTGTGCACTTGCTCCCCATTTAGGACCTTTGTCCTTCATATGTTGTACTAAGAGAATTAACAGTAAAACTAGTCTTCAAAAAGTACTGTATAATTTGTGTGTCTGTGTGGGTGCAAACTGTTGAAATCTTTTCTTAGTATAGAGTTGAACTTTTGTATATAAAGATAATTAAAAATTAATCTTAATGAAGAATGGGGTGGGATAGGAGGAGTAGGAGATGGGATGGTTTGCAGGTGGAAGGGTGGTTATGGGGGGAAGAACCGCTATAATCCAAAAGTTGTACTTTTGAAATTTATATTTATTAAGTGAAAGTTTTCTATATATAAAAAAGCTCCTTATATCTAAAATGGCATCCACCTTCTCTCAGCCAGTTATTGCCCTCCATTGTGGTGGGGATAGGGAGAGAGAAATGTGCCCTTTTTTCCACTGAGTAAACAGATCCCAAGCTAGACCCAAAAATAGTGTAGTCCAGGGCCAGTGCTGTGGCATAGTGGGTAAGGCCACCACCTGCATTGCCAGCATCCCATTTGGGCGCCGGTTCATGTCCCAGCTGCTCCTCTTCTGATCTAGCTCTCTGCTGTGGCCTGGGAGAGCAGTGGAGGATGGCCCAAGTTTTTGGCCCACTGCACCTGTGTGGAAGACCCAGAGGAAGCTCGCGGCTCCTGGCTTCAGATCAGTGCAGCTTCTGCCATTGCAGCCAATTGGGGAGTGAGTCAGCGTATGGATAACCTCTCTCTCTCTCTCTCTCTCTCTCTCTCTCTCTCTGCCTCTCCTTCTCTCTGTGTGTAACTCTGACTTTCAAATAAATAAATAATAAATCTTTAAAATAAATAGTATAGTCCAGCTGGCTCTCCCTCTGACTGTATCACCAGTGGCCCACGCTGCTGCAGTCTGATCTCACCTTGCTCTCCAAAGCTGGCATTTTCTCTGTGTCTCAGCTGCTGGGGTCCTTTGTTGTGTCAGTGTGTGTTTCTGCACATCTGTACCTTCTATGAAGATCCATGGCATCCCTCTTCCTTCCATGGAATCTCCACTACATTTTGCAGTTTTCTCTCTCTCACTTGAAAGCATACTTTCTCTCTCTCTCTCTCTCTCTCTCTCTATTTTTTTTACTATTTTTTCCTAGCCTATGGCAGTACAACCTTTCCCTATTTTTCCATCTTGGACCCCTCAATCTCAAAATGATATTTGTATGTGCCTTTTATTCAGTACAATTCAGTGTATGTGTGATGTATTTTCTAGTCTCAGGATGTTCCAGGAACATCTTTAAGTTTTCAGTGTATAACTTTTTTGATATGACAACTTTATATATAATTCATCTTGGAAAATTGGCCTTGAGATAAAATCACATGTTAGCATATGGGTGAGATTGAGGGAATAATGAACTTGGCATTTAGTAAGGATAATTGTGTTTCTACCATTTTTGATAACTGGGCTATTAACTTATAGACTGTGGGGAGCAACTCGGACTAGACTAAGTTACTGGAATTAAGACTTATTCTATGCATCTGCTCTCCCACAATATGGCGCTGGGAGAGGAGAAAACAGCTTCTACGCAGCTGCCTCCTGCCAACTTGAGTGATGACCTCCAGGAGCTGATCCTGCTCCTGATTGGAGGAGAGCAGTGTACTCGGCGTGTGGGCAGCCGAGTTGGGATTGGCGGAGGAGGACTATAAAGGAGGAGAGAGACGGCATGCACCAGGAACATCTAAGGGGAACACCTGTGCAGCCCCCGAGAGAGCCGGCCGGCGGTGTGCCGCTCCCCTGCGGAAGTGGGGAAAGTGGCCAGGGGGAACCGCCCTTCCACGGAGGTGGAAGGGACGGCAGCCAACCTGGGAAGAACCAGCAGCAAACCCGGGGAGGGCCGAGCAGACAAAAGAACAGCGCAGGGTCCTGTGTCATTCCTCCATGAAGAGGGGGAGCGACATAATGGTGCTGTGACTCGGATATGAAGCCTAGGCAGGGTTCTGTGTCGTTCCTCCATGAAGAGGGGGAGCGACATAATGGTGCCGTGACTCGGATAGGAAACCTAGGAGGGAAAAAACGGGAAGAAGTGGGAAATTACCGGAGAGAGAGACTAGCAAAGAGCCTAGGGGAAGGCCAGACGGAAAGAGTGCTGGTGAAAAGCTAGTTAGAACCTAGGAAAAAAGCCGCGGGGGAAGAAAATTAGAAGCTAGGAAAGAGGTATTAACTGGGAACGTCTGGGAGACTCAGCCTTCCATTACGCCCACCGCTCCAACATGTCACAGACGGTACAGACAATGGAGTTCTTTGGCTACTCTTTGCCCACTGGCTACCTCTTCTTCCTGCTAGGCACCATCCTCTATTTCTCCCTAAAGATCATCCATTGTGGGCTGAATGTGGTTTCTCTCTCTTCCTACTCCCCACCTCCTCACAGCTTTTCTTCTAAGCGAGGGAAACGAGGGGGGAGGAAAATTCATGCATTCGTAAGAGCAGTCGTAGAGACATCCCCCTGGTTTCTACAGCAGTGGAGGCAGGTGGGACGGAAATTACGCGAGGCTGGGGAATCGATAGAAGTGCTGAAGCTGTGGCAACTCGTTGATCAGGTGCTTCAGGACCCCACGGAAGGGATCGAGTTGTTGCTTAATGAGGGGAGTGAATTGCAGGAAGAATTATGGCAGGGCAGCCAGGCGAGCAGCTATTGTAACGAACAGGTGAGAAGAAAATCAAAGAAGGATTTAGAGAGCCAGGAAGCTTACGTGGGGGAGAAGGAAGCTGAAGAGGGAACCTCGCCCCCGAGAGAGATGCCAAGAATATATCCTGGCCCTACAAGGCTGGCAAATTCAACCATAAAGGATGAATCACCACCCCGGTATCGCCCATTAGTACTACCAAAGTTTCCTCCTGTAAAGAAAAGCCCCTTTTTTCCACATGAGATTGAAGAAGAGTGGGAGGAGGAAAAAGGAGTGATGGAGGGAGTAGGTATGCAGGAGGAGATAGAAAGGCCGAGAACCGAAAGCAAGCAAAGGGGAGCTGTTTATAGAAAACCTGCTTGGGAGCAGTACCAGGAACCAGGCCAGGTGTTTCCTGTAATTCAGGATCAACAGGGAAACGGGTTGGACGCCTCTTGACCATAAATTACTTAAAGAGTTGCAGCAATCAGTACAATTGTATGGGCCCCATGCAAGTTACACTCAGGCAATCCTTGATAACATTGGGCAGCAAGGCCTAATACCCGAGGATTGGAGAAACTTAGTAAAGGCGGTGTTGGGCGGGGGTGACTTCCTCTTATGGTTAGCTGCTTATAAAGAATTTGCACGAGAATATTCAAAGCAGAACTATCAAGCAGGGAATCAAGCATGGGATGAGGAAATGTTAAATGGAGAAGGGTGATTTGCCAATCCCGATGAGCAGGCCCGATTACCAACAGCTGTCCTCTTACAAGTGAGAGAGATAGCAAGAAGAGCCTGGAAGGTGATACCCAGAAAAGGAGAAATAAGACACAGCCTAACTAAAATAGTGCAGGGCCCTACTGAACCTTACGCTGACTTCGTGAACAGATTAATGGAAGCAGCAGGAAACATTTTTGAAACTGTGGAAGAAGCAATGCCCTTAGTCAGAAGATTGGTGTATGAACAGGCCAATAAAATATGTCGTGAAGCTCTTAGACCATGGCAGCATAAAGACATCCCTACCTTTTTGAAAATCTGTAGAGATGTCATGGATGATGTAGCTTCTGGATCACATGCTGAAGTAGCAGTAACCCGACAATTTAGACAGAACATGAGGGGACGAATATGCTTTAGATGTGGTCGAGAAGGGCATCTAATGAGGGAATGTAGGGCCAAATTTCCAGCCCGAGATCGGCAGGGCATAGAGAACTCGAGAAGACCAGGCCTTTGCCCACGCTGTATAAGAGGGAATCATTGGGTCAGTGAATGTTACTTTAAAATGAATAGCGCAGGCAATCCCCTGAGGATGCCAAATGAGCCGGGCCCCATAAGAAGATCAGGTGTATATGGACAACAACAAAAAAAACAGAATGTGGGCCCCTGCACCCTGGGGCCAAAACAATCAGTGGGTGCCACGGTCCCAACAATACAAAAACCAAATATTTACTGCGCAGAGTTACGAGCCACCGAATATTCGGTACTAACACCTCAAATGGGGCCACAAGCCATAGAGGTGAGGGCAGAAACAATTTCAGCGGAGCATAAGGGACTTGGAATAATCGTAGGAAAAGAAACAAATGCTTTAAGAGGCCTAATGGTCATCACCGGAGTCATTCAATTACCTTTTGATAAGTTAAAAGTGCTAATACAATCTACAAAGGGTATTATTCAAATCAAACCAGAAGAACCTGTGGCTCAAATGCTGATCATGATTGGAGCGCAGGATGTTCATGGACCCCAAGGGGAGAAATTTGCAGCCTTGTCCCTATCTTTAGCAGATCGACCTCTGTGGACCTTAACCATTAGAGGAAAGTCGATTCAGGGCCTGCTAGATACAGGTGCAGATGTAAGTATAATTGCGGAAAATGATTGGCCGAAGTCATGGCCCCTTCAGCCAGGAGATAATACTTTAGTAGGCCTAGGTGCGGCCATGACACCATCAAGAAGTGCTCAGGTGCTTCATTGGCAGGATCAAGAAGGGAACAAGGGAAATGTGCAACCTTATGTTAGTGCACTCCCCATCACATTATGGGGAAGAGACATTTTAGAACAATTGGGACTGACATTAACAAATGAGGACCAATTGGAGAGTTCTACAGGACAGCGTATTATGTATAAAAAGGGATATCAGGAGAGAGGATTAGGCTCTAGAGAAGGCAGAAGGGATCTAGCCCAGCCCAAAGGCGATTTTAAAAGACAGGACACGGGTTTTTCGTGGGGGCCACTGAGATGCAGCCGCTGCCATTGTCATGGCTGGACAACAAGCCAAAGTGGATACCACAGTGGCCCCTTACCCAGGAAAAGCTGGCTGCGGTAAATGATATAGTGTTACAACAATTAGAGGCAGGCCATTTGCAACCATCAACCTCCCCATGGAATACGCCAATATTCGTGATAAAGAAAAAATCAGGGAAATACCGGTTGTTGCATGATTTACGGGCTGTTAATCAGCAGATGCAACCCATGGGGGCATTACAACCCGGACTCCCGTGTTTCGGCACCATTTGCTGCTCCTCCGCACGTGGAGGAGCCGCACCGGACCGGACGCTTGTTGTTCCCTTTTTTTACAAGTCCTTTCTATAGTAAAGTAAGAATAAGTAAACAGCAGACTCCCAAAGCAAGAATGAGTAGAGAGAAGTGAGAAAGAATGAAGTAACGAACTTCCCCGCGAACTCTCCAACGCACTCTCCAACCAACCCACCCCACCATGCCGTCTCTCTCCTCCTATATAGTCCTCTCCACCAATCTGTGCTCTGCTACCCACACGCCGAGCACGCCGCTCTCCTCCAATCAGGAGCGGCTCTTGCAGCTTATCAAGTTGGTAAGGGGCAGCTGGGTAGAAGCTGTACACTCCTCTCCCAGCGCCACATTGTGGGAGAGCAGATGCATAGAATAAGTCTTAATTCCAGTAACAGTATAGTCCGAGTTGCTCCCCACAATAGATCATATTATGACTATAGTTTCTCCTTTTATTTTGTTACACCTATTATTACCAAAATAATATGTCTCATGTAATTTGTCACAAAACACCCCTGAAGGAAAAAAAAAAAACAGCTTTCTAATGTGTGTCAATTATTTATTTTTTGATAAAACATGTGTCCTACCCCACTATGACCCCTACTTGGTCCCCCAACCTTATCCAAGTATCTCTCCCCATATTCTCTGCTGCTGCAATCCCTGCTCCCCAGAGTGTCCATGCTTTGGTCATGATCTTTCACTTATAACAACATTGAAGGAAGAGAAGGGAAAGAGAAATTCCTGCTGATTTCTCTAGATTGGAGTTGAGTATTTCCACTCCAAGTCTTCCCTAAATCCTTTGATATACAGCCCTATCTACCACTAGCATATTATATAGTATTGCAAAGTGTTTTCTTATGCATAGCTTTCTCTGTTGTAGATGATTAGAAACTCTAGGGAAAGGTTTGAATTTTGTCTGTCTCTGTGTCCCCTGTCACCTGGTAGTAATTGAGTTTAAAACAAGTTCATTCAGAGAGAAAGAACAAAACAAAAACAAACAAAACAGAATAAATTTACTCAACTCTCTTCGTATAATCTATGAAGACATCTAAATTAGTCTTTCCAGTTGGTAAATTGGAAGGAAATTAATGATCCTGAAAATGAAAGGTAGGACATGCATTTTAAGCTTCTCAGGAATATCCCTGGAACATTTTATCCTTTTGTTGTTCTTTCTGTTTCCAAACTGAATTATCTTCTAAAATGGTTCACCCAAGTAAAAAGTTAATTACTTTTTATTAAGCAATTAGAGGAAGAAAAGTAATTTTCATTTTCAAGTCAAATAATTGTAAAGAGAGAGGAGTTGACTCATGGTAAAGAGTGGCTTAGAGTCCAAACATTTTCCACGTGTACCAAGAAAAACAGACTATGCAACACCATCAGCCTAATAAAAGACAGGTGTATCTGCTCTGTCTCTTGGGTCATACCACGAAGGGACTGGATGAAGAGGACATACATTCTTTTACTCATATTCTCCAGTCTCCCTTTAACTGAGCAACTCACTGTGAAGAGAATTTGCTGTTTCCATGATTGAACAGCCTTTTTAAGTTTTCCCAATTTTCATTCTTTATACAAACAAGATGTGGTGTGCTCAATTTATGAAGAAATGAGACTTCAATAGAATTGAATTTTAGGGTCCCTCTATCTACAAAAATAGTGATTCTTGGGGCAGGAGCTTGGGATAGCAGTTAGGTTACCAGTTGGGATACCTGTGTATATCAGAGCACCTATGTTCAAGTCACAGCTCCTTTCCCAATTCTGGCTTCTGCCAGTGTAGCCTCTGGGATGCAACAGGTGGTGGATCAGGTATTTCAGTTTCTGCCAACCATGTGGGGGGTATGTATTGAGTTCTCAGATCCTGGCATCAGAATGGCCCAGCCCTAGCTATTGTGGGCATTTGGGGGAGTCTATCAGTGAATAAGAGTGCTTATTCATCTTCCCCTCCCTCCTTCCCTCTCACTCTTTCCCTCTCTCTCCCTCATAAATAAAATAAATAAATATATTTATTTAAAAATTGGTGGCTTTTTTCAAAGACTTTCCCTGGAATACCCAAGTTCTCTGGCATTTGCAGGTTACAAACAGCCCTAAGATTCAGACACATATGGATTGAAATATAATCTAGTGATTGACCTTTTCTGTGATATTGGATAAAACTGAGGAGAAATAAGAAGAAAATATGGGAAAAATAACATAAGGGAAATAATTAGATCTTGGGGAATTCCTGCTGTCTAAATGCAATTTAAGGTCCTCTGTATACAAATCAGTATTCTTAATACTTTCCGTACTCTTCATTTCCAGTTCAACTGCCTGCCACTGTTTCTCTCATATCCACTAAACTCTAACCATAATTAGCTATTCCTAATTTCTCAGGATCACAATGTATGAGAATATTTAAATAATTCATAGAAAATTTGTTTTAAAGCATAAGTTGTTTCAGTACAAAAACTTTTTTATGATTTTATTTATTTTAAAGGCAGAGTGACATGGAGAAAGGGAGAAACAGAGACAGAGAGAATCTTTCATCTGCTGGTTCACTCCTCAAATGGCTGTAACTGTGAGAGTTAGGCCAGGTCAAAGCCAGGAGCCAGGAATATCATCCTGGTTTCCTAAATAGGTGTCAGGAGCCCAGGTAATTGGGCCATCTGCTGTTGCTTTCCCAGGTACATTGCCAAGGAGCTGGAACAGAAACTGGGGAGCCAGGACCAGAAATAGTACTCGGATGTGGGATGCCGATGTTGCAAGCCATGGCTTAACTCACTGTGTCTTATAACAACCCAGGAGTGAAATATTTTTTGAAATACATGCAGTCTTTTTTCATAATATGCATTTTTCATGAACTTTTTAAAGACTCCCAGCTCTGCTTTTCCAAAAGGTGCCTCCTATTCCTTTGAAGCAAGTTTAAGTTGATAACGAAAACAATAGGAGTGATAATATGGAAAAGAGGAAAATGATGGTACCTGTAGCTCTTTATTATCATTATCTGTTTTTTACCAAGCCCTATAGAGGATTACCCCATTACACATTTTATGTAATTCCTTAAATAAACCCAATTTATGTTATTCATAAATTATGTTTGTGGAAACTATAGCTAAGGGAAATCAAATGACCTTTTCAAGGTTATCTTGTTAATATAAAATACTTCTAATTCAGTCTGAATTTCAAATACACTCTGCAAACTATCCGGATTGATTTTTTCTAAGAATGTTTAATAATAAAATATTTAATGTTCATATAAACTTCCATATTCTCTATACTCTGTATCTAGTTATATTAGAACTATTTGCACATCTGTCTACACAATTTGATATTGAATTCCTTGAACAGAAATTGCTTCCATTCATCCACTTTCCCTCATATTGCAGTGTTAATTTTGTCTCAATCAATTTATAATCTTTCATTAACACAAATTTATTATCTTTCATTAACAAAAAATGAGAAAAATTCTAAATCCAAACAGATGAAGACAACAAACCCCATAGTAAAAATAAAAAAATCATAAGAAATTGCCTTTGTCATTCTGAAAATTAGGAGAAACCCTTATTAAAATCTCCATCTATTAGTATGTTATAAATGCATCATGGAATAAAAGTAAGTATAACATACTTTGAGAGTCTTTGAAAGGAAAAGTTCCAAAGATAGAAAGATAAGAAAAATACCAACTTGAAAACTTACCAAAGCAGTAATGATTATATTTTAGAGTTGGTGCTGGTTCTTGTGTCAGTCACAAAAGTACTGAAATTAAATAATACACTATAAATAATCTTGTCATGATAAAACACAGCATGCTTCTTCATACTTCATTTCTTAATGAATTCCTTGTGTGAACTTTCCATTAAGAGGCAGGAGAGCGGTCTTTGATTGTTTATAGACCAATCAATAGCTTTCAATTCCAATGTGTAACCTCTGTCACTGTTAAGACATCAGAGGGCAAAGGCAGTGCAATGAATATTAGCAGGTACAAGATGAAGTACCAGGTAGAGTCATTAGAGTAATTATCAGGAATAGGGAGAGCTGTCTTCTGACTTCAATTCCCACAACTTTGACTTTTAGAGTAGATTTCTTTGAGAAATTTAGCCTTACTTTCCCAATTGAAAAATCATATATTTATTCTCTAGTTTCCCTTGTCTGTTTTAGGATTTCTTCAAAAATTATCTCTCCTCCTAGTGGATACTTGGAAAAAATTACTGTGGTTTCTTCCTGTGATTTTGATTTTTATATGAGTGAAATTTTTTGGAGACAGTGTGGAGTTGAAATTTAGTTCCCTGTATCACTTTATGCTAAAGTGTACATTGCTTACAGGTAATTTTTACAGTTTCACATGTACGCAAATGTGTAGCTATCTTTTTTGGTCAAAAACAGAGTTAATATTTTGGAGTCAGATTTTGAATAACAACAAAATTTCTCAGTGTCCTTATAGTATGTAGTCTTTGTGTGTGTGTGTGAGTTGTATTTATTTTCATCTTGACTATCCCTTCCCTTGCTTCTGACTGGATAGCTCTATCTAGTGATTGGTTCAAGAATATGAAGACATATTGTCAAGTCATGTGGACCTTTGTCCTCTTCCTCCTTTTACAAATTTCTTTCAGACTTGCAATTCTTTTTTAAAAAACTTATTCCTAGATAATGTTACTCAAAATGAGATCAAGTCTTGATTGTGCACAGTAATTGATCCCTCCCTGGCTTTTTATATTCTTGGAGCAACACTGAATGATCCAAAAGAGAAAATGAAAATAATAAAGATATCACCTTCACTCACAAAAATAAAATAAAATAAAATAAAATAAAATAAAATAAAATAAAATAAAAAACTTTTATTTAATAAATATACATTTTGAAAGTGCAACTTTTGGATTATAGTGTTTTTTTTTCCCTCCATAACCACACTCCCACCCACAAACCATCCCATCTCCTGCTCTCTCTCCCATCCTATTTTTCATTAATTATCATTAATTTCATTTTTAATTATCTTTATATACACAAGATCAACTTAGTATATATTAAGTAAAGATTTCAACAGTTTGCTGACGCACACACAAAGTATATGTAAATATTTGTAACTTTAAGAACCTGTTTCATTGATTTTGATTAAAACTGTGGAACAAACTTCCAAATACTTTGAAACTATGCATTTAAAAATGCCATCATGTCTCAGGTTCAGTATTTATTATTGTACTGTGTCAATATGAAATGATAAAAATAGTTTTCATTTAATTTATGAGACTTATAAAATGTGATTATTCCTTCTAGTTCTTTTGGAGACAGGAATCCTTTTGCTTTTATTGACAGTTTTCTCTTTTCTGTCTTCGTCACTTATACCTCTTCCCCCAATTCTGTCTCAGTTTTTTCTACTTCAGAGTCTTATGTTCAGCTTCTGACTCTCAACCACCATTCCAGACAGGCTTAAAGTTCAACAATATCAGTGCATGAAAGATATATAAATATGGTTTTAAAAATAGAAATATAGGGGGTTGGCGCTGTGGCTCACTTGGTTATTCCTCTGATGGCATCCCATTTAGGTGCCAGGTTCTAGTCCTGGTTGCTCCTCTTCCAGTCCAGCTCTCTACTGTGGCCCAGGAGTGCAGTGGAGGATGGCCAAATTCCTTGGTCTCTGCACCTGCATGGGAGACCAGAAGGAAGCACCTGGCTCCTGGCTTTGGATTGGCACAGTGCCAGCCATAGTGGCCATTTGGGAGTGAACCAACCGAAGGAAGACCTTTCTCTCTGTCTCTCTCTCTCACTGACTGTAACTCTACCTGTCAAATAAAATTTAAAAAAGAAAGAAAAAAATAGAAATATAGATTCATTTTAGTTTTTTAAACATTTATCTTCAACTACTTGAAAGAGTGATGAGAGAGAAGAGAAAAAGACAGATATTTAGATAGATAGATAAATAGATAATAGAATGAATTTTTTTATTTTTTTAATTTTTTGACAGGCAGAGTGGGCAGTGAGAGAGAGAGACAGAGAGAAAGGTCTTCCTTTGCCGTTGGTTCACCCTCCAATGGCCGCCGTGGCTGGCGCACCGCGCTGATCCAATGGCAGGAGCCAGGTATTTATCCTGGTCTCCCATGGGGTGCAGGGCCCAAGCACCTGGGCCATCCTCCACTGCACTCCCTGGCCACAGCAGAGAGCTGGCCTGGAAGAGGGGCAACCGGGACAGAATCCGGCGCCCCGACCGGGACTAGAACCCAGTGTGCTGGTGCCGCAAGGCGGAGGATTAGCCTAGTGAGCCGCGGTGCCAGCCGATAGAATGAACTTTTATACACTAATTTAATCCACACATGCTTAAAAACAGTCTGGTCTGGGCTTTGAGCGAGCCCCGAGCCTTAATCTCCATCCAGGTCTTCCAAATGGATGGCTGAGGCCCAAGCAATGAAGCCATCATCTGCTGCCTTCCAGGATGTGCATTGAGTGGTAACTGGATCAGAAGTGGAGTACCATTACTAAGATATGGTATGTGTGAATCCCAGCAGGTGGCTGAGTTCACTGCCACAGAACACCTGTGCATTATTTTTGGCAGTGTTCTTTCCATGTTAATGTCTATTAGAAAAAAATAATATTCACAAATTTTCTTGCAGACCTTCAACATAGGCAATAACTTTTCAAACAACAATATTTAAGTCTACATGTGTGAGGAGTACACTTTTAATGGCTATCAGCGCCTATGTACATGTTTCCCTTTTTTTCTTTCAATGTTTCAGACACTACATATGATATCTGGGTTGTATTATTTCAGGATAATAAAACTAATTATTGTATTATTCATATTTATATGACAATGATGTATTAGTCTCTTAGTAAGAATTGTGTAAACTATTCTTTTTGGAAAACATTCCTCAGAATTCTGTGCTGTATTTGAAAGTACATATCCAAAGACCAGCACTTTATCTCTTTTCTGAAAGTTTAGAAAATGCAGCTGCAATCCAAGAAAAATCTACTGCAGTTGATTAAAATGACCATAATTATCAATTGATGAAATCTTTACAGTGGTTTCTTCCAGCTTTTGCTAGTCCTGAATAATGCCTTTAGATTTGACCCATTCACATGTCCTGTCTCTACCCCCATCTCTTTCCAGAATTTCTTTAGGTTGACTTGACAATCCATTTTGTTGGAGAATGAATTAGACATTTTAACATCTCTCTTGTTTATTTACTTTAGTTTGACAGCAGACATTAATTATGGTTTGCTATATTTCACTCTCCAAAGTGTTGAAATCAACCATAAATTATGCTCAATGGGAAACATTGGTTGTTTTCTATCACTAGGTAGTAATTGATGCTGATTGAATCAAAAATCTGAAGTTTGCAAAGCTATGACCTTGTGAGTCAACTTGGCTGCAAATCTGTTAAATCTATAGGAACTGAATTTTCAGGGTAACTGAAGCAGGTAGTTAGCTTAAAAAAGTAAAAGTGGTTTTCGTTTTACTATTCCTTTCTTTGTCAAGTCTAAAAATTTCACAGAAAATTATTACTTGTCTTCCTTATGTGGGATCATAGACTAAAAACAATACTCTCCCAATATTAATCCTTGGAGATGTCTTGGTCAATCTCTCATTAAATAAATACACTACATCAATGTAAAGACAACGTAGAGTAAATTGCTCCAGTGTGGTGAGTCTTTAGAAGACATGGGCCAGAACTCTGTTTTCCTACCAACTCCCCATTCCACTTTCCACAAAATGCCTTTTTTATACCAAAAATAATAAAATACATAGTTTAAGATTTTTTTCGATATCCTATACTTTATTTATTTATTTTCTTTTTTTAACTTTTATTTCATGAATATAAATTTCCAAAGTTCAGCTTATGTATTACAATGCATTTTCCCCTTCCTTTAGTTTAAGATTAAATCTGGCCAGCTCCGCGGCTCACTAGGCTATTCCTCCGCCTTGCGGCACCGGCACACCGGGTTCTAGTCCCGGTCCGGGCGCTGGATTCTGTCCTGGTTGCCCCTCTTCCAGGCCAGCTCTCTGCTATGGCCCAGGAGTGCAGTGGAGGATGGCCCAAGTCCTTGGGCCCTGCACCCCATGGGAGACCAGGATAAATACCTGGCTTCTGCCATTGGATCAGCGTGGTGCGCCAGCCACGGCGGCCATTGGAGGGTGAACCAACGGCAAAGGAAAACCTTTCTCTCTGTCTCTCTCTCTCACTGTCCACTCTGCCTGTTAAAATAAAAAAAAAGATTAAATCTATCTCCAGTTATTGCAAAATGAATATAGAGTTCACCTCAACATCTGTAAAAAGCTGCAATTCATCCAAGACCCTAGGACCACATACAAGAATAACATTTATCAGCTGTTTTGTTCAGGCACTTTTTCCCAGTTTTGAACCTGATCTTGAAATAGTGCTTTCATAAGAGGCACATAAGTATAAGATGAGGTCTTAATGTTTATAATAATAAGATAGGTTTTATATGCCTGAGGTACTTAGAATTTTCCTAGGAATTTATCTTTGATATAAGTAATTCAGTAACTGTTGGAAGGTTAAAAATAATCAGTTTTCCTTCAACAGTTTCACCAACCCTATGCAAATTTGTTTCACTTTTGACTTTATTAATTAATCATATCCTAAGTGCTAAAAGATATAAGTAATTTTTCAAATTACATTTTTGTATGCTTCCATTTCTAGATTTACCACATTATATTCCTAAATAAGCTACAAATAGATTAATCATTATGTCATCTAAGGATGTAAATCTGTAATGAAGCCTAGTTAAAAAATCCAGAGCTTTATAGTACCTTTAAATTATTGAAGGACTGCTATGCAGCAGTCAGCAGGCTGGGCATTTTCTATGTAGAAGGTTTCATTTGTAACTAGAAACTACTTAGGAATTAGTTGAAATCGTGCCCTTTACAGAATGAGAAAATGAGGCCCAGCAATTTTAAGCATATGTCCAACGGTCAAATGACTGGGAGAATGAAAGAGCCATATTTGTTCCCAAATGTGTTTTTATGTCTTCACATGTCTGATTTTGTAGGACTGAAAAGTTGATCATAGAGCATTTGGCTTTCAGCTCATCATCACTAAACATGAATAACTGTAATGATAGATTTCAATAATCTTTGGTCATTCCTAAAAATCAAATTTACTTGTTGCAACTATTTTGACAGCAAAGCTGATTTTTATGTTCAGATGGTTCAAAATTGAACTGAATACTGGAATTAAATGAATACTGGAAAATATGACAAAAAAACCCCACTAGAATACAATGCCCATTCAATTTCTCAGGCTAGAAGACCTGCTACATAATTGAAGAATCCAGTGCAGAATGAAATAAAGATTTTCTTGTTCAAAAAGCATGAAGAAAGTACCACCAAAGACATTAAAATAGGAACATATTTTCTTCCTCCTTCAGCCTCTTAATTTGTCATGGCTTTTATTTTTTGTAATGCTGTTACATTCTATTTAAAGTAACTATACATAAAAATTAAAAATTTATTAGCATAAATTTTACCATTCATACTTATATGGTACAATGCTAATTGAAAGGCAAAATATCATTTACTTCACTGCAGAATTGCTAAAATTATATATTCCATATTTTTCAGCTTGTGTAAGCGGAAGTATTTCTTATCAGAAAAATGGAGACACTATACAAAACTAAATCAACTGTTTTATTTTACTTTCTGTTTTATAAAGGATTTGTTTATATATATTTGTTTATATGTTTGAAAGTCAGAGTTACAGAGAGAGAGGGGAGATAGAGGCAGAGAGAGATCTCCCATCTGCTGGTTCACTCCCCAAATGTCTGCAACAGCCTGGAGCCAGGAAACAGAAACTTCTTTCAGGTCTCCCATGTGGTTAGGAGGGGACAAAGTACATAGTCATTTTCTGCTGCTTTTCCCATGCCATTAGCAGAGAGTTGGATTGGAATTGGAGCAGCTGAGACACCAACCATCAGCCATATAGGATGCTGGCTTTGCAAGTGGAGATTTACTCACTATGCCACAAGATTGACCCATTTATTTAACTTTTTTTTTTTTTTTTGACAAGCAGAGTGGACAGTGAGAGAGAGAGACAGAGAGAAAGGTCTTCCTTTGCCGTTGGTTCACCCTCCGATGGCCACCGCGGCCGGTGCGCTGCGGCCGGTGCACCGCGCTGATCCGATGGCAGGAGCCAGGTGCTTATCCTGGTCTCCCATGGGGTGCAGGGCCTAAGTACTTGGGCCATCCTCCACTGCACTCCCGGGCCACAGCAGAGAGCTGGCCTGGAAGAGGGGCATCCGGGACAGAATCTGGTGCCCCGACCGGGACTAGAACCCAGTGTGCTGGCGCTGCAAGGCGGAGGATTAGCCTAGTGAGCCATGGCGGGGGCCATTTATTTAACTTTCAATATGCACAGATTTTATGAACACCTTTTACCTTTGGCTTAATGATTAGCAGAATAAAACTTAAAATGAGATTGTGGATCACTATATTTTTCTCTTTTGTATAATGGAAGGGACATCATTTGTAGTGTAAATGGTTGATAAACATAGGGAAGTAATACAAATAAATACGCAAGCAAAAAAGAATGTGATGTGTTTCCTTGGTCACTCATGTTTCTTTATTCATAAAAATTCTGGTTCAGGGTCTGGTGTTGTGGCATAGCAGGTAACGCCAAAGCCTGCAGTATAGGCATTGCATATGCTTACCAGTTCCTGTCCTGGCTGATCCATGTTCAATTCAGCTCTCTAGTAATGTGCCTGAGAAAGCACAGAAGATGGCCCGAGTGCTCATTCACTTCCTCAGTGTTTGGCACTTTCAAGGAAAAGATAAATTATTTTAGATACTTGGCCTCATTTTGCAAATTTCTAGGATCATTTTAATGTCATTATTAAATACAATAACAAATAAAATGTCTGGATGTAAAAATTGAGAAGTTTGGGGCCAGTGCTACGGCACAGTGGGTTAATCCTCCACCTGTGGAGCTGGCATCCCATATGGATGCCGGTTCTAATCCAGGATGCACCTCTTCCAATCCAGCTCTCTGCTATGGCCTGGGAAACCAGTAGAAGATGGCACAAGTTCTTGGGCCCCTGAACCAGCATGGGAGACCAGGAAGAAGCACCTGGCTCCTGCCTTCGGATCGGCATAGCCCCGGCTGTTGTGGCCATCTGAGGAGTGAACCAACGAAAGGAAGACCTTTGTCTCTCTCTCGTACTGTCTGTAACTCTACCTCTCAAATAAATACATAAAATATTTTCTAAAATTTAGAACTTTAAGTTAAAAAAGTTAGAAACTTATCTCTGAGTCAAATTTTCATTATATAAATGTCTCAGAAAGGTGACCATACTTTTTTTTTTAACTTTTATATAGTAAATGTAAATTTCCAAAGTATAGTTTATGGATTACAATGGCTTTTCCCCCCATAACTTCCCTCCCACTCGCACCCCTCCTATCTCCCGCTCCCTCTCCCATTCCATTTACATCAAGATTTATTTTCAATTATCTTTATATACAAAAGATTGATTTAGTATATATTAAGTAAAGATTTCATCAGTTTGCACCCACACAGAACATAAACTGTAAAATACTGTTTCAGTACTAGTTATAGCATTATTCACATTGAACAACACATTAAGGACTCCCACATGAAGAGTAAGTACACAGTGACTCCTGTTGTTGACTTAAAAATTTCACACTCTTGTTTATGGGATCAGTAATCTCCCTAGGCTCTAGTCATGAGTTGTCAAGGCTATGGAAGCCTTTTGAGTTCGCCGACTTCAATCTTATTCCGACAGGGTCATAGTCAAAGTGGAAGTTCTCTCCTCCCTTCAGAGAAAGGTACCTCCTTCTTTGATGGTCCGTTCTTTCTACTGGGATCTCACTCACAGAGATCTTTCATTTAGGTCCTCTTTTTTTTTTTTCCACCAGAGTGTCTTGCTTTCCTAGCCTAAAATACTCTCATGGGCTCTTCAGCCAGATCCGAATGCCTTAAGGGTTGATTCTGAGGCCAGAGTACTATTTAGGACATCTGCCATTCTATGAGTCTGCTGTGTATCCCGCTTCCCATGTTGGATCGTTCTCTCCCTTTTTTATTCTATCAGTTAGTATTAGCAGACACTAGTCTTGTTTGTGTGATCCCTCTGACTCTTAGACCGATCAGTGTGATTAATTGTGAACTGAAAATGATCACTTGGACTAGTGAGATGGCATTGGTACATGCCACCTTGATGGGATTGTATTGGGATCACTTGGCACGATTGTAACTCCACCATTTGGGGCAAGTCCGATTGAGCATGTCCCAAATTGTACATCTCTTTCCTCTCTTATTCCCACTCTTATATTTAACAGGAATCACTTTTCAGTTAAATTTAAACACCTAAGCATAATTGTGTGTTAATTACAGAGTTCAACCGATAGTATTAACTAGAACAAAAAAAAAGATACTAAAAGGGATAAAGTATCAAATTTCACATCAACAGTCAAGACAAGGGTGATCAAGTCACTGTTTCTCATAGTGTCCATTTCTCTTCAACAGGTTTCCTTTTTGGTGCTTGGTTAATTGTCACCGATCAGGGAGAACATATGATATTTATCCCTTTGGGACTGGCTTATTTCACTCAGCATAATGTTTTCCAGTTTCCTCCGTTTTCTTGCAAATGACTGGATTTCATTGTTTTTGACTATTTATAGTATTCTATAGAGTACATGTCCCATAATTTCTTTATCCAGTCTACTGTTGATGGGCATTTGGGTTGGTTCCAGGTCTTAGCTATTGTGAATTGAGCGGCAATAAACATTAAGGTGCAGACAGCTTGTTTGTTTGCCAATTTCATTTGCTTTGGGTAAATTCCAAGGAGTGGTATGGCTGGGTTGAATGGTAGGGTTATATTCAGGTTTCTGAGGAATCTCCAGACTGAATTCCATAGTGGCTTAACCAGTTTCCATTCCCACCAACAGTGGGTTAGTGTCCCTTTTTCCCCACATCCTCTCCAGCATCTTTGTTGGTAGATTTCTGAATGTGAGCCATTCTAACCAGGGTGAGGTGAAACCTCGTTGTGGTTTTGATTTGCATTTCCCTGATGGCTAGTGATCTTGAACATTTGTTCATGTGTCTGTTATCCATTTGGATTTCCTCTTTTGAAAAATGTCTACTGAGGTCCATGGCCCATCTCTTAAGTGGGTTGTTTCTTTTGTTGTTGTGGAGTTTCTTGATCTCTTTATAGATTCTGGTTGTTAACCCTTTATCTGTTGCATAGTTTGCAAATATTTTTTTCACATTCTGTTGGTAGCCTCTTCACTTCCCTTACTGTTTCTTTTGAAGTACAGAAACTTCTCAATTTGATGCAATCCCAAATGTTAATTTGGCTTTGACTGCCTGTGATTCTGGCATCTTTTCCAAGAAGTCTTTGCCAGTACCTATATCTTGCAGGGTTTCTCCAATATTCTCTAATCATTTCATGGTGTCGGGTCGTAGATTTAAGTCTTTAATTCATGTTGAGTGGGTTTTTCTGTAAGGTGAAAGGTAGGGGTCTTGGTTCACGCTTCTGCACGTGGAAATCCAATTTTCCCAGCACCATTTATTGAATAGACTGTCCTTACTCCAGGGATTGGTTTTGGATACTTGATCAAATATAAGTTGACTATAGATGTTTGGATTGATTTCTGGTTTTTCTATTCTGTTCCATTGGTCTATCCATCTGTTTCTGTACCAGTACCATGCTATTTTGATTACAACTGCCCTGTAGTATGTCCTGAAATCCATTATTGTGATGCCTCCAGCTTTGTTTTTGTTGTACAAGATTGCTTTAGCTATTCGAGGTCTCTTGTGCCTCCATATGAATTTCAGCACCATTTTTTCCAGATCTGAGAAGAAGGTCTTCAGTATTTTGATTGGTATTGCATTGAATCTATAAATTGCTTTTGGGAGAATGGATATTTTGATGATATTGATTTTTCCAATCCATGAGCATGGAAGATTTTTCCATTTTTTGGTATCTTCTTCTATTTTTTTCTTTAAGGTTTTGTAATTCTCATCGTAGAGATCTTTAACGTCCTTGGTTAAGTTTATCCCAAGGTATTTGATTGTTTTTGTAGCTATTGTGAATTGGATTGATCTTAGAAGTTCTTTCTCAGCCATGGCATTGTCTGTGTATACAAAGGCTGTTGATTTTTGTGCATTGATTTTATATCCTGCTACTTTGCCAAACTCTTCTATGAGTTCCAATAGTCTCGTAGTAGAGTTCTTTGGATCCCCTAAATAAAGAATCATATCATCTAAAGAGGGATAATTTGACTTCTTCCTTCCCAATTTGTATCCCTTTAATTTCTTTTTCTTGCCTAATAACTCTGGCTAAAACTTCCAGAACTATATTGAATAGCAGTGGTGAGAGTGGGCATCCCTGTCTGGTACCAGATCTCAGTAGAAATGCTTCCAACTTTTCCCCATTCAATAGGATGCTGGCCGTGGGTTTTTCATAAATTGCTTTGATTATATTGAGGAATGTTCCTTCCATACCCAGTTTGCTGAGAGTTTTCATCATGAACGGGTGTTGTATTTTATCAAATGCTTTCTCTGTATCTATTGAGATAATCATATGATTTTTCCTCTGCAGTCTGTTGATGTGGTGTATGACATTGGTTGTTTTGAGAACACTGAACCATCCCTGCATACCAGGGATAAATCCCACTTGGTCTGGGTGGATGATCTTTCTGATGTGTTGTTGCATTCTATTGGCCAGAATTTTATTGAGGATTTTTCTATCTATGTTCATCAGGGATGTTGGTCTATAATTTTCTTTCAATGCTGCATCTTTTTCCAGTTTAGGAATTAAGATGATGCTGGCTTCATAGAAAGAATTTGGGAGGGATTCCCTCTTTTTTGATTGTTCTGAATAGTTTGAGAGAAATTGGAGTTAGTTCTTCTTTGAATGTCTGGTAGAATTCGGCAGTGAATCCATCTGGTCCTGGGCTTTTCTTTGTTGGGAGGGCCTTTATTACTGTTTCAATTTCTGTCTCAGTTATGGGTCTGTTTAGGTTTTCGATGTCTTCCTGGTTCAATTTAGGTAGGTTGCATGTGTCCAGGAATCTATCCATTTCTGATAGGTTTCCCTGTTTGTTGGCATACAAGTCCTTGTAGTAATTTCTGATGATTCTTTTTATTTCTGTGGTGTCTGTTGTTACATTTCCTGTTTCATCTCTGATTTTATTGATTTGGGTCTTTTCTCTTCTTTTTTAGTTAGTTGGGCCAATGGGGTGTCAATTTTGTTTATTTTATTTTTTTTCAAAAAACCAGCTCCTTGTTTGGCTGATTTTCTGTTTTGGATTCAATCCTGTTGATTTCTTCTCTGATTTTAATTATTTCTCTTCTCCTACTAGATTTGGGTCTGGTTTGCTGTAGGTTTTCTAGATCCTTGAGATGAATTGAAAGCTCATCTATTTGGTGCCTTTCCAATTTCTTGATGTAGGCACCTATTGATATAAACTTTCCTCTTAACACTGCTTTTGCTGCATCCCATAAGTTTTGGTATGTTGTGCTGTTATCCTCATTTACTTCCAGAAAGTTTTTGATTTCTCTTTTGATTTCTTCTATGACCCATTCAGGAGCATGTTGTTCAATCTCCATGTGTTTGCATATGCTCTAGGGATTCCTGATCTGCTATTTTCCAACTTCATTCCCCTGTGGTCTTAGAAGCTGCATCGTATGATTCTAATTATTTGAATTTGCTGAGACTTGCTTTATGGCCTAGTATGTGGTCAATCCTAGAGTAGGTTCCATGTACTGCTGAGAAGAATGTAAATTCTTTATGTGTAGGATGAAAAGTTCTGTAGATTTCTGTTAGATCCATTTGGGCTATAGTGTCATTTCAATCTACTGTATCCTTGTTGATCTTCTGTCCTGTTGGTCTGTCTATTTCTGAGATTGTAATATTGAAGTCCTCCAGTACTATTGTATTGGAATCTAAGTCTCCCTTTAAGTCCCTTAACAAATCTTTAAAATAAACCAGTGTCCTGTAATTTGGTGCATATACATTGATAATCGTTATATCTTCCTGTTGAATTGATCCCTTAATCATTATATGGTTCCCCTCTTTGTCTCTCTTAACAGTTTTTGTGTTAAAGTTTATTTTGTCTGATATTAAGATGGCTACGCCTGCTCTTTTTTATTTCTGTTGGCATGGTATATCTTTTTCCAGCCTTTCACTTTCAGTCTGTATGCATCTTTGTTGGAAAGATGTGTTTCTTATAAGCAGCAAATAGATGGGTTTTGTTCCTTAACCCAATCAGCCAGTCTGTGTCTTTTAACTGGAGAGTTGAGGCCATTAACGTTCAATGTGACTATTGATAAGTAGTAACTTTACCCTGCCATTTGCCAAAGATATTTTCTAATATATGCTTGGAACTTCCTGTGATCTTTTGCTGTGAGGTTTCCTTCTTTTACCTTCTTTCATAATGATGGTCATGTTTCTGTGTTTCTGTGTGTAACACATCTTTAAGCATCTTTTGCAGGGCTGGACGAGTGGCAACAAATTCTTTCAATTTCTGTTTGCTATGAAAGGTCTTTATTTCACCTTCATTCACAAATGAGAACTTTGCAGCATATAATATTCTGGGCTAGCAGTTTTTCTCTCTTAGTACCTGGGCTGTGTCTTGCCATTCCCTTCTATCCTGTAGGGTTTCTGATGAAAAGTCTGCTGTGAGTCTAATTGGAGAGCCTCTGAGAGTAATCTGACATTTCTCTCTTGCACATTTTAGAATCTTTTCTTTATGTTTCACTGTGGTGAGTTTGATTACAACATGTCATGGTGAGGATCTCTTTTGGTCATGTTTACTAGGGGTTCTGTGAGCTTCCTGTACTAGGATTTCTTTGTCCTTCTCCAAACCTGGGATGTTCTCTGCTAGTATCTCACTAAAAAGGCCTTCTAATCCTTTCTCTCCCTCCATGCCTTCAGGAACTCCTAGAACCCAAATGTTGGGTTTTTTAATAGTATCCTGTAGATTCCCAACAATATTTTTTAGATTTCTAATTTCCTCTTCTTTTCTTTGGTTTGACTGTGTACTTTTCTGTTCTCTGTCTTCTAAGTCCGATATTCTCTCTTCTGCTTCACCCATTCTGTTTTTAAGGCTCTCTAATGTGTTTGTCATTTGATCTATTAAGCTCTTCATTTCATTTTGATTTCTCTTCACTATCACACTTCCTGTTCTACTAGTTTCTGCATTTCATTTTGATTCCTCCTTAATATTTCATTTTCATGAGAGAGATTTTCTATCTTGTCTAGTAAGGATTTCTGTAGATCAAGCATTTGTTTTTGCAAACTTCTAAATGTTCTTATCAGAAATTTTTTAAATCTGTATCTTGCATTTCTTCCATCTCATCATCTTCCTAATCTTGGCTTGGGGTGTCTTGTTCCTTTGGGGGCATCATAATGTCTTCCTTGTTCTTGTTTCCTTGGTTTCTGCATTTGTTGCTTGGCATTGTGGAGATATTATTTGGATTCTTCTTCCCTCACTGTGCTGTTTTTTTCTTGTTATACTATGACTGTATCAAGTGACTGTCTGCTTTTGATGGAGCCTTAGAGGCTTGAGATGGGTGTGGCCTGAGAGCTCTGTTTGGTTCCTCATGGTTAAGGGTGTGCCAAAGGTAACACTCCCGGGTTAGGTGTGGTAAATCTCAATCTCTCTCTCTCTCTCTCTCTCTCTCTCTCTCTTTTTTTTTTTTTTTTTTTTTTTTTGATTCAGAAGGGAAGTAATTCCACACAGCTTAGCGGAATTGAAGGTAGTCAGCTTCTGATCTCTGGCTCCTGTGGGTAGATCATTCGCCTCCTCTTTTCCAAAGACCACATAGGGAATCTGTTCAGCCCTCAGTGTGGGCTCAAATTCTTCTGCAGTCTCCCACTGGGTTGCCAAGGTTACTGAATTATAGCATCTCTGGAGAGTACTCAGGTGAACTCTGTGAGTTCTCTCACGCACCATCTCTTTTTTCACAGTCTCAGTTCATTAGCACCACAGATTCACTAGGTTCTTATCTGCTGTTATTTCACCCCCCCACCCAGAGTCAGGTTTTTCTGCTTGGCTGAGGGTGGGCGCAGCCCTGAGGTTGTGCCGCTTTTATGTATGTCCAAAATGGCACCTGCTGTTTGTCTTGCTTGCCCTTGAGAGGTGAGTGGAGAGAGAGAAACTCGTGTCTGTACCTGTCACTTTTTTTTCTCTCCTCTAGTTAGCCTGGTGAACTTTCTCCCATGGGGCTTCAAGCCTCGTTCCCTCTAGGCTCCTCCTTCTGCTTTCCCACCGGTGTCTCGGGCTATTGAGATTCAGCTCACCTTACTTTCCAGCACTGGTGCATTGATTCCACCACTGGTGTCCTGAGCCATGGGCTCTGATGCCCTCCACGCAGGTTCACTGTAAATCACTAGTTCCAGAAGAATTTTATCTGCTTTTTCTTCCCTAACTCTTCCTTGAACCTACAGTATCTCCACTTTTATTAAACTGTCTCTTCCAGGACTATCAGTGTGCTCCCTTCCTATTCTGCCATCTTGCCGCTCTCGAAGGTGACCATACTTTCTGAAGAAAAAGATTCTTGTCACTTATTTATGAAATAACTCTTCAAATTTACTTAATTTCTTAGTCTATTTGAAATTACCATTTTATCCCTTTAATTCTTGTTTTTATGCTTTATTTTAATTTCCTCTGGTGTATATCATCTTTAATTTTTATTTTCATAATTGCATTGCACAGATGTGTATATATATACTTATATATATATATATGGCTTTGTTATGATCATGAATCATTATATCTATTTGGAAGTAATAAAGTAGGACTTATAAATAAGAATACCCTTTTTGAACTACATTTAGAGGTGGATTTCTTAATTTTTGGACTATCATGAACACTGGGACATTTCTTAAAAATCAGATCAGGAGTTCTTGCTTTCCTATGGAAGTCAGGAATAATCACAATGAGAAATAGGTGTACATCATCTAATGTTACATTTGCTGTTGACTATAACCTTTTTTTGTTACATGAAATGTTACATTTCAGTCAAAGTTTGTAATGGATAGCATCACTAAATTGACTTTCATCATCTTTTGATGAAACTTTCTATAGTTTTCCTATTTCTATGTTTTCAACCCAGAAATCAAGTTAGGATGCAGACGTGAAACCTAGACCACCAGTCAACTGAATGTTAATCTGAAATTGGTAACATATGTGTTCATAGGGATAGTTCGGCTTTCACCACCATCAATTGTTACATATCAGTCTCCTAGAATAGGAGAGCTTTTGTGGAATGAAACAGGTAGACGTTTCTATAATGGCTCCCTCTAGTGACAATGGATTTTTTTTTAACTTTTATTTAATGAATATAAATTTCCAAAGTACGATTTATGGATTACAATGGCTTCCCCCATATACCGTCCCTCCCACCCACTACCCTCCCCTTTCCCACTCCCTCTCCCCTCCATTCACATCAAGATTCATTTTCGATTATCTTAATATACAGAAGATCGGCTTAGTATACATTAAGTAAGGATTTCAACAGTTTGCTCTCACACAGAAACATAAAGTGAAAAATAATAGATGATTTTTTTTAAATGATGATGAAATCAGATCAGACCTATTGTCATGTTTAATCCCAGTGAGAGTCAAGTTGGGAGTTGATAATTTCTTTTTTTTTTTTTTCTACAGAGGATCAGTTTAGTATGCATTAAGCAAAGATTTCAACAGTTTGCACCCCCATAGAAACACAAAGTGAAATATATTGTTTGAGTACTCGTTATAGCATTAAATCTCAATACACAGCACATCAAGGACAGAGATCCTACATGAGGAGTAAGTGCACAGTGACTCCTGTTGTTGACTTTACCAATTGACACTCCTGTCTATGGCATCAGTAGTCTCCCTATGCTCTAGTCATGAGTTTCCAAGGCTATGGAAGCCCTCTGAGTTCTCCGATTCTTATCTTGTTTAGACAAGGTCATAGTCAAAGTGGAGGTTCTCTCCTCCCTTCAGAGAAAGGTACCTCCTTCTTTGAAGACCTGTTCTTTCCACTGGGATCTCACTCGCAGAGATCTTTTGCCAGAGTGTCTTGGCTTTCCATGCCTGAAATACTCTCATGGGCTTTTCAGCCAGATCCGAATGCCTTTAGGGCTGATTCTGAGGCCAGAGTACTATTTAGGACATCTGCCATTCTATGAGTCTGCTGAGTATCTCACTTCCCATGTTGGATCACTCTCCCCTTTATTTATTCTATTGGTTAGTGTTAGCAGGTACTAGACTTGTTTATGTGCTCCCTTTGACTCTTAGTCCTTTCATTATGATCAATTGTGAACTGAAATTGATCACTTGGACTAGTGAGATGGCATTGGTACATGCCACCTTGATGGGATTGAATTGGAATCCTCTGGTATGTTTTTAACTCTACCATTTGGGGCAAGTCAGCTTGAGCATGTCCCAAATTATACATCTCTTCCCTCTCTTATTCCCACTCTTATGTTTAACAGGGATCACATTTCAGTTAATTTTTTACCCTTAAGAATAACTGTGGATTAATTACAGAATTAAACCAGTCATATTAAGTAGAACAGACAAAGAAACTACTAAGAGGGATAATGTATTAAGTTGTTCATTAACAGTCAGGGCTATGCTGATCAAGTCACCGTTTCCCATAGTGTCCATTTCACTTCAGGAGGTTTCCTTTTTGGTGTTCAGTCAGTTGTCACCGATCAGGGAGAACATATGGTATTTGTCCCTTTGGGACTGGCTTATTTCACTCAGCATGATGTGTTCCAGATTCCTCCATTTTGTTGCAAATGACTGGATTTCGTTGTTTCTTACTGCGGTATAGTATTCTAAAGAGTACATATCCCATAATTTCTTTATCCAGTCTACCGTTGATGGGCATTTAGGTCGGTTCCAGGTTTTAGCTATTGTGAATTGAGCTGCAATAAACATTAGGCTGCAGACCGCTTTTTTTGTTTGCCAATTTAAATTCCTTTGGGTAAATTCCAAGGAGTGGGATGGCTGGGTCGAACGGTAGGGTTATCTTCAGGTTTCTGAGGAATCTCCAGACTGACTTCCATAGTGGCTTGACCAGTTTGCATTCCCACCAACAGTGGGTTAGTGTCTCTTTTTCCCCACATCCTCACCAGCATCTGTTGTTGGTAGATTTCTGAATGTGAGCCATTCTAACCGGGGTGAGGTGAAACCTCATTGTGGTTTTGATTTGCATTTCCCTGATTACTAATGACCTTGAACATTTTTTCATGTGCCTATTGGCCATTTGGATTTCCTCTTTTGAAAAATGTCTATTGAGGTCCTTGGCCCATCTCTTAATTGGGTTGTTGGTTTTGTTTTTTTGGAGTTTCTTGATCTCTTTGTAGATTCTGGTTATTAACCCTTTATCTGTTGCATAGTTTGCAAATATTTTTTCCCATTCTCCATCTTTTTCCGGCTTAGGAATTAAGGTGATGCTGGCTTCATAGAAAGAATTTGGGAGGATTCCCTCTTCTTCGATTGTTCTGAACAGTTTGAGAAGAATTGGAGTTAGCTCTTCTTTAAATGTCTGGTAGAATTCGGCAGTGAATCCATCTGGTCCTGGGCTTTTCTTTGTTGGGAGGGCAGGGCCTTTATTACTGTTTCAATTTCTGTCTCAGTTATGGGTCTGTTTAGGTTTTCGATGTCTTCCTGGTTCAATTTAGGTAGGTTGCATGTGTCCAGGAATCTATCCATTTCTGGCAGGTTTCCCTGTTTGCTGGCATACAAGTCCTTGTAGTAATTTCTGATGATTCTTTTTATTTCTGTGGTGTCTGTTGTTACATTTCCTGTTTCATCTCTGATTTTATTGATTTGGGTCTTTTCTCTTCTTTTTTAGTTAGTTGGGCCAATGGGTGTCAATTTTGTTTATTTTATTTTTTTTCAAAAAACCAGCTCCTTGTTTGGCTGATTTTCTGTTTTGGATTCAATCCTGTTGATTTCTTCTCTGATTTTAATTATTTCTCTTCTCCTACTAGATTTGGGTCTGGTTTGCTGTAGGTTTTCTAGATCCTTGAGATGAACTGAAAGCTCATCTATTTGGTGCCTTTCCAATTTCTTGATGTAGGCACCTATTGATATAAACTTTCCTCTTAACACTGCTTGTGCTGCGTCCCATAAGTTTTGGTATGTTGTGCTGTTATCCTCATTTACTTTCAGAAAGTTTTTGATTTCTCTTTTGATTTCTTCTATGACCCATTGTTCATTCAGGAGCATGTTGTTCAATCTCCATGTGTTTACGTATGCTCTAGGGATTCCTGAGTTGCTAATTTCCAACTTCATTCCTTTATGGTCTGAGAAGCTGCATGGTATGATTCTAATTCTTTTGAATGTGCTGAGACTTGCTTTATGGCCTAGTATGTGGTCAATCCTAGAGAAGGTTCCATGTACTGCTGAGAAGAATGTAAAGTCTTTAGCTGTAGGATTGAAAGTTCTGTATATATCTGTTAGATCCATTTGGGCTATAGTGTCGTTTAAATCTACTGTATCCTTGTTGATCTTCTGTCCTATTGATCTGTCTATTTCTGAGAGTGGAGTATTGAAGTCCCCCAGTACTATTGTATTGGGGTCTAAGTCTCCCTTTAAGTCCGTTAACAAATCTTTTAGATAAACCGGTGCCCTGTAGTTAGGTGCATATACATTGATAATTGTTATATCTTCCTGTTGAATTGATCCCTTAATCATTATGTAGTGTCCCTCTTTGTCTCTCTTAACGGTTTTTGTGGTAAAGTTTATGTTGTCTGAAATTAAGATGGCTACGCCCGCTCTTTTTCATTTCTGTTGGCATGGTATATCTTTTTCCAGCCTTTCACTTTCAGTCTGTATGGATCTTTGTTGGAAAGATGTGTTTCTTGTAGCAGCAAATAGATGGGTTTTGTTCCTTAACCCAATCAGCCAATCGATGTCTTTTAACTGGAGAGTTGAGGCCATTCACGTTCAATGTGACTAATGATAAGTAGTAACTTCGCCCTGCCATTTGCCAAAGATAAGTTCTAATATATGCTTTGAATTCCCTGTGATCTTCTGCTGTGAGCTTTCCTTCCTTGGTTTCCTTCCTTTAGCTTCTTTCATATTGATGACCGTGTTTCTTTGTTTCTGCGTGTAACACATCTTTAAGCATCTGTTGCAGGGCTGGACGAGTGGCAACAAATTCTTTCAATTTCTGTTTGCTATGAAAAGTCTTTATTTCACCTTCATTCACAAATGAGAGCTTTGCAGGGTATAATATTCTGGGCTGGCAGTTTTTCTCTCTTAGTACCTGGGCTATATCTCGCCATTCCCTCCTAGCTTGTAGAGTTTCTGATGAGAAGTCAGCTGTGAGTCTGATTGGAGATCCTCTGAGAGTAATCTGACGTTTCTCTCTTGCACATTTTAGGATCTTTTCTTTATGTTTCACTGTGGAGAGTTTAATTACAACGTGTCGCGGTTAGGATCTCTTTTGGTCATGTTTACTAGGGGTTCTGTGGGCTTCCTGTACTAGGATTTCTCTGTCCTTCTCCAAACCTGGGAAATTTTCTGCTAATATCTCACTAAAAAGGCCTTCTAATCCTTTCTCCCTCCATGCCTTCAGGAACTCCTAGAACCCGAATGTTGGGTTTTTTAATAGTGTCCTGAAGATTCCCGACAATATGTTTTAGATTCCTAATTTCCTCTTCTTTTCTTTGGTCTGACTGTGTACTTTCCTGTTCTCTGTTTTCTAAGTCCGATATTCTCTCTTCTGCTTCACCCATTCTGTTTGTAAGGCTCTCTATTGTGTTTTTCATTTGATCTATTGAATTCTTCACTTCAGTCACTATCCCAGTTTCCTGTTGTACTAGTTGTTTCGTTTCATTTTGATTCCTCCTTAATATTTCATTTTCACAAGAGAGATTTTCTATCTTGTCCATTAAGGATTTCTGTAGTTCAAGAATTTGTTTTTGAGAACTTCTTAATGTTCTTATCAATTTTTTGAGATCTGCTTCTTGCATTTCTTCTATATCATCATCCTCATAATCTTGAATTGGGGTGTCTTTTTCATTTGAGGGCTTCATGGTGACTTCCTTGTTTTTATTACCTTGGTTTTTGCGTTTGTTATTTGGCATATTGGAGATATTTGGTTTCTTCACTGTGGTGCTTTTTCTTGTTATACTATGACTCTAGATTAAGTGGACTATCTGTTTTTGATGGAGCCTTAGGGCTTGAGATGGGTGTGGCCTAAGAGCTCTGTTTGGTGTGCCAAAGGTGACACTCCCAGTTTAGGCGTGGTAAACCTCTCTCTCTCTCTCTTTTTTTTTTTTTTTTTGATTCAAAAGGTACGTTATTCTGCACAGCTGAATGAAGTTGGATGTAGTTAGCAGGCAAGTGATATACCCACAGGAGCCAGAGATCAGAAGCTCTTTCCCAAGGACCACACAGGGAATCTGTTCGGCCCTCAGAGTGGGCTCAAATTCTCCTTCAGTCTCCCACTGGGTTGCCAAAGTTATGGAATTGTAGCGTCTCTGGAGAGTGCTCACGTGAATTCCGTGAGTTCTCTCCCCCACCATCTCTTTTTTCACAGTCTCAGTTCAGTAGCACCACAATTTTACTAGGTCCTAATCTCCTGTTAATTCGCCCCGCCCAGAGTCAGGTTTTTCTGCTAGGCTCAGGGCCGGTGCAGACCTGAGGTCGCTCTGCTTATGACGTATGTCCAAGATGGCGCCTGCTCTTTGTCTTGCTCGCCCTTGAGAGGTGAGCGGAGAGAGAGAAGCCCGTGTCCGTACCAGTCACCTTTTTTTTTTTTTTCCTCTCTCCCCCCTCCCCCAGGGGTCGTTCCCTCTAGTCTCCTCTCTCCGCTTGCCTGCCGGTGTCTCGGGCTATTGAGGTTCGGCTCACCTCGCGTTCCAGCGCTGGTGTGTTGAGTCTACCACTGGTGTCCCGAACTGTGGGCTCCCACGCTCTCCACGCAGGTCCGCTCCCCTTCCAGCGCCGATGTGTGGACTCGGAGCCCTGGACATCCCAAGTCTCCCCGCTGTTGTCTGTGTGGCACGCACTCCCCTCCGAGCACTGGCACACAGAGCCTGCAGCTTGCGCAGCTCGGTCCCGCGGCTCGTCTTCCGCAGCTCGGTCCCGCGGCTCGGCTTCCGCGCGGTGGGCGACCTTGTTCTCCCAGTAGGTCCTCCGATTCACGACCACTCAATCCAGAAGGGTTTCTTCTGCAATATTTTCCTGGTTCTTTTTTCTGGGGCTACCGTAACTCCCCTTTTATTAAACTAAATTTTCCCGGACTATCGGTGCGCGCCCTCACTATTCCGCCATCTTGGCTCCGCCTAATGGATTTTTTTTTTATCAAAAAGTTTTACAATGTGGTTTAAGTCAACATTTATTTATCTAACAAATCTGCAAGATCCTCATTACTTTCTAATTTTCTCATAGCTTCATTTAGGTAGAATTGACAATTAACAATTATATTCATTGAAGATGTACAATATAAGTTTGATGTATATGTGCATTGTAAAATAACTATCACCTTGGGTAATATCATTTTGATGTGGTGGAGGATAGTTACAATCTGTCCTCTTGGCAAGTTTGAAGTATAAAACAGTATTGTTAACTATAGTCCAGAAAATTGTATATTAGTTCTCCAGAAATTGTTCATCTTACTTAACAGAGACTTTATACCCTTTGATCAGTATCTTCCTAATTTTCCCAACCCTTATCCCCTTGACAGCCACCAATTATTTTCTATGAGTTTGATTATTTTAGATTTCACATGTAAGAGAGATTATATAGTATTTGTATTTCTGCATTTAGGTTATTTTGCTTAGCATTTGTCCTTGAATTTCATCCTGCTGTTACAAATGACAGTTTCTTTCCTTTTGAAAGCTGAATAAGATTCTTTATATGTTATTTATTCATTCATCAACAGTCATTTTAGTTGTTTCCATATCTCCACTATGGTGAATAATGCTGAAATGAACATGGAAGTGTGTATTTCTCCTCAAGGCATTGATTTTATTTCCTTTTCATATATACCCTAAAGTGGATAGTGTATCATAAAGTTGTCTATTTTTTTTTGAGGAATTTCCGTATTGCTGCACAGTGGAAGTACTACTTTATACATTTCTCTAAAGAAGTCATACAAATTGAAAACAGTTTTAGAAAAGGTGTTCAAACTCACTAATTATAAAAGACATATATGTCAAACTACAAGGAAAAGATCACATTATGGTTATTCAGAAAAAATATAACTGTTGAAAAGGAGATAGAAAAAGAAAGATGAAGTATAAAAGGAATCCTTGTACACTGTTGGTGGGAATTGTACACCCAATACATCTTTAAAACACCATATTTAGGTTGAATTAGCTAAAATCCACTTCTTTCATCATAATCAAGAATACTGACACAGCCTACCTTGAGTCTTTATTGAAATATGGGACAAGAAGTGAGTATATATGAATAGCATAATGTATTCATCTAAAAATTGAATATTTTCTGATGATGAAACTACGTATTATTTTCTAAACACGTATATAGTCAATTGGCAAGTAGTCTTAGATGTAACACTGTCTAAAGAAACATATTAATGTGTTTCAAAACATATTTAAAATTTTTTTTTTTTTTTTTTTTTTTTTTTTTTTTTTGCCTCAAAAGTATTTTTATTAAACATACAAGTCAGTATGGAGAAGTAAATTGAAAAATTTCTCAACACCTACTTATTCTTTGTGGTAAGAAAGTAGAGAAAAGACCCTGTCGGGGGTCCCCTAGCCACACATTGCAATCACCTGGAAAGCTCTGGAGAGATCTGCTGCCTCAGTCTCATCCTCCAGGAATGGCAGTTTAATTGTCCATCATGGCTGCTCGCTTCTCCTTCTGCTCCCGCCACGAGTCTCCACTCGCCTGAAAGGCCACGGTTGGGCGGCAACGCGCTGTAAACACCATCTCAGCCTCCTGAGGTGCCTCCTTCACCTGTCCAGCCCTTTCCGTTGGTTCACTCCCCAAATGGCCGCTACGACCGGCGCTGCACCTGTTCAAGTCCCGGTTGCTCCTCTTTTGATCCAGCTCTCTGCTATGGCCTGGGAAAGCTACCTGTCTTGTGGTCGGCAACGGCAGCACCGTCGGCCGGCGGCGGTGTCCGAAGCGAAACTTGGCTGCCTTGTAGATCTTCCAGTAGACAAATAACACCACGCCGAGCGGCAGGTAGAAGGCGCCGCAAGT
Source organism: Oryctolagus cuniculus (assembly GCF_964237555.1). Lineage (NCBI taxonomy): Eukaryota > Metazoa > Chordata > Mammalia > Lagomorpha > Leporidae > Oryctolagus > Oryctolagus cuniculus. The sequence goes on from NC_091434.1 coordinate 113,506,160, forward strand.
GGAGAAGACGGCGTAAGAGGGTTCTTGGCTCACCTGGCAGCGTTGGAGCTGAGCGTCGTATACCTCGCCCCAGCCAAACAGAAGCGGCGCCAGGGCGATGAGCGCCGAAAGCGCCCAGGTGAGCGCGATCATGAGCGCCGAGGCGCGGCGGCGGGTGCGCAGCGTGTACTGCAGGTGGCGCGTGATGGTCCAGTAGCGGTCCAGGGCAATGGCCGCCACGTTCCAGATGCTGGCAGTGCAGCACAGCACGTCGAAGGAGATCCACACGTGGCACAGACTCCGGCCCAGGCGCCACCGTCGCCCGGCTGACAGCTCGCTCACCAGGCTCAGAGGCATCACCAGCGCCGCCACCAGTGCGTCCGATACGGCCGTCGAGGCCACCAAGTTGTGTGGCACGCGATGGAAGGCGCGGACACGCAGGATGGTGACCAGCACCAGCAGGTTCCACAGGAAAGTGGCCGCGATCAGCAGCACCAACAGAGTCACCACCAGGACAGTGAAGACTGAGAGGGATGCCTCTCGGCCAGGAGGCATGGCGCCACCGGGGGTCAACTCGACGACCCCGCTCGGGCTTGGACTACCGCTGCAGGTCCCGGCTCCCGAGGGAAGGGCCACGCTGGGGGCGGCCGCCGAGAGGTTAGCGGCTTCCATGGCGCTAACCATGGCATTGGTAAAATTAGATTGTAGTATATATAATAAAAAAATTCTGTGTATGAAATCAAAAAAAGAAAAAAAAGGAATCAGAGAAAAGGTACAAATCCTGTGCCTATCTTACACCAGCAGACTGAATTTGCCTTTTTTTATTCCATGGCAGCGAGCTTCTGCGCTGGGGCGGGCTCCGAGGATTGCCCCCGCCCCATCGCGGCGGCTGCGGGCGCTGAGCCGCACCTGGAGTGCCAACATATTTAAAATTTAAAACATGATTTCTCTAATGTATCCATGGGGTTCATAGTCTTACCTAACTGTGTAAGACTGCAATTTTATACTTACATTTACAAGCAGTAATTTTATGGGCAATGGTATAAAATAGTGATGAATGATAAGAATATATATTTGGAGAATAAATTGCTTGCTTATTAATGTATAGAAAAACAAGTCATAGGATCCCGGTTGTGATTAGTTTTAGACCAAAAAGGCAAATTCAGTCTGCTGGTGTAAGATAGGCACAGGATTTGTACCTTTTCTCTGATTCCTTTTTTTTCTTTTTTTGATTTCATACACAGAATTTTTTTATTATATATACTACAATCTAATTTTACCAATTTTTAAGCAATATTATGAACTTTTAAAAAGTAATTACAGAATATTAAACTGGATAAATAATGGGAAGATCAGAATTCAATAGATAGAATTCAATCACTACTCTGAACATACAAAATGTTATATTAATTTATATCTTGCCATACAATTCTTTAGTATTTAAAGTAAACAAATTTGATGTATTTCATATATACAGATTTAGGAATACAGTGATTCTTCCTGCCCTACTCTCACTCTTGCCCACACTCCCAACCTTTCTTCCCTTTCTTTTATTCCCTCTCCTAATTTTTATAATGATATCCATTACATTTACTTTATACTCATTAACCGAGCACTAATTAAAAAGTTCAAAATATAGTAAGAAGAAGAAATAGTATTCCTCAACAGTAGAGACAAGGGCTGTATATAATCATAGAATCTCAAAATGTGAATTTCACTCCCATACATTACATTTATGGTACTCCATTAGTTGTCACAAATCAGGAAAAACATAATATTTGTCTTTTGGGAACTAGCTTATTTCACTAAATATAATGGTTTCTGTGGCATCCATTTTGTTGCAAGTCAGTTTTCATTCTTTTTATAGCTGAGTAGTATCCCATTCTCTTTCTCTTGCTATATACACACACACTCACAACCATACACACACACACAAAGAACCATAAGTTCTTTGTCCAGTCATCAGTATATGAAAATCTGGGTTGATTCCATATCTTAGCTGTTATGAATTTAGATTCAATAAACATGGGGGTACAAATAATTTTTTCATATGCTGATTTCATTTTCCTCTGGGTAAATTTCCAAGAGGGAGCCATGTCATATGGTAGACTTATTTTCAGCTTTCTGTGGTATCTTCATACTGTATTCTACAACGGCTGTATTAGTTTACATTCCCACCAACAGGGGACTAGGGGACCAATTTCTTCATATCCTCACCAGCATTTATTGTTTGTTGAATGAGAGCCATTATGAGAGCCATTCTAATGGGGTGAGATGAAACCTCATTATGGTTTTGATTTGCGTTTCCCTGATTGCAAAGTGATCCTAAGAATTTTTTCATGTGTCTGTTGGCCATTTGAATTTCCTCTTTTGAAAAATGCCTGTCCAAGTCCACTGCTCATTTCTTGCATGGATTGTTTGTTTTGTTGTTGTTGAGTTTGTTGAGCTCTTTATAGATTCTGAATATTAATCATTTTTCAGTTTTGTAGCTTGCAAATGTTTCTCCCATTCTACTAGTAGCCTCTTCATTTTGCTGAGTGTTTGCAGTGCAGAAACTTCTCAGCTTGATAGAATTCCATTTGTCAATTTTTTCTTTGATGGCCTGTTTTTCTGAGGTCTTTTCCAAGAAGTCTGCCTTTACCAATGTCTTACAGAGTTTCCCCAATGGTCGGTCTTCTCTCGTAATTTGATTGGTCTACATGTCTGTTTTTGTGCCAGAACCAGCCATTTTGATTAAAACTGCCCTGTAGTATGTCTTGAAATCTGGTATTGTGATGCTTCTGGTATTGTATTAGTTGTATAAAATTGTTTTAGATATTCAGGGTCTCTTGTGTTTCATATGCAATTTAACATTGTTTTTAGAGATCTGAGAAGAACATGGTTGGCATTTTGATTGAATCACATTGAATGTGTAAATTGCTTTGCTCAGTATGGAACTTTTGGTGGTATTAATTCTTCCAATCCACCATCATGGAAAACTTCCATTTTATTGTGTCTTCTATTTCTTTAAAGTTTTGTAATTTTCATTGTAGAGAATTTTTACTTCCTTGGTTAAGTTTATTCCAAGTTATTCAATTTTTTTATAGTTATTATGAATGTGATTGAACATAGCAATTCTTTCTCAGCCATGGCATTGTTTGTTTATACAAAAGCTATTGAATTTTGTGTGTTAATTTTATATCCTGCAACTTTACCAGACTGTTTTATGAGTTCCAACAGTCTCTTATTGGAGTCCTTATGTTTTCCCATACATAGAACCATGTCATCTGCAAATAGGGATAATTTGACTTCCTCCTTTCCAATTTGGATCCCTTTGATTTCTTTTTCTGACCTAATGGCTCTGGCTAAACTTCTGGGACCAGATTGAATAGCAGTGGTGAAAGTGGTCATTCTTGTCTGCTTCCAGATCTTAACAGAAATGCTTCCAACTTTTCCCGATACAATAAGATGTTGTCTGTGGGTTCATCAAAAATTCTGTTGAGAAATGTGCCTTGTATACCAAATTTGCTTAAGTTTTTTAAAAAGAAAGAAGGTTGTATTTTATCAAATGCTTTCTCTACATTTATTGAAATAATCGTTTTTTTTTTCCTTCAGTTTGTTAATGTGATCTACAACATTGATTTTTGAATGTTAAACTATCCCTCAATACCAGGGATAAATCCCACTTGGTCTGGGTGATTAATCTTTCTGATATGTTGTTGGATTAGATAACCTAGTACTTCTTTATGATTTTGCATCTAATTTCATCAGGCATATTGTTCTAAAGTTCACTTTCTCTGTTGTATATTTTTCAGGTTTAGTAACTAAGGTGATAGTGGCCTCATATAAGGAGTTTGGGAGGTTCTCCAACATTTCATTCATTTTAAATAGCTTGAGAATTGGGAATTAGTTATTTATATTTCTGTTAGAATTCATCTGTGAAGCCATCCGGCCCTGAACTTTTCTCTGTTGGGAGGGTCTGTATTACTGATTCAAACTCTGTCTTGATTATTGTTCTGTTTACATTTTTCAGTATCTCCATGACTCAATTTTGGAAGATAGAATGTAATCAGGAATCTATCCATTTCTTCTAGGTTTCTGAAAAATCGGCATTTAGCACTTTGTAGTAATTCCTGGTGAGTCTTTTTATTTTTGTGGCATTCATTGTTGTAGCTCCTTTTTCATTTCTGATTTTATTTTTTAAAGAGAAGGAGAGGCAGAGAGAGAGGTCTTCCATCTGATGGTTCACTTGCAATAGAAGGAGCTGTGCCAATCTGAAGCCAGGAGCCAAGAGCTTCCTCCAGGTCTTTCATGTGGGTGCAGGGGTCCAAGAACTTGAGCCATCTTCCATTGCTTTTCCATAGTAGAGAGTTGGATGGGAAGTGGAGCTGCTGAGTCTTGAAACAGTGCCCAAATGGGATGCTGGCACTGCAGGCTGCAGCTTCACCTGCTACGCCACAGCACCGTATCTGATTTTATTAATTTGGGACTTCCTCTTTTTTGGTGTATGATGTATCTTGCTAATATTAGAAAGACTAACTAGACAGAGAAGCTGAGTGGTATGAGAATTCCTTGGTGGGGAAATATGCATTTTTGTTACTTTTATTGACTATTGCATTGTAACAAATGCAACCCATGGCTACTAAGAATGATATTGGCACTAAATACACATTCAGTTTTGGCTATGAGTTGGGAGATGACCTACAGAAAATGTAATTCAATATATAAATAAATAAAGACATAAAATCTTATTTTTTAATTTTTATTTAAAAATTAATAAAATTTTATCAGTTTACGGGGTTCTATATGATGTTTCATTATATGTATATATTGTGTAATATCTAATTAAGGTAAACATACTTATCTTTTCAAATATTTAACATTTTTATATGAAAACATCCTATCTTGAGGATATTTTGGTAGAGAAATCTATAATACTTTAACATTTTTATAGTCACTCTACTATACAATGGAATCCCAGAATTTTTTACTTCTATAACCTGGTGCCTATCTATCAACCTTTCCCCTTGCTCTTTACCCTTTTCCTTCCCTATCCTCTGGTAACCATTATATATGTATGTGTGTATATATATATATAATCACATAAAATACGAAATACAAAATCACACAAGTATATATACAAATGTATGTGTATGTATGTGTATATATATATATATATATATATATATATATGATAAGATAAGAGATGAACTTCCAAGGAGACTGGAGCTTTTTCCAGACTCCCACATAGGTGCAGGGGCCCAAGGACTTAGGCCATCCTCTGCTGCTTTCCCAGGCACATTAGCAGGGAGCTGGAATAGAAATGGAGCAACCAGTTCTCAAACCAGCATCCATATGGGATGCTGGTGTTTCAGGATGTAGCTTTAACCCAATGTGCCACTGTTGGTCCCAACCATTAAATTTTCAACTTCTATTAAATCAACTATTTTTAGATTCCACATATGAGTGAGATCATGTGATATTTGTTTCTGTGTTTCACTTATTTCACTCAACATAATGACATCAAATTCCTTCTATGTTGCTACAAGTAAAAATTTTCATCTTTTATGGCTGAATAATATTCCATTGTGCAAGTGTGCCACATTGTCTTTATTCATTGGTGAATGGACACCTTGGTTGTTTCTGTTTCTTGGCTACTATGAACAATGCTGTAATAAACCTGAGAATAAAAATATTTCCTTGACAGGTGAATTTCATTTCTCTTGGAAATCTTCCCAATAATGGGATTGTTAGATCATATAGTTATTCTGTTTTTAGTTTTTGAGGAGCCTCTGTACTGTTTTCCATAATGGGTGTATTAATTTATATTCCCACCACAGTGTGCAAGGGTTGCTTCTCTCCAAACTATTGACAACACTTGGCACTCTTGGCAACTTTTCTTTTTGATAATCGCCAAGCTTGCTAGAGTGAGGTGATATTATGTTATGGTTTTGATTTGCATTTTCTTGTGAAATTGAGCATTCTTTTCATGTACCTGTTGACCATTTATATGTCTTCCTTTGAGAAATATCCTAGATTCATTGCCCATTTTTAAATTGGATTTTTTCTATTTCTATTTAGTTGTTTGAATTCTTTATATTTTTTTGGATATTAATTCCTTGTCAGATGTATAACTTGAAAATATTTTTGCCTATTATACAACTTTTCTCTTCCTTTTTTTCTGCTCTGAAAAAGCATGTCAGTTTGTTAAAATTATATTTGTCCCTTTTTTCTGTTACTTTGCTTTGGGGTCTTAAGATCTAGAAAATATTTGCACAGTTCAATATCCTTAAGAATTTTCCTTATGTTTTCTTATAATAGATTCAGAATTTCAAATCTCACATGTTGGTGGGAATGCAAACTGGTAAAGCCACTATGGAAGTCTGTCTGGAGTCAGAAACCTGAATATAATCCTACCATTCAACCCAGCCATACCACTCCTTGGAATTTACCCAAAGGAAATGAAATTGGCAAACAAACAAGCTGTCTGCACCTTAATGTTTATTGCAGCTCAATTCACAATAGCTAAGACCTGGAATCAACCTAAATGCCCAACAGTAGACTGGATAAATTATGGGGCATGTACTCTATAGAATACTATAAATAGTCAAAAACAATGAAATCCAGTCATTTGCAACAAAATGGAGGAATCTGGAACACATCATGCTGAGTGAAATAAGCCAGTCCCAAAGGGACAAATATCATATGTTCTCCCTGATCGGTGACAACTAACCGAGCACCAAAGGGGAAACCTGTTAAGGTGAAATGAACACTATGAGAAACAGTGATTTGATCAGCCCTTGCCCTAACTGTTGATGAACAACTTAATACGTTATCCCTCTTAGTATTTTTTTTTAACAGGTAGAGTTATAGATAGTGAGAGAGAGACAGAGAGAAAGGTCTTCCTTCCATTGATTCATTCCCCTAATGGCCACTACAGCCGGCACTGCGCTGATCCAAAGCCAGGAGCTGGGTGCTCCCCCGCCCCCCGATCTCCCATGTGGGTGCAGGGACCCAAGGACTTGGGCCATCCTCCACTGCTCTCCCAGGCCATAGCAGAGAGCTGGACTGGAAGAGGAGTAACTGTGACAGGTTCCGGCGCCCTAACTGGGACTAGAACCCGGGGTGCTGGCACCGCAGGTGGAGGATTAGCTTAGTGAGCCATGGTACCAGCCCCATTTTCTTTAATTTTAATTTTAAATTAAATTTTAATTTTAATTAATTTTTAACAAATCCAAGGTGATTTGTAGATAGAAGGCTAAGAACATATTGACATTGCCCTCTTCCCACCTTTCCTTCCTCCCAATCCCCTTCCTTTTACCTTTCGTTGTTTTTTTTTTTTATTTTTGAGATAACATAATTTAAGTTTACAGTAAAGAAGCTTAATCCTTCATTGAATAAGTTTAACAAGTAAAAAGCAAAAAACCATACTTTAGAAGGAATATAGACAATGAGTATAAGCAATAATTTAGTGTAGTTTAATCCTTTTAGAGTTGATTTTTTACATGATGAGATGTGTGGCCTAGTTTCCTTCTTATACATATAAGCATCCAATTTCACCAGCACCATTAATTAAAAAGACTACCCTTTTCCCAATGCGCTTTCTTAGTATGGTTGTCAAATATCAGTTGGCTGTACATGCATGGGTTTGTTTCCAGGATCTCTCCCTTTCCTTTGGCCTATGTATCTGTTTTTATACCAAAACCAGGCCATATTTAATTATAGTAGCTTTGTAATTTATTTTAATGTCAGTGTAATGCCTTCTGTCTGTTCATTTTGCTCAACTTCTCTTTGGCTATTTTAGGTCTTTTGTGGTTCCTACGCATTTTGCTAGTGTTTTTTTCTAGTTCCATAAAAAATGCCATTGGTGTTTCCATAGGGATTGCATTGAATGTATAAATTGCTTTAATTAGTATGTACATTCTAATGATATTGATTTTTTTTCAATCCATGTACAATGGGTGCCTTTACATTTCTTTTTAATTTTTTTCATCAGTGATTATAGAGCTCTTTTATCTCTCATTAAATTTAGTCCTGGTATTTTATTTTTCTTTAACTATTGAGCATGGGATTGATTTCTTGATTTCTTTCTCAGATAATTCACTACTGGTATAATCAACACTACTGATTTTTGTAGATTGACTTTGTATCCTGCAAGTTTGCTGAATTTGTGTATACTAAGAGCTTTCTGGTACAGTTTTGGGGTTTTCTATATATTTAAGATCGTATCATCTGCAAACAGTACAATTAGAAGACTTTTTTTTCACATTTATCTTGGCTAATTATTCTATGTAGGAGTTAGACTGAATAAAAGTGGTGAAAGTGGACATCTTCATTTTGTTCAAGATTTCAGAGCAAAAAGATTTCTATTCCTCATTGAATATGTTAGTTTGTTATATATTTCCTTTACATAATTTGGTCAGTTATTTATTATATAGGAATATTAAATATTATCAAATGCCTTTTCTACATCTATTATAATGATCATAGAATGTCCATTCTGTTGATGTGCTATGTCACATTTATTGATTAGCTTAAGTTGGGGAATTCTTGTATCCTTGGGGTGAATCCCATTTGATCACGGGGAATGATTTTTTATTTGGAATGATTTATTCCTGTTTTTTGAAGGAGAGAGTGGCAGAGTGTGAGAGAAAAACAGAAAGATCTTTCATATGCTGGTTCACTGCTCAAATGCTATAATGGCCAGCATTGTGCCAGGCCAAAGCCAAGAGACGTTAACTCCGTCTGGGTCTTCTACATGTGTGGCAGGTGCCCAACCACTTCAGCCAACATCCATTGATTTCTCACTTGCATCTGTATGTAACTGGATTGGAAGCAGAGCAACTTGTGCAGTCATACTAGATTATTGAATTTATTGCCTTACAGTTCATAGTAATCTCTAACAATCCTTGAATTTCTGTGGTCAGTCACAATGTGTCTATTTTCATATCTGATTCTTATATTTGAATCTTTTCTCTTTTCCCTCGTGGTTATTCCAGTAAGGGTTTATCAATTTTTTTTTTTAAATCTTTTCAAAGAACCATGGGACTGCATGCAGTAGTATATCAGATAAAGCTGCCACTTGCACTGTGGGTATCCCGAATGGGCACTGGTTGGAGCCCTAGCTACTGTATTTCTGATCCAGTCCCCTGCTAATGTGCCTGGAGAGGCAGAGGATGGGCCAATTGCTTGGGTCCCCAGCCCCATGTTGGAGATCTGAGGTTCCTGGCCCTTGGCTTCAGACAGGCTCAGGCTAGGCTGTTGCAGCCATTGGGGGAGTGAACCATGGAAGGAAGATCTCTCTGTCTCTCCTCTCTATCTGTAACTCTGCCTTTCTAGTAAATTAATAAATCTTTTAAAAATAGCATATAAACGTTTTTATATTAATTGTTTTCAGTCTCAATATTTTTGTTGAGTTTTTATTGCTTATTTTCTCCCATGAAATTTGGATATGATTTGTTTTTGTTTTACTCATTCCTAAAGGAGCGGGGATAAGTTGTTTATTTGAGAATAAGTTATTCATATGAAATCTTCATATTTTTGTGTAGGCATTGATTTTTATAAACTCCACTCTGAGTACTGCTTTTCTCAAATCCCATAAGTTTTGGAATATCTTGTTTCAATTTTCTGTTATTTCAAGATTTAAAAAAAAAATCCTATTTTTTCTTCCTTGATTCATTGGTTGTTTGGGGTAAATTCCATGTGTTTGTAATTTGCAAAGATTTTCTTGTCATTGATTTCTAGCTGTAGTGAATTGTGGTCAAAAAGATATTCAAGGCCGGCGCCGCAGCTCACTAGGCTAATCCTCAACCTGCAGCGCCGGCACACCGGGTTCTAGTCCCGGTTGGGGCGCCGGATTCTGTCCCGGTTGCCCCTCTTCCAGGCCAGCTCTCTGCTGTGGCCCGGGAAGGCAGTAGAGGATGGCCCAAGTGCTTGGACCCTGTACCCGCATGGGAGACCAGGAGGAAGCACCTGGCCCCTGGCTTCGGATCAGCACAGCATACTGGCCGCAACGAGCCGGCCTTAGCGGCCACTTGGGAGGTGAACCAATGGAAAAAAAGACCTTTCTCTCTGTCTCTCTTTCTTTCACTAACTCTGCCTGTTAAAAAAAAAATAAATAAATAAAATAAAATAAAATAAAATAAAATAAAATAAAGATATTCAACAGAATTTCTGATTTTAAAAATATTTATTTATTTATTTGGAAGGCAAAGTGACGGAGATGGAAATGGAGAGGAAGAGGGGAAGGGGGAGGGGGAGAGAGAGAGAGAGAGAGAGAGAGAGAGAGAGAGAATTTACTGGTTTACTTCCCGTAAGGCTTCTGTGTCAGGCTAAAGCCACAAACCAGGAATATATATGACCTCCCACATAGGTTACAAGGGCCCAAATTTCTTGGGCCATTTTCTGCTGACTTCCCAGAAGCATTAGCGAGAAACTGGGTCAGAAGTGAAATAGGTGGGACTCGAACTGGCATCAGTGTCTCAAGCAGCAGCTTAACCCACTATACAGTAATGCCAGCCCCAGAATTTCTATTCTTTTAAATATTTTGAGACTTGTGTTGTGACCTGCCATGTAATCTATATTGGAGGATATTCCATGCACTTTTGAGAAGAATATATATTCTGCAGCCATTAGAAGGAATGTTCTTTTTTAAAATTTTTATTCATGGCATGCAAATTTCATGTATTTCTTATATTCAGATTTAGGATAATGGTGATACTTCCCATCCCACCCTCTCTCCTGCCCTTGCTCTGACAATTTTTCCTCCTCTTCCTCCTATTCCCACTCTGAATTTTTACAAAGATCTATTTTCAGTTTTCTTTATACTTACAAGATTAACCCTACACTAAGTAAACAGTTGAACAAATAATATAAAGAAAAACACTATTCCTTTAGTCTCAAAATGTCTATTTCAGTCCTATACATTAATACATTACATTTTAGGTACTCTGCTATTTACCACAGATTAAGGAATACCTATTGTGTGTGTGTGTGTGTGTGTTTGTGTGTGTGTGACTGGCTTATTTCACTAAGTACAATTCTTTCCAGTTTCAAAAGACAGAATTTCATTTTTTTTTAACCACCGAGGAGTATTCCATTTTATACACACACACACCCCATAATTTCTTTATTCAGTCATTAGTTAATGGGCATTTGGGTTGATTCCATAGCTTAGCTACTTTAAATTGATCTGCAATGAACATGGGGGTAGAGATAACTTTTTCATCTGCTGATTTCAAATTATTTGGGTAAATTCCCAGGAGCGGAATGACAGGGTCATATGGCTGAGCTATATTCAGATTGCTGAGTTATCTCCATACTGTTTTCCACAATGGCTATACCAGATTACATTCTCACTAACAATGGATTAGGGTACTTTTATCTCCTGTCCTCACCAGCATTTATTGTTAGTTGATTTCTGTGTGGTGTTTGTTGATTTCTATCTGGGGTGAGATATAACCTCATTGTGCTTTTGATTTGTATTTCCCTGATAGCTAGTGATCCTGAGCATTTTTTCATGTTTGATGGCTATTTGAATTTCCTCTTTTGAAAAATACCTGTTCAAGCCCCTTGCCCTAATATTGGGTCCATATATATGTATTATATTCATATCTTCCTGTTGAATTGATCCCTTAATCATTATGTAGTGTCCTTCTTTGTCTCTTTTAATAGTTTTTGTGTTAAAGTCCATTTTGTCTGATATTAAGATGACTATACCTGCTCGTTTCTGTTTTCCATTAGCATGGACTACCTTTTTCCATCCCTTCACTCTCAGTCTGTATATATCTTTATTGGTGAAGGTTGTTTCTTGTAGGCACCAAATAGATGGGTCTTGTTTTTTAATCCATTAAACCAGCCTATTTTAATTGGAGAGTTTAGGCCATTTATATTCAAGGTTACTACTGATAGGTAATTACTTAGCCCTGACATTTTTTATAAATATTCCTATTCTATGTTTTTTTATTTCCTTTGAACTTTTACTGACAGATTTTCTGCCTTCACATTGTTTCATAATGATGACTATCTGTGTTTCTGTGTGTAGCACATCCTTAAGCATGTTTTGAAAGGCTGGATGAGTGGTGACAGATTCTATCAATGTCTTTTTATTATGGAAGATCTTTATTACCCCACCATTCAAAAATGAGAACATTGCAGGGGACAGTATTCTGGATTGTCATGATTTTTTCTCTCATTCCTGGACTGTCTCTCCATTCTCTCCTAGGCTGTAGTGTTTTTGATGAGAAGTCAGCTGTCAGTCTAATTAGAGCCCTTCTGAAAGTAATCTAGCCTTTCTCTCATGCAAATTTTAGGATCTATTCTTTTCGTTTTATTGTTGAAAGTGTCATTGTGAAGATCTTTTCTGTCATGTCTATAAGGAGTTCTATATGCTTCGTAAACTTGGACGTTCCTTTCTTTCTTCAAATTTTAGGGAAGTGTTCTATAATGATTTCACTGAATCAGTCTTCTAATCCATTCCCTTTCTACAGGTTCAGGGACTCCAAGACTCTGTGTAGGATCATTTGATAGTGTCTCATCAATCTGCAACACTGTTTTGAACATTTTAAAGCTTTTTCTTGTTTTTGGTCTTACTGAAAAATTTCCAAAAATTTGGCTTTTATCTCAGATATTGTTCTATCTCACAAAGTCTGCTGTTAAGGTTTTCCACTATATTTTATATTTGACATACTGAATTCTTCATTTCTGATATTTCATTTTGATTTCCCTTCAAAATCTTAATTTCATGGGGAGATTTTTCATTCATGTCATGTATGGATTTCTTCAACTCATGAATTTCCTTCTGATTATTTCTGAGTAATCCTATGATTAATCTTTTAAATTATTTTTAGGCATTTCATCAATCTCTTTGTCTTCACATTCTAATATTAAAGTGTTGTGTTCCTTTGGGTGGTATTATATTGTCTTCCTTATTCTTGTTTCTTGAATTTCCTCATTTATTTTTAGACATTTGTAGAAATATTTGTTTTTTTTTTTTTTTCATCTTATGGATTTTATTTTTGAAATAAACTTCTGTGGCTTAGTGGAGTGTCTACTCGTTCAGTGAATACCCAGACATGTGTAGTGGGTATGGCTTGGGAGCTCTGTTTGGTACTCCAGAATGGGGTAAGTATCTGAGGTAATACCCAAATTGGGTGTGTTAGATCTCCTCTTGTTAGTATAGAGGAAGGGATAATCACCTCTGTTGTTATCACACCCTCACCTCTTCTTTTCCATAGTGATCAATGCCTGCATGTTACTACACAGTGGGTGGAATACTCATCCACACTGCCACATGAACCACACAAAATATCTTTACAGTCTTTAGTGTGAGCATGGATCCCACTGCAGTGTCCCACCCCAGGCAATCAAGGATCATGGAGTGTGTGGATCCACACACAGTGATTGCCCAGAGACACAGCTATACACTGTGCCCTCTCCTGTAGCCAGAATGTTTCTACAGTCCCAGCACACAGGCTCCTACAGTCATTGGGCATTGAGGATTCACTCTGCTCTTTTGGTCTTTGCCATCCACAGAGAAGCAGAGATGTTTCCAGAGCCAACAGCCTTCGGGTATTCCACCTAGGCAGTTTGAGCCACAGAGACTGCGATATCTTGAGTGGCTAGGGTACCTCCCAGTCTTTTTTTTAATTAATTAATTAATTTATTTGAAAGACAGAGTTACACAAAGAGAGAGAAGGAGAGGCAGAGACAGAGAGATGTCTTCCATCCACTGGTTCACTCCCCAATTGGCCACAATGGCCAGAGCTGTGCCAATCCAAAGCCAGGAGGCATGAGCTTCTTCTGGGTCTCTCACACAGGTGCAAGGGCCCAAGGACTTGGGCCATCTTCTACTGCTTTCCCAGGCCATAACAGAGAGCAGCCAGGACTCAAACTGGTGCCCATAGAGGATGTTGGCACTGCAGGCAGCAGCCTTACCACCATGCCACAGTGCCGGCCCCAGGGACCTGGTACCTCACAGTCTTACATGGATGCACAATCTACTGTCAATCTTCCCAGTCAGACACAAAGTCAGTGGGGAACATAGATTTTTCCCTCTGAAAAAAAACCTGGATCACACCTTTGTCCAAGCACCACCAGACATAGCCTCTACTTGTTTCACAATAGTGCCTTTCCGCTGTTGGTTGCCAGGTTGCACACCCAACCTGCTTCCATGCTACTGCTGACAAAATGGCATCATCCTGGTCAGTTGCTGTGCCCAGGCATAAGAACTGCCAAAGATGCTATTTATGTCCAAACTGGAACTTGCCCTCTTTCAGCCAGTTGCTGAGCACTTGGTGGGAAGTGGTGGGTAGAGGTGGTGGTAGAGAAACATACCCCTTTATTTTCACTGGGTTAGCAGGTACCTTGTCACCTGTAGGGCTCCAGGCCAGCCTCACAAAAGGCTCTCCCTCTGGCTATATCACCGCTGGCATGGGCTGCTGCAGTCTGATCTCAGCTTGTTCTTCAAAGCTGGAACTTTCCCTGGCTCTTGGTTGCTGAGGTTGTGTATTTTGTCTATGCTCGTTGCTGCACGTCCACCCTTTCCACACATATTCACGTCATCTCTATTTCTTCCATAGAATGCCTGCTGCAGTTTTCTCTCTAACTCTCCCCTGAGAATGTACTTCCTCCACTTATTTTTGTTTGTTTGTTTTTACTATTTTCCCCTAGCCTTGAGCAGTACGCCCTTTCCCTATACCTGCATCTTGAAATCCTCAGATGGAAAGTTCTGTACTTATTTTGTAGGTACACTATATCCTGAGTGCACTTTAGTGTTTCTTGCTTGATTTTTGGTCTAGATGTTCTGTCCATTTGTAAAAATAGGGTATTAAGATCCCATATTTTTATTATTGGATTATATTTCTCCCTTTAGTTCTATTAATATTTGCCTTATACATGTGGATAACCCAATATTGCATGCATATATATATATATATATATATATATTTGATCTTTTAAAGTATTAGAGTCAAATGCCTCCAACCAGAGTGATTTTGAGGGGGGCTTCCAAGAGAGGAAAAAAATCCAAAGGGGCTGGTGGCAGTGGGCTTTTTAAGTACAATTTCAAAGAAAAAAAAACTTGACAATCAAATTGGGATTCAATTACCAGGCAAGGACAAAAATCCATCAAAAGGTATCATTTACAATTCTCCATCCTGTCTGGCCTGCTAAGGGTGATGTAAGTAACTTGTTTTCACAATAAACTGTGAGCTCAGGAAGAGCTCCTTTGCTACTCTCATGGTAAATTTGGAGATTCCCAAGGAAGGGGGGCCACCTAGTTCTTGCTAAAGATAATGTTTTGGGGAAGGAAGCAAATATTTTATATCCCAAATTCCTTTGGGATCCCCTGACTATGTATTAATCCATCTGACTCTTCACATTCCCACCTCCTGAAGATGGAAACCCTAACATCTGTTAGGGGGAACTGGGTGATGATCGCTCTGGCTGCCTCATGTTGAAAAGGTATATTTTGGGAAGGGGAGTAAAGACAGGGTTCGGTTTCTGCAAGCTGGCATCCCCCTAGAGAAGCCACCTCCTGTTGGAACTCTGAATGCATATTTTATAACTGTTTTTTTTTTTCTCTTTCTGGAGTCAATCTTTGATCATTAAATGACTTTATTGGTCTGTTTTTACTGTTTTTGATTTAAAATGTTTCTTTTTTGATCTAATTTTTATTTAATTGAAAGTAAGATTTAGAGAGAGAGGGAGAGACAATGAGGTCTTCCATCTTCTGGTTCATTCCACAAATGGCTGCAACAGCCAGTGTTGAGCCAGGCTGAAGCCCAGAACCAGGAGCTTCTTCCAGTTCTCTCACATGTGTACAGGGGCCCGAGCACTTGGACCATCCTCTGCTATTTTTTCATGGCTCATTATCAGGGAGCAGTATCAGAAGTGGAGCACCTGGGAATGGATCTGGCACCCTTAAGGAATGATGGTGCTGCAGGAGGGTGCTTAACCCAGTACTCCAAAATGCCAGCCCCTAAAGTGTACTTCATTTGATAGAAGTATGAATTCCACTGCTTCCTCTGCATGAAATAGCTTATTCTATCCTTTACATTTCATTCTATTCATGTCCTAAGAGGTTAAATTAGTTCTTTGTAAGTAATATATAGTTATGTTCTGTTTTTTAATCCATTAAGCCACTGTGTCTTTTAACTGAAGAATCTAGTGTATTGGCATTTAGGTTTATTATTGGTAGGTAAGATCTTTCTACTGCCATTTTATATACAAGTTTCACATTTTCGTTGTAGCCCCCTTCTTTCTTTCTGCCTCTCTTGAAACTGTCATTAGTGGTGAAAGAATTTTCTCCACCAGTGTCCTTTTGGTTTTTGCTTATCATTTTTGGTCAGTTTACTAATGGTTTCTTCTTTGTTATTACATGTTTTACAAAAGCCTTTTTTTTTAGTTATGAGAAGCAATCTTGAAATGGTAACAACATTGATTAAAAAGTTAGGGAGACAAAGAAAGATACAAGGGATCCCAATAAAGAGCACTACAGTTGTGCTCCATTACTCCCTAACTTTTTGAATTTTTGGAGTTACATATGACCAATTTCTATCTTGCTTATCTCTTAACATTTTAATGTAGTAATTATAATTTCTGCTTTAGTCTTCACAGTAAAGTGACAAGCTATTTGCACACCATATTTACAATATTAGAGCATTCTGGAATTGCTGGTATAGTTATTCTTACCAGTATGTGTTTATTTTTTGACATTTTCTTCTCACTTTTTGTTCTCTTTTTATTTCAGTTTGAAGAATCCTCTTTAGTATTTCTTATAACACAGTTCTGGTGGTGATAAATTTTCTCAGCTATTGTTTGTCTGGGAATGTCTTTATTTCTCTCTCATGTCTGAAGGATTGCTTTGCTGAATAGGGTATTCTTGGTTGGCTTTTTCGTTTGTTTGTTTTCCTTCAGTAGTGTGAAAGTCTCATCTCGCTCCCACCTGGCCTATAAAGTTTCTGTTGAGAAGTGTGCAGTCAGGTGAATTGGGACCCCTTTAGTTGTAATTTTTTTTCTTTTCTCTTGCAGCTTGAAAGCCTTCTCTTTTATCTTCCACCATGGAGAACTTGACTGTAATATGTTTTGATTAGATGTGGTTGGGTTTATCCTAACTCATGATCTCTGGCCTTTTTGTACTTGCTAATTGTATCTTTCTATAGATTTGGAGAATTTAGTTATCTGTAGATATCTATTTGAACATGTTTTTTCCCCTGTGGCATTCTCAAGTCTCTGTGAAATCCCTATAACTTGAATATTTCTCTTTATATACTAACCTCTATTTCCATAAGTCTTCTTCATTCTTCTTGATTCTTTTCTCTCCTCCAACTGTGTGTTTTCAAATAGCCTATATTTGAGCTTAATGATTTTTCTTCTTTTTATTCTCCTATTGATGACTCGATTATGTTTTTAATTTCACTTCAGTTGAAAGATTTCTGCTTGATTTTGTTTACTTTCTTTCATCTCTATAAATTCTGTTTGAATATTGAAGTTTTTCTGTTTTTCCTTGAATTTCTTTTTAAAGAAGTTTGTTTCTATATTTTCTTTCCTTTTTAAGATTTATGATTTACTTGAAAGGCAGAGGTATGAGAGGGAGAGAGACAGAGAAAGAGAAAGAGGTCTTGCATCTGCTGGTTCATACCCCAGATGACCACAGTGCATGGAGCTGTGCCAATCCAAAGCCAGGAACCAGGAGTTTGTTCCAGGTCTCTCATGTGGGTGCAAGGGCACAAGGATTTGAGCTATCTTCCACTGCTTCCCAGGCTACAGCAGAGAGCTGGATTGGAAGTGGAACAGCTGGAACTCAAACTGGCGCCCATATGGGATGCCAGCACCACAGGCGGTAGCTTTACTCACTATGCTATAGTGCCAGCCCCTCCCTTGAATTTCATTTGTTATCTTAAAAGAGCCATTTTGAAACCTTCATCTGAGCATTTAGAAATTTATGTTCCTAGATGATTGGTTTCTGCAGGTTATTTTACTCTTTCAGATCATAGTTCCTTGGAAGTTCATGGTGCTTGTAAAAGTATGACATTGTCTGTGCAGTGAAGGATTATTTTTTGTAATATGGCTTCATTTGTGAATCTTCATAAAATTCTAAGTAGTCTATTTATTTTCTCTGAGCCTATGGATACTTCTGCTGCCTCAGCACTAGACAGCAGCCTCTGTTGAGGTTTGCCCTAGGTCTGGATGCTGATATGTGTTTACTGATTCCATTTTATAATACTCCCCAAACTTGAATTTTTATCAAATCCATTGTATATGTATTATTCAGTATAGACTGAGGAAGTGCCTAAAAAGTGGGCAGTTTGTCCCTCCAGGCCTCTTCCTGGGTCTGTGGAAGGCTCAGAACCTTGACCTATATCAGTCAATGCCATGATGCTAGATTACATCCTGAGCTAACAGCCCACCAAGACCAGTGCAGCTTGGTCTGTTTGTTGCTGAGGTAGGTCTGTTTACTGTTGTAGTGAGTTCTCTGTTCAATGCTTCACCTATCATCCACTGGGTGCTGGGGTATAAGAGTGCCCAACAAGAACCCTGGAATTGCACTGGTCAAGAGGCTCTGTCTTCAGGCAGTGGGTTGGGGACAGGAATAATTAGGATCTGTTCAATGGTGGCTCTTAACACTCTAGCACTGGGTCTGAAACAGTCTTGCTGTTGTGAGGAGTCAGATGGATTAAAGTAGTCAGGGTGGTCCCAGTGGAATTTGGGTATAAAATAATTGCTTCCTCCCCCTAAATGTTATCTGTATGAACAAACAGGCCACCCTCCTTCCAAATTTACCA
This sequence comes from Oryctolagus cuniculus, assembly GCF_964237555.1. Lineage (NCBI taxonomy): Eukaryota > Metazoa > Chordata > Mammalia > Lagomorpha > Leporidae > Oryctolagus > Oryctolagus cuniculus. Next base: position 113,524,903 of record NC_091434.1, read on the forward strand.
TGAGAATAACAAGGGGTACCCTTTCTGAGTTCACAGCTTATTGTAAAAACAAGCTACCTATCCCACCCTCTGGATGCTGTTGGTTTATCATGAGCAGCCAGACAGGATGGGGAATTGTAAATGAGGTCTTTTGATGGGTTTTGGCTCCACCTGGTAAGTTACTGCCCATCTGATTGTCAAGTTTTTTTTTTTTTTTTTTCCTTCAAAATTGTACTTAAAAACTCCAGTGCTATGGAGTTTTTTGGTTTTTTCCTCTTGGCAGCCCCCTCCACACCACTCTGGCTGGAGGTCTTTGACTCAATAAATCTTATTAAATCTCTCCGCTTGTTTGCTTGGAAATTCTTCCATGTGAGACAAAGAACCAATATAATAATAATTTCTCTACCACCATTTTCCCATAACACTGTGATTCCTTACAGTCTGCCTAAGGTTTTAGTGCTTAGGCAAGCACTAGATGGGTGAGTCACACCTGGGCCTCATAATCACCAGGTCCTGTAAAATCTCCAAGAACTCTCTCATGCTTATCAATATTGGGGATTTATTAATGAGCTTATGGTGATATCATATGGCACCCCAAATTCTGGTAGCCTATGTGGCACCCCAGATGGCACTCTGGGGAACTTTAAAGGGCCACATTTTTGTATAGATTTTAGGGGGTCATTCAGGACCTCACTATGGAGCTCACAGCTGGGCCTACTGTATAGAACCCAGCATCAGATAAAGCCCAAAGGCCTCTACTGCCCTAGCAAGGGTCAAACACTGAGCCTCTAGACTTAACCAGGCTAAGATCTATGCTTGATAGATTAGAATCATTTTGGTTTGTATTGGGCCTACCAGACGAGGCTGGTAGTGATAGATACGCACCCAACGCAAGTCTTTCACACCTGAGTACAGATCTCTGTTACTGAATCAAGTTCAGAGACTATCCAGAGACATTGATCTAGGAATGACTTTAGCAGTCTAACAATGAATTCCAAGATAAATTTTCACCCAATTTTGGAGGAGAGTAATAAAAGCAACCTTCTGGCTGCCCAAATTGTGTCAAGCTGCTCACAGGTGGATACTATAGTCTGTGGCCTCACAAATTCCTGGAAGAGCCCACCAGGCCCATTGGAGATTGACAGTAATACAAGAGGCAAGTGCCAGGGAGGAAGAGAAGCCCGGACATACCGTGTCCCAAGCTTTTAACCCACTTCCAAAGGGGAGTAGTTAATTAACCTGATTGGCTGGTGGGCACCCAGGTGTGGCCAGGTAGGGGCATGAGGTCGCACAGGGGCATGCTTCTAGCTCACAAACATAATCGATTTTAACCTGTATGCCTGCCTACTACACTAAGGACTTGCTCTCAACCTTTCTAATTGCTTGGAATTTCATTTTCTGTTGGCAGTTAGGGGTGGGGTGTTGGAGGCCACCTAACTGTGGAGGCTTCAAATATTTACTCCACAGTTAGGGACCTGGAAGCAGATCCAGGGCTAATGGGGTTCACAACCCAACTGAACTTTTTTGCAGTCAGCTTGGCACTGGAGTTCAGTTCACTCTTTCTTTCCCAGTTGGGAGACATCTCTTCCACAGTGTGCTTCTTGAAGTTGGGGAAGGGTCATGTACACAATTCTTTTCTTATTTTCTTCAATTCTAGTTTTCTCAGGATTATAACAAGGGGAAGTACTGTGTTCTCTCACCTGTATTCAATAGCTCTTGTTAAGGTGACTTGGTGTGTATATAATGGTTCACAGTGGTGTCTCCCTGGCTGGGAGGTTGCTGGAACTTTTTACTCAGCTGCTGTCTTGGCTCTTCTTTTTTTTTTTTTTTTTTTTTTTTTTTTTTAAACTTTTATTTAATGCATATAAATTTCCAAAGTACGACTTATGGATTACAATGGCTTTCCCCCCATACCGTCCCTCCCACCCACAACCCTCCCCTTTCCCACTCCCTCTCCCCTTCCATTCACATCAAGATTCATTTTCGATTATCTTAATATACAGAAGATCAGCTTAGTATACATTAAGTATGGATTTCAACAGTTTGCTCCCACACAGAAACATAAAGTGAAAAATAATAGATGATTTTTTAAAATGATGATGAAATCAGAGCAGACCTATTGTCATGTTTAATCCCAGTGAGAGTCAAGTTGGGAATTGATAATTTCTTTTTTTTTTTTTTTTTTTTTTTTTTTTTTTTTTTTTTTTTACAGAGGATCAGTTTAGTATGCATTAAGTAAGGATTTCAACAGTTTGCACCCCCATAGAAACACAAAGTGAAATATATTGTTTGAGTACTCGTTATAGCATTAAATCTCAATGTACAGCACATTAAGGATAGAGATCCTACATGAGGAGTAAGTGCACAGTGACTCCTGTTGTTGACTTTACCAATTGACACTCCTGTCTATGGCATCAGTAATCTCCCTATGCTCCAGTCATGAGTTTCCAAGGCTATGGAAGCCCTCTGAGTTCTCCGATTCTTATCTTGTTTAGACAAGGTCATAGTCAAAGTGGAGGTTCTCTCCTCCCTTCAGAGAAAGGTACCTCCTTCTTTGAAGACCTGTTCTTTCCACTGGGATCTCACTCGCAGAGATCTTTTGCCAGAGTGTCTTGGCTTTCCATGCCTGAAATACTCTCATGGGCTTTTCAGCCAGCTCCGAATGCCTTTAGGGCTGATTCTGAGGCCAGAGTGCTATTTAGGACATCTGCCATTCTATGAGTCTGCTGAGATTCTCACTTCCCATGTTGGATCACTCTCCCCTTTATTTACTCCATCAGTTAGCGTTAGCAGGTACTAGACTTGTCTATGTGCTCCCTTTGACTCCCAGTCCCTTCACCATGACCAACTGTGAACTGAAACTGATCACCTGGAACAGTGAGAAGGCATTGGTACATGCCACCTCGATGGGATTGAATTGGAATCCCCTGGTATGCTTCCAACTCCACCACTTGGGGCAAGTCAGCCTGAGCATGTCCCAAATTATACATCTCTTCCCTCTCCCATTCCCACCACCATGTTCAACAGGGATCACATTTCAGTTAATTTTTGTCTTGGCTCTTCTTTCCCTGTTATTATTTTAAACTGTCTTATAAACACACTAACTCAGTGCTCAGAGATAATTTTTGTCTTGGCTCTTCTTTCCCTGTTATTATTTTAAACTGTCTTATAAACACACTAACTCAGTGCTCAGAGATATAAGAAAATTTACTTTTGCAAAGCATAGAACAGAAATTTAGATTAGTGGTACGCTGTAGTTAATAGAAAGGACAAGAATCCAAATTGGAAAAATTAAAGACAATTATTAGCCTGTGTATCAATTAGAACATTTTTCTTTGCAAATGATTAAAGTACTCTTCCAGAATGGCTTACAGAATACAGAACCTAATGGATCATGCCGCCACAAAATCCCCACATATTCAAACTGTGAGTTGGTAAAATGATAAAATAATGTTATCTGGATTCATAATCTTTGATTCTTTTGTTAGCTTTATTTTCCCATAATTTTGATCATTTTTCAGCTAGGTGATCCTCTCTGGTAGAAAGATGATTTGAATAGAATCCCACCATTTTCCAGACTTAAGTGAAAGCAGAATGTTTTTCTATGTTCTGAATGTTTAGTCCTATATTGTTATGACTTTGAATGGCTCAGGATAGTTATATGATTATATTAAATTCATCATGGCCTCAGCATCTCATGCTGTTATTGATAAATCCTGTCACATGTTGTCCCTCGTATCAGAGAAGAGCCAGATGCTTTCTAAACACATTAAGAGTATAGAAAGGCTATTTTCCTAAAAATTAGAAGTCGTTTGGAGAAATAGGATTAACTGATGTTAGGTGGCTATTTTAGTCAGCTGTGGTAGCTATAAGAAATTACAGTGAAGCAGCTTACATATGGCAAATATTCATTTCTCATAGTTCTGCAGGGTGCAGTGTCCAAATTCAAAGTGTCCATGTATCTGGTGTCCAATGATGGTCTGCTTCCCCATTTCAGATCTCTCTTCTCTTTGTAGTCTGATGTAGCAGAGAGCAGAGAGAGGAAGCAAGCTCCCTCAGGTGTCATTTACTATAAAGGCACTAGGCTTGTCATAGGTCACAATTTTCATGACTTAGCTACCTCCCAGAAGCCCCATCTCCAGAAACCACTGCACTGGGATATAGGGATTTCTCATGTGAATCCTGGGAAGATACAATATTCAGTCCATGGCAGTGCCAGAAACAAACAAAAACATTATTTTTTTAGATCTTATTTATTTTTTATTTGAGAGAATTACAGACAGGGAGAGAGAGAGACAGAGAGAAAGGTCTTCCTTCTGTTGGTTCACTCCCCAAATGGCCTCTACGGCCGCTGCTGCGCTGATCTGTCTCCCATGCAGGTGCAGGGCCCAAGCACTTGAGCCATCCTCCACTGTCCTCCCAGGCCATAGCAGAGAACTGGACTGGAAGAGGAGCAACCGGGACTAGAACTGGTGCCCATATGGGATGCTGGCACCGCAGGCAGAGGATTAGCCAAGTGAGCCACGGCACCGGCCTCCAAAAAATATTATTATAGTCAGTTGTTTCATTGTTACCATTTAACTTAACTTTCAGAAACTCATTTTCTGATCATTTTCTAATACCCATGTTTCTGTAGAATTTAAACACATTTGTAAATAACAAAAATGATGTTTACCAAAGAGTGTTTACCATTTTAAGTTTCCTCCACTTATGCTAGTTTTTTGTTATGTCTAGTTGATATTTAAAAGCAGCCTTTGGTTAAATAGCTTTTGTACCCTCTTCTTAACAGATAAAACTGAGTAGACTACATTTGTAATTTTTTTTTGATATGGTATAGTAAGGTCTGATTATTTGTATATGGAGAGTCATGATACAATTTTTGTGAAAAACATTTATGTATAAATAATTAGGATGTAATTGTAAATTCTGAAAATGAATGACAGGGACACAGGAAAAAAGATGAGTGTCTTGAGAGTGAAGACAAATATTAATATACCATGATAAAATTATGTGCAGTAAAAAGGACTAAGTACAATCATCTTCTTTTTATCTTGCTCCTAATGCTTTCATTCCCTTTCTTGATTGATTGTTCGTTTGGTTTCTATTGATAGGAGTGATTGAGTGGATTCAGATAGCTGAGTTAAAGCAGTATTTCCTGGCATTTATTCTGTGCTGTGCTGAAGCCAACGTTAGCCTACATTCACTTGCAGTGTAGTATCTAGAAGCTTTTTTTTTCTCCCTTCTCACCTTAAAACAGTCTAGTCATTAATGATTAAGTTAGGGGCTTAATAAACAATAATTGCTGTGTTGCCAATGCAACTAAATGAATATCATTCAATTGTCTATTTCTTATTTAACATCAAAATGAATAGTTTAATCACTTTCTTTCTAACAATTACTACGTTTCTGTGAGTTAATTTTATGGATAATATATCCAGATAGGAAGAAGAGAGGCTAAGACAGATTTTGTAAGGAACATTGACCATCTGTTTTGCTCTACTTCAAACACCATGATGTTGAATGTCATTGCTGCTAGGTATTTAGAATCAAGACATGTTTAAGCATACCTGAAGAATTGGTTTATCTCAGATTTGTAGAACTGAAACTCAGTGTAGTTTAAAATGACCAAATTAATTGACACTATCTAATTATTTTAAGCACAATAGTCATTAAGATAACAATACCAGTAGCTACTGTTTATAGCACACCTATGATATACTGAAGACTTCACAACCGTTACCTCATCTAAGTCACGCAACACACCTATGAGTTACCATCATCATCCTTATTTTCCAGAGATGCAACCTAGGGCTGCACATATCTACAATGTGGCACACTTGATTTTAGATGTAGTAGGTTGCTGAGATTAAATTCTAATAGCATATCAAGTGACAACTATTGAATTGGAAAAATGTATTTTTTTCTATCTAACCTTGTGTCATTTACTTGTTATTCAATCTCTGCAACACTCTCCTGAAGTACCCACAGTTTTGCCTACACTTCTTCGAATATAATGTCTTTCTGCCAGATATTTTTTACCCAAAGCCTAGATTTTCTCTCATTTCATATGGACCAGAAATGATACTAAACGCCTGTGGTCTCACTCATAACTTTGGGTTCTGAGCACGAGACAGCATTGCAAGGAGACAATAAACCTCTGTGTCTGCTGAGAATAACTGTTTTATTATGATCTAAATTGAAAAAGGATGATTTATTTTCATTCTGTGAGTTGACTCTGAAGTTCTTTTCTCCTTACCTTAATCAACTTTGTCCAGCCGCTAATTTTTCTGTTCAATTAGTTCATCTCTAAACAGGAACAAAAAAATTTGAGAGGGAGAGAGAAAAAAAACACAACTATTTTTGCTGGTTCGTTCTCTAAATGCCTACAATGACCATGGCTTGGGTATTTTGAAACTAGGAGCTTCAAATTCCAATCTGGATCTCTCATGTGCATGGCGGGAACCTAACTATTTAAGCCATCACTCCAGGGTCTGCCTTAGCAGGGAGCTGCAGTCAGAAGCTAGAGGTAGGCACCGAACCCAGCCTCTCCAATATGGGATGCAAGGGTCCAAACTGGCATCTTAATGACAAGGTCAAATACTCACAATAATGGGAAATTTGATGGAGCAGAAGAGCATTTCCCAATCCTGCCAGACATTAAGATGACATGAGGAACCCAGTAAAACACAAAGAACCAGTTGTGTCTCTAGGTGACTATAGGAATTTATATATTTATAAGGCACTTCTAATAATTTTTATGATTCAAAAAGTTTGAAAACATCAGAGTATACTTGTTTAAAAGGGAAGGAAATTTGGAGCCATAAAACAGAAATCAATTAAGTTGCCATGATGGGTTTCAAGAATCTAACAGAATTGATCATAAAGTGAAGAAAACGGATCTGTATACTTTAGATTTTTACATTATTCCTATGTTCTGATCTTTACCTGTCTCCTCCAGTAATTATTTATATGTGTGTGATGTGCAGCTTTCCTAAAGGGAAAAAGAAGTCAGTGTTTGGACCTCAGGTGCTGCCACGTGCTCTGCTTGGTGGTTTTGGATGTTTGGCGTCTTCGACAGGTCAACTGGTTTGGTTGAACTTCACAGCTAATTATATGACTACTTCATAGAGAAACTTCTGCTTTTAACAATAACCAGGTTATTGTGGATCATGAACCAGTCCTCAGAATACATATGTACAAATTGATATTCAAAATCAGCTTCTAAAGTTTTTGAGTTAATGTCATCTGGGTCTTTGAAAAAGAAGTCAGAGGGATTTTTATATTGGAAATCAGTAGAGTGATATCTTTACTATCAGAAAACAACTTTCTTCAGATATTAATGTTGCCATCAGAATAACACTGTAAGGCACTGTATCTCGAGTTCCCTTCTCTCTTGAACAGCAAATCTTACTCATCACCTTAATATTCAGGTCAACTTTCATAAGCAGCATATAAAGAACATTAATCTTTATGTGTGTCTGCCTTCTTTTTATTCCAAGGTTAACTATTGTCAAATATTTTCATCCCACAACCTTTTGTGTTGCCAAGAGTCTTGTTTATTTACTCCTTCAATAACCTCCTATCCTTTAAAAGAAAACCATTGAGTTTTGGGGGGAACTATCAGTACTGACCAGAAACTGAGGCAACACTCAACCTACAAAACTTACTGTTACAGTATACTTCAATATTTCAGTAATGTGATGATGAGACATAATAATTAAAAATGTCTGAGGGGCTGACGCTGTGACACAGTGGTTTAAAGCCCCAGCCTGCAGTGCCCACATCCCACATGGACACTGGTTCAAGTCCGGCTGCTCCACTTCCAATCCAGCTCCCTTCTAATGTGCCTGGGAAAGCTGCAGTGGATGGCCCAAGTCCATGGGCCCCTGCACCTACATGGGAAAGCCAGAAGAAGTGCTTAGCTTTGGATTGACTCAGCTGTGGCCATCGAGGCTTTTTGGGGAGTGAACCAGTGGATGGAAGACCCCCCTCCCTGTAACTTCGTATTTATTTCAAATAAATAAATCTTTTCTAAAAAGTCTGAGTAAGTGATGTTCATAACCAATAAAAATATGAGCTTTTAAGAAATTACTTGAGTCTTTTGAAAAGATCCTTGAAGCCATATGGGGAGTGAACCAAAAGATGGAAGGTCTCTCTGTGTCTCCCTTCACTAACTATACCTTTCAAATAAATAAATCTTAGAAAAAAAAACTAGATGTTTAAATGTGTTTTAAAGTTGCAATGTGGTTCTAGTCAGGAAAACACAAATACATAAGGTAAAAACAGTACAAAAAAGTATATATAAGATATGAGTGTTATCACAATAAAGAAAAAAGGTAAATTATTGAATGTAATTCATTGGGCAACTACTTCATTTGGGATACAAAAACAACAATTTATTTACACTTCTTAACTCCAACAAAAATCATGCTAAGTGCATTGATGAAATTATAAATTTTAACAGTGATATAAAGAAAAAATGTGTAAATTTATTATTTTGAGCTCTTAAAATGTTGAAGGTGGTTTTGTGTTATTCATAGTGTTTGAAACAAAATAGGAATGCTTTTACAAATATCACATACAGGTGTCGGAGCTGTGGCACAGTAGGTTAATTCTCCGCCTGCAGCGCCAGCATCCCATGTGGGCACTGATTCTAGTCCCGGCTGCTCCTCTTCCACAGCTCTCTGCTGTGGCCTGGAAAAGAGGTAGAAGATGGCCCAAATGCTTGGGCACCTGCACCCACGTGGGAGACTGGGAAGAAGCATCTGGCTCCTGGCTTCAGACCGGCCCAACTCCAGACGTTGTGGCCATTTGGGGAGTGAACCAATGGAAGGAAGACATTTCTCTCTGTCTTTCTCTTACTTTCTGTAACTCTAGCTCTCAAATAAATAAATAAAATCTTTAAAAACAAAACAAAGCAACCCAAATATTGTATACAGTTTTAAAATTTCATTATAGAAACATACAAAATGAAAAGGAAAGCATTAGGTCTGATAAAATGTGTGTTTATGTAAACAAAGTTACAATGTATAATATAAAGAGTTTTTGAGATAAACATGATGTTTACATGCCAAAGAATAAACAATAAACAGGAGAAACATTAGTTGACAAGTAAAAATGAAAAAAATGCAAGAGATTACAAGGATATAGCAGGATAGCCTGGCTTAATCATAATCATATTCATATCTAAATAATGATGCATTTTTCTGTTTTTGCCTTTCAAACATTTCAAAGTAGGACAATTGGTAACATGATGTTACTGTAGCACTTTTACAAAGGGGAGATGTTTGTGTAGCACAAAGAAGCGAAAATTGTTTTCAACTTCTTTTTATAATGGTTTTGTAATATGAATCAAATGTAAAATTATCTTGTGAATTATAAAGTTTTTTATGGGGAATGTATCCTAGGGATATGCATAAATATGCATTTAAAAGGATTCCTGAATTTGAATACTATGCAAAGAATCTAAAGAGTTAAAAAGTTAATCTTTAAAATACATTAATTAGCCCACATTCTCATAGATTGTATTTATTATAATTACTTTCTAGTATTTTAAAAGTCATTCAAAACATGTGAATGTTAATAATATATGGCAGTAAAATGTTTTGAAAAGTTAGTAATAAAAGCCATTTTAAGGATTTCTTTTTTTTTTTTTTCTGTCTGGTAATAAGATTTTATTGATGGAATTATAATGTTGCAACCGAAATAGATTTTATCTTTTCTGGCTGTACTGTCTTGGGTTAGCCTTATGTAATAACTATACAATTATGGGGCTGGCACTGTGGCACAGTGGGTTAAAGCACTGGCCTGCAAGTGCTGGCATCCCATATGGACACTGGTTCTAGTCCCGGTTGCTCCTTTTCTGATCCATTCTTTCTGCTAAGGCCTGGGGTGGCAGTAGAGGATGACCAGGGTCCTTGGGACTCTCCACCCACATGGGGGGCCCAAAAGAAGCTCCTGGCTCCTTCGGATCAACGCAGCTCCAGGCATTGCAGCCATCTGGGGAGTGAACCTTCGGATGGAAGACCTCTCTTTCTGTCTCTGCCTCTCTCTGTAACTCTGTCTTTCAAACAAATAAAATAAATTAAAAAATAATAACTATACAATTACAATATTATTTGTTCTTTAATCCTCAGAACCAAACAGTTGGATCTGCATTCCTTTCTCCATTTCTTGATGAGTAAATTATTTCTTAAAGTAATGTGCTCAAAAAAACACAATAAAATACTTGATCTCATTGAAATAAAGAATCTTTCCATGACAGATACTGAAGAATATAGTAATTACTTTTCTAAATCATATACTTGGCTTAGTTAACTAAGGGCTGCAAATATTGTGTGTTGAAACAGTAGTTTTTCTCCTTTCCTTTTATTCCCAACACTAAGTAAAAACAAGACTGAGAATTTGATATTCACCCTGTCCTATTACAAAATGTGTATTTCTGCATCAACATACTAGAGAGAAAGCTAGTTTGTTGATAGTAGCATAGTGCTTAAATATATTTTAGTGTAAACTGAAAACCTTCTTGTACATTTATTAGTAATCAAGCTTTAAGTGTTATTCAGGTTATCAACTGAGATATTTTCAAATGCTGGTAGGTAGGAAATAGTTTAATGATAACTGTTGTGGAAGGTGCTTACTTGCATTAGCTAATGAAGAAAAGTCTGATACTTTTTTTTATTATAAAAAGTGGCATTGCCAATGAATTTGTTACTTTCCTCAGCAGTATGTTATGGTGAAAGCAACATGTTAAATATAAATCGTTGACAAACTGATAATGTAGACCATCTGTGAGATGCAATTTTTATAGTTAACATATAGAAGTTTCACTATAATATGATGCACTTGGTTAACAGATAATATATCAGGAAATGTTGGGTTGTGCTCATTTAAAGGTCTCTTGTGGTATAATACACTGATTCTTCTCATGATGGCTGCTGGTAACATGTAGGCTATTTGGATTAAGTCCTGGGGCAAACAGTCCTACCTAAAAGGAAAAATGTTGCAGACATTTCTGATGGCTCATCTTCCTTTAAGATTTGAATCATTAGCCACCCATTCTCCTGATTAGAAGAAATATATTAAATAAGAATATTTATGTCATATGTTCTCATTGTGTTGTCAGCATTTATCATATTAAAGCATTGCTGAAAATACTTTGTTTCAACTCAGAGTAAAAGAATTATAAATGATAAAACTAACAAATATCCCATTGTTTCCCAAAGGAAAGTCTACTCAATCCAAATAAAACAATGAAACATAAATGTTCCTTTAATATGTATCTTGCATCGGTTGACATCAAGATGCCTGGAAGCTAACAGAATAACTAAATTGCTTTTATGGCATAGTCTGGCTTTTTTATATTAGCAAATGTATTTATATATTTTAGCATAAATACAGTTCAAATTAAACAACACCTAAACTTTATATTCTTCATCAATATTAATTTTATTCTTAGTATCTTGAGGACACATGGTAATGCAACTGAAGAATGTTAAATGGTTCTTCTCTGTTGACTCATGGGAAAATGATAATTGTATTTTCCCTTTATGATAGTAACAACGACATGGTTTTGAAAGCTATAAGATCTTGGTTCCAATACTAATTATGTTAGTTGTGTATCTTGGTTGAATAGTTGCAGCTTCTAAATTTATGGTGATCATTAAATTAGAAAACTTACAGTAGTTTTAAATACTATCAAATACTAATTCAATTCTCTGACATATTTATTTTCCCTTTCAAACAACATTTGTTGTTTACCATTAACAAAGTTTTCCTAAGCATTTTATAAGGATTTTTGTAGAGCTTTAATTTATAATTTTGTAAATGATATTTACAACTCTATGCCAACTTGACATCGTCAGTACCCACTCCCAAGAGAAACAAACCCCTTTAACCTATATTTTCTTTGACTAGCATTCTTTCATAAGTGCTATTTACTCAGTGGCTTCCTTCCTCACAGTCTAGTTTCCTAATATTTTGAGTCAATGGCAAATCAATAATACTATATTAAATATTCTCCAGGTCATGAAAATAAGTGTAATTTATATCAATTCAGCAGTTCAACTGCAGTGCAGAAATAAAAGTCTTTGGTGTCCAGAGATATAAACTTCTGGTATAAGAACAAATTACTAGAGTACCCGGTTTTTTTATCTTGTAAGTGTAGCCGTCTTTGACATGAATCCCCATAGATGTTTTAAGTAATTACTGATGTTCTAAGAAAAAAAAGTTGTGAAAAACAGCTACAGGAGAAGAATTTACATTTTAATCTGATGTGTTAGAACGTCTTTCCAAGTTAAATCTTACTTAACATTGGTAATCATGCATATTCCTGCCAATAAATCTTTGAATGGTGATTTATTTGGTCTTTTGTAAATGAATCTCTTGCAAAGCTACAGCCATCTTTCATGTTCCAGTTGCTGAAACACATTGTACAGAGAAATTAAATCACAAAATATATTGTAATCAGATGGACAGGGGCTCGGCTAGTGACTCTGTGGTAAAACTTTGCTTTAGATTTAAACTCTGAGCTGGTGCCGCGGCTCAATAGGCTAATCCTCCACCTGGTGGCGCCGGCACACTGGGTTCTAGTCCCGGTAGGGGCGCCGGATTCTGTCCTGGTTGCCCCTCTTCCAGGCCAGCTCTCTGCTGTGGCCCGGGAAGGCAGTGGAGGATGGCCCAAGTCCTTGGGCCCTGCAACCCATGGGAGACCAGGAGAAGCACCTGGCTCCTGCCATCGGATCAGCACAGTGCGCAGGCCGCAGAGTGCCAGCCGTGGCGGCCATTGGAGGGTGAACCAACGGCAAAAGGAAGACCATTCTCTCTGTCTCTCTCTCACTATCCACTCTGCCTGTCAAAAAAAAAAAAAAAAAAAAAAAAGATTTAAACTGCACAGTCCATCCAGTGAATTATGAACAACATCTGCTTCTCGAGGTTGAATTACATTATATAATATAATGCACTTCAAAAAGTTCATGAAAAACAAATTAAAGAATAGATTTATTTTTGTGCAAAAAATGTTGAAATTAATACATAGTTTTTTTCATAACAAATATTTCCATGAACTTTCAGAATATGACTCATCAGCATAGATATCCAAATAAAATAGGCACCAAAATAAACTTAAATTTTAACTCCATTTTCTAAAAACCTTTTGCAGTACCCTGGCGTGTGAAGCACTCAGCAGAGTCTGATCCATAGTAAGTGCTCAATTAAAGAGTTGTTGATGGCCAAGGTGGAGCACCAACCTCTGTCACAGTAGTAATTGGCTCCTGGAATGGGGCAATGAAGCAGAGAATGGATTCCCATCTCCATGTGACTATGAGAATCCTGTGACTGTGCAATCGGGCACAGGATGTGGTTGGGTCTGTGGGCAATCATTGGGTCCAGCTCCAGAGACTTAAGAGTTCCCTGATTTCTTGCGAGGATCATCATTGGAGCGTTGTGTGTTCACGCTGAGTAGCATATAGATCGTTTGTGAAGTTTGTGCACCTGAGTGGATGTGCTGAGCCAGCACTGTGAGCTCACCCTGCACAGTTAGTTCATCTTGTGACAGGCTAAAGCTGTGAACACCGTATCCATCAAAATCATACTCTCCCAGCTACTGATGACAGAGGAGATAGACCATACCTAACTATGGTGTTGCTCTGGATCTCTGCTCCACCCTCCAGAACTGAGCAGAGCACCATGGCCCCACATAGCATGCACCTGTGGATATCTACTGAATCAGCAGGAACAACACTAAGCCATAGAGGCACATTTCAAAAATAATACTTTCAGAGGAGGAAATCAACAAGTGTTTGCACAGATGCCTGATAATCAACACAGAAATACAAAAAAACGTGAATATTGAAGACAATTTGACCACATATAAGGACCATAATAATACTTTGATATTAGATTGTGAAAAAGATAAGATTGATAAAATCATTGCAAAGGAATTCAAAAGAATGATCATAAGAACTCAAAAACATGAAGAAGAAAATATGTGAGTAAAGAAGTCCATATATAACATGAATGAGGAAATATGTAGGGAGATAGAGATTTTAAAGAAGAATCAAATTCAAACATTGAAAATTATTCAAATGTCAATTAAAAAATAAAGTGGAAAACTATAACAACAGATTTGGTGATGTAGAACAATGAATATTAGAACTATAAGACAAATCTTTGGAAAGATTTTATTCAGATAAAAACAAAAATAAAAAACAAAAATAGTGCTGGTTTATGGGATAAAATCAAATGATCACACATGTATGTCTTAGGAGATTCTAAAAGTATGAAAAAACTGAATTAGAAGACCTCTTTAGTAAAATAATATCAGAAAATTTCCCTAACTTGGAGTAAGATATACACATCCCATTTCTTAACTGGATTTTTTGTTTTGCTGTTGTTGAATTTCTTGAGCTCTTTATAGATTCTTTATCAGTTGTGTAGTTTGCAAAAATTTTCTCCCATTCTGTCAGTTGTCACATCATCTGGCAGAGGGTTTCTTTTACAGAGCAGAAGCTTCTCAGCTTGATGTAATCCAACTTTTCGTTTTTTTTTGTTTGTTTGTTTGTTTGTTTTTTTTTCATTGATTGTGCTTCTGGGGTCTTTTCCAAGAAGTCCTTGCCTATGCCAATTTCTTGCAGGGTTTCCCCAATGTTCTCTAATGATTTGATGAAATCAAGTCATAGATTTAGGTCTTTGATCCATTTTGAATGGATTTTTGTGTAAGGTGTAAAGTAGGGTCTAGTTTCATACATTTGGATGCAGAGACCCAGTTTCCTAAGCACCATTTGTTTTTTTTTTTAATTTTTTAAAATTTATTTGACAGGTAGATTTATAGAGAGTGAAAGAGATAGACAGAGAGAAAGGTCTTCCTTCCGTTGGTTCACTCCCCAAATGGCTGCTATGGCCGGTGCTGCGCCGATCTGAAGCCAGGATTGTGTGCAGGGGCCCAAACATTTAGACCATCTTCCACTGCCCTCCCGGGCCACAGCAGAGAGCTGGACTGGAAGAGGATCAACTGGGACTAGAACCCGGTGCCCATATGGGATGATAGCGCCGCAGGTGGAGGATTAACCAAGTGAGCCACCGTGCCAGCCTTGCCTAAGCACCATTTGTTAAACAGAGTATCCTTGCTACAGGGATTGATTTTAGCTCCTTTTTCAAAGAGAAGTTGGTTATAAATACATGGATTGATTTTTGGAGTTTGTGTTCTGTTGGTCTACAAGTCTGTTTTTGTGCCAGTACTCAGCTCTTTTGATTATAACTGTTATGATTAAAACTGCCCTGTGGTATGTCTTGGAATTAGGTAATATAATGCCTCTGGCTTTTTTTTTTATAATATTGCTTTAGCTATTCAGGGTCTCTTGTGTTTCCATATGAACTAACAACATTTTTTTCTAGATCTGCGAAGAATGTCATTGGTGTGTGGTTGGGTCTGTGGGCAATCATTGGGTTCAACTCCAGAATCTCAGAGTTCCTTGAATGCAGAGATCACATTGAATATGTAAATTGATTTTGTTAGTATGAACATTTGGATGATGTTGATTCTTCTAATCTATGAACATGGAAGATTTTCTTAATATCTTCTTATTTCTTTCATTAATATTTTGTAATTTTCATTATAGAGATCTTTAAAATCATTGGTTAAACTTATTCCAAGGTACTTGATTATTTTTGGAGCTATTGTAAAGGAGTTAATCTTTTTTTTTTTTTTGACAGGTAGAGTTAGACAGTGAGAGAGAGAAAGAGAGAGAAAGGTCTTCCTTTTCCGTTGGTTCACCCCCAAAGTGGCCGCTAGGGCCAGTGCGTTGTGGCCGGTGTGCTGCGCCGATCGTAAGCCAGAAGCCAGGTACTTCCTCCTGGTCTCCCATGAGGGTGCAGGAGGGCTCTAGGACCTGGGCCATCTTCCACTGCATGCCTGGACTACAGTAGAGAGCTGAACTGCGAGAGGAGCAACTGGGACAGAATCCAGCGCCCCAACTGGGACTAGAACCTGGGGTGCTGGCGCCACAGGCAGAGGATTAGCCTAGTGAGCCACGGCGCCAGCCAGAAGGTCCTAATCTTAAAAAGTTCTTTCTCAGCCAGAACCTTGTCTATCAACAAAGGCTGTTGATTTTTCCATATTGATTTTATATCCTGCCATTGTTTGAGATTCTTTTATGGGTTCCAATAGTCCCTTAGTGGAGTCTTCTGGATAAATGAAGATGATAGCACAAAGTACCAAATCTTATAGACTACAGCAGAAGCAGTGTTAAGGGAAAAGTTTATAGCAATTAGTGCCTATATCCATAAATTGAAAAAGTATCAAGTAAATGACCTAATAATCTATATCGAAGATCTAGAAAAACAAGAATAAACCAAACCAAAACCAAAATTAGTAGAAAGAAAGAAATAATAAAAATTAGAGAAGAAATAAACAAAATTGAAATTAAAGAATGATAGAAAAGATCAGTGAAATGAAGAGCTGTTTCTTGAAAAAAATAAAATTGTTAAAGCATTTTCCAGTTAACCAAAATAAGGAAGAATACCCAAATTAATAATATCAGATATGAAAAAGGAGATGTTACAACTGATACAATAGAAATGAAAGAATCAAAAAGAATTAGTGCAAACAGCAATATGCCAACAAATTTGAAAATCTAAAATAAACTGATGGATTTCTGGACACACGCTTTCCCACAATTGAGGTATGAAGACATAGAATACCTACCTAAATAGACCAGTAATCAAGACGTATGTTGGTTAAGTAGTAAATACCCTTCCAAAAAAAAAAAAGGCTTAGGTTTTGATGGCTTCACAGCTGAATAATCCTATATGTAACAGAACCAAAAGACTCCATTAAGAGATTATTGGAAGTAATAACCTCATTTGACAAAGTTGCAGGATATAAAATAGACTCATAAAAATCAATAACATTTGTTTCTACAAACAATGCCACATCTAGGAAAGAATTTGTAAGATCACTTATATTCAAAATGGCTATGGAAATTTAAATACCTTGGTATAAATTTAACCAGGAATGTGAAAGATATCTAGCATGAATATTATAAAACATTAAAGAAAGATAAAAAAGAACACAAAAAATGGAAAAATTTTCCATGTTCATGGATCCTAATAATTAATATTAATTAAAATTAATTTAAATTAATTATTACAATATCCATACTACCCAAAGTAATTTACAGATTCAAGGTAATCTTAAATTATCAAGCACACTTTTCTCAGATCCAGAAAATTCCTAAATATCATAATACAGGGTGGGGCCTGTACTCTGGAATAGCAAATAAAGCTGCCACCTGCATTGCCAGGATCCTATTTGGGCACTAGTTTGAGTGCCAGCTGCCCCAATTCCTATCCAGCTTTCTTCTTTGGCCTGAGAAAGCAGTAGACAATGTCCCAAGTGCCTGGGCTCCTGCAACACATGGGAGACCTGAAAGAAGCTCCTGGTTTCAGATTGTCCAAGCTCCGGCCACTGCCACCATCTGGGGAGTCAACCAGCAGATGAAAGACCTCTATCTTCCTCTGCCACTGCCTCTCTGTAACTCTGCCTTTCAAATAAAATAAATTAAAAAAAAAATAAGGAAACACAAAATACCCTGAGTAGCTAAAGTAGTCTTAAGCAATAAAAAATAAACTGGATACATCACAATACCAAATTTTAAGACATATTACCAGGCAATTATAATCAAAACAGCTAAGTACTGGCATAAAAATAGACATGTGGGACAATGGAACAGATTTGAGACCCCAAAAGTTAATTCACACATCTACAACCAATTAATGTTTGAGAATGAGCTAAAATCCATCCCTGAAGAAAGGACAATATCTTCAACAAATGATGTCTGGAAAATTTGATCTCTGTATGCAGAATATGAAATAAGACCCATACCTTACACTTTTTACAAAAGTCAATTTATAATGGATCAAGGATCTAATCTAAGACCTGAAACCATCAAACTACTAGAGGAGAACATAGAAGAAACATTTCAAGACATGGGCTTAGTCAAGAACTATTTGGATGACACTCTAGAAGCATTCTAAAAGCAAAAATAGATTTAAAGAAAGCATCAATAGGTATTATATCAAGCTAAGAAGCTTCTGCACAGCAAATGAAACACACACTCAACAAATGAAGAGGCACCTGACAAAAAGGTAGAAATATTTACCTACTACGTATTTGATAAAATATTAATGTCTAAAATATATAAGGAGCTCACAAATCTCAAGAACAACATTAAAAAATCCAGGTAAGAAATGGGCTAAGGATATAAGCAGGCCTTTTTCAAAAGTTTGTATGTGAATGGCCAACAGACACATTAAGATGCTCAGGATCACTAGCTATTAGGGAACTGCAAATCAAAACCACCATAAGATTTCATCTCACTCCAGTTAGACTGTTTATCATCCAAAAAATAACAAATACTGTTGGAAATGTATAGAAAAAATTACCTTAATACACTATTGGTGGGAATATTAAACTAGTATAACCATTATGGAAGACAGTATGGAAATTCCTCAGAAAGCTGAAAGTAGATCTATCATGTGACATAGTCATCCATACATAGGGTTTTACACAAAGAAAATGAAATAAGCTATGGAAGAGTTTTTTGTACCTCCAATTTATAGCCACTCAATTCACAATAGCTAAGATATGGGATCAAAAAACTGATGACTGGATAAAGACATTATGGTATTATATACACAATGATTGTATTTAATAGGTATTTGCTAAATAAGTACATGCAGTTAATTTTCATATACAGAGCATGAATGCCACCATTGTGGATAAGTTTTCTACTTATTCAGGTTTCAGCAGAACTTATGTATGTTTATTTTCTTTTCCTTCTTTCAGTAATAACTCATTCTATGTTTGTGTTAATAGAGCCATCAGTCATTATTTGTGGATTCCTTATGGATAAATTTGCCTCCTCAATGAAATTTACTTCCTAGGTGCTTTTTTAGTTATTTGTAGTTATTCATAGACATGTGCAGAGCAGCTGAACCTTTGAACTCTGTTTGCACAGTTTCCAAGCTAAAATTGAACCAGTTGACACTGTACCTTGTTGCAACATTTACACTATAAACAAGTGTTCTTTTCAAGGTCAATTTTATGCCATGAGCTTTGGATTTTGTGCAGCTTTTGATGACTTTGCTGTTTAAGATCACTTCCCACCTTTGAATTCCACTCCCAAGCACAGTGATGTGACAATCTTGGGTTCCTTAGTGCAAGAAGGCTATGACAAACTTTATGGAGAAAATACCTGTGTTAATAAGCTACATTGAAGCATGAGTTACAGTGCTGTAACCATGAGTTTCATATCAGTGAATCAGGAACATATATTACATAAGCCTATGTCTTTAAACACACATAAAATGAAGTTTTACATTGATTGGCTAATGAAAATAGTGTGAACATAGTTCCACAAGAACTTTATTTCTTCTAGGGTCAGTGTTTCTATATTTTATACTTCAGTGTTGGTGGTTACACTGTAAACAGTAACAGCTACAAATAATCAGAATTGGTTATTCCATTCTGAGTGTTCAACTCTAATAATCAATTATCTTCTCAGGGCTCACAATGTAATGTGAAGATGACAGGCACCAGATTGAATTGCATGCAAATGATGCTTTCTGAATATACCAGTACTTTTCGGTACCATGTGACTGATGGGGTTATCTCAAAGCCATCTCGATCAAGTTTTTATATGGTCTATCCCAATTCTGCCTCCTCAGTCTTTGCTGTTAATATTCAGCCTCTGTAACAAGCAGTGGAACATCCCTTGCAGAAGTGGAATGAATATACAGTTTCTGACAGTGAAAAGGTGAAATGTGTTTATCCCCAAGGATCTCATCATATCCTTAGTTTTGCTATCCATTGTGCAACAGCCTATCTTTACTAGAATAAAGTAATGTTATTCTAGCCTAAAAGACTCAATTTCCCCAATTATCATGAAATGAATTCTATTTAGTTAATATAGAAGGGGAACTTCAGATAAAAGAAATGTTAAAAAACATAGAAATACCATCCAAGAAAGAAGGGGGAGTGAGAGAGAGATTAACAAGTGACTTAATACAGATGTGCACTAAAACGAAATCCAGTTGTTAATGAAATACTCCTTCTAAAAATCTTTCCAAAAGTTTAATCAAGAAAAAAGGTAGAAGAATCACATCTAATCCTGTTTAAGATATTCCCCTCTTCCAACAGAGTACTCTTTGTATTCTGTTGTAAGCAAAGAGTATTTAAATTATGAAAACAAAAACTATTTCATATCTGCTAGAAATGCACAACATGCACACACATTTATACATTAAAGATACTGGATTTAGAGAGTGGCTCCAAGCTAGGAGTGAAGGGCTAGACTCTCATTACCTGTAGATGGCTGAGTCTTTAGGACACATATGGATGAGACCAAAATTATAACTTAGGACTTCAACTTGTGTGAGTTTTGCAAGCAAGTTAGAGTGTCTTCTTTCTTTCCATTTTATCTATGTTATATAAGATTCATGTATTTCATATATTGTCGCTCCCCCTCTTCATGGAGGAACGACACTAAACCCTGCCTAGGCTTCATATCTGAGTCACGGCACCATTATGTCGCTCCCCCTCTTCGCGGAGGAACGACACAGGACCCTGCGCTGTTCTTTTGTCTGCTCGGCCCTCCCCGGGTTTGCTGCTGGTTCTTCCCAGGTTGGCTACCGTCCCTTCCACCTCTGTGGAAGGGCGGTTCCCCCTGCCACTTTCCCCACTTCCACGGGGGAGCGACATAATGGTGCCGTGACTCGGATATGAAGCCTAGGCAGGGTTTAGTGTCATTCCTCCATGAAGAGGGGGAGCGACATAATGGTGCCGTGACTCGGATAGGAAACCTAGGAGGGAAGAAGCGGGAAGAAGTGGGAAAAATACCAGAGAGAGAGACTAGCAAAGAGCCTAGGGAAAAGCCGGACGGAAAAGGTGCCGGAAGAAGCTATCGAAAGCCTAGGCATAGACTCGGATACAGACTACGGGGGGAAGCTGGGAGAAATCTCTAAGGTCGAAAGCGAAAGTGAAAGCTAGAAGAAACCTAGATTTGGATACGGACTGTGGGGAGAAGCCAGGAGAAATGAGAGGGGAATATTGTTGGAAGAAAAGTTAGGAAACATACCGGGTAGAGAAATATGTTAGGGAGGATGAAGCCGCGGGGGCAGGCTGAGGCGGAGATGTAAGATATGTTGGGATTCGTTAAGTCAGCCCGGGGAACAAGGGGTGAAAATCTGGAACCAGAGGCGGAGACGTGGGCCAGGTTGGAATCCGTCAGATTAGCCCGGGGAGCAAAAGACGGGAAGCCAAACCGAAAGGTGCAGACATGAGCTAGGTTGAATTCGCCAGGTTAGCCCGGGGAACTTAGACTGAATACCGGTGGCGGAAACGTGAGCTAGGCTGTGTGACTCGCGGAAGCCGCCGTGCACAGAGAGAGCGCGCGGGGCACGAATAGATAGGGAACGTGGGGCTAGCGCGAAGGCCGTGGTGCAGGCGCGAAGGGCGCAGAGACTGCGAAGCCGCGCAGAGCTGGGAAGCAGCTGTGGGGCGAGGTGCCGAGAAGCAGCCTCGGGGCGGGCGCCGGGAAGCCGCGGGGATAAGAGAAACAGAAGTTTAGAAGTAAAATGAGAGAAATAGGAATGCTGGCAGATAGAAGTAAAATGCGAGAAATAGGAATGCCCAGAGATAGAGAAATAAAGAAAAATAAGGCCTCCCCACAACACAGCAATGAGAGAGCTTGGATTCGGTCTGCCTGATTAGTAAGACGATAAGCACCTGTGGGCGGCTGCAGGTCACCGAAGACAGGCACGTTATCAACACCAATAAGTCTCCCCACAAGACGGCAATGAGAGGGCTTGGATTCGGTTTGCCTGATTGGTAGGGCTTGTAAGCACCTGCAGGCAGTTCTAGCAGAGCAGAGCATGCGCTGCAGGGCACCGAACACAGGCACGCATCAGCGCCTAAAAACCTCCTCACAACATGGCAAAGAGAGGACCCAGATTCGGTTTGCCTGATTGGTAGGGCTTGTAAGCACCTGTGGGCAACTCTAGCAAGCAGAGCAGAGTGTGTGCCGCGGGGCACCAAAGACAGGCGCATATCAACGCCAAAAATAAAAAGAAAGGGGGATCTGTGGGGAGCAACTTGGACTAGACTGTTACTCGAATTAAGACTTACTCTATGCATCTGCTCTCCCACAATATGGCGCTGGGAGAGGAGGAAACAGCTTCTACACAGCTGCCTCCAGTTCAACCAATAAGCAGCAGGACCTGCTCCTGATTGGAGGAGAGCAGCATACTCGGCGTGTGGGTAGCAGAGTTGGGATTGGTGGAAGAGGACTATAAAGGAGGAGAGAGACAACATGCACCAGGAACATCTATCTGAAGGAACACCTGAGCAGCCCCCGAGAGAGCCGGCCGGCGGTGTGCCGCTCCCCCGCGGAAGTGGGGAAAGTGGCAGGGGGAACCGCCCTTCCATGGAGGTGGAAGGGATGGTAGCCAACCCGGGAAGAACCAGCAGCAAACCCGGGGAGGGCCGAGCAGACAAAAGAACAGCGCAGGGTTTAGTGTCGTTCCTCCACGAAGAGGGGGAGCGACAATATATAAATTTAGGAACGTAGTGACACCCCATTTCCTACCCACACTTACACCCCTCTTCCTCCTCCCTCTCCCATTCCCACTCTTAATTTTTACAAAGATCTACTGTCAGTTTACTTAATGATGTTAAGGTTAACCCTACACTAATAAAAGAGTTCAGAAATTGTATGAAAAAAAAAAAAAAACCACTGTTCCTCAACAGAAGAGACAAGGGCTATAAAAATCATCTAATCTCAAATGTCCATTTCACTCCAATACATTATATTTTTAAAAATATTTATTTGAAAGTCAGGGTTACCCAGAGAGAGAAGGGGAGAGAGACAGAGAGAGAGAGAGAGAATGGGGGGAAGAAAGAGAGAGAGGGAGAGAGAGAGAGAGAGAGGTCTTCCATCTGCTGGTTCACTCCCCAATGGCCACAAGGAGCTGTGATGATCTGAAGCCAGGAACCAGGAACTTCCTCTGGGTCTCCCATGGTGGTACAGGGGCCCAAGCACTTGGGCCATCTTCTACTGCTTTTCCTGGCCATAGTGGAGAGCTGGATTAGAAGTGGAGCAGCTGGGACTCAAACTGGTGCCCGTATGGGATACCAGCACTATAGGTGGTGGCTTTACCTTCTACACCACAGTGTAGGCCCCCAGTACATTATATTTTAAGTACTCTCTTAGTTACTTCTCATCAGGGAAAACATTCTTTCACTAAATATAATATATTCTAGTTGCATCCATTTTGTGATTTTCCACCTCAACACACCTTCTAAGAGAAACAGATGTATTGCAGGGTAAGAAATGCAAAGGAAAAAGCACATTTATAGATCCTCTTTTATATTCACATCATTTGGAGGGCATTTACATGTTAGAGGAATACCAGCAACTTTTTTAACAAATGCTATGGAAGGAGATTAACATTCAATAACTGTACTCAGTCATGTCTCTGAGGATTTGGGTAACCTGTTTTGCCTAAAAAAGAAAAATACACAGCAACTCATTCTCTCAGGATAGATGTGAGTCTAGAAATCAGGTACAGTGTGTTAGACAATTGATGCATAGGATGAGTAGTCTCTTTTTATTCATAACTTTATTGACAAATTTGTCTGCTTTGAAGACCAAGTGCCATTTGGCTTTTTGTTTTGGCAACAAACATTCTAAGATAGAAATATGTGCTAACAAAGGCAGTCGTATTCCTCATCTTTTTGTCTACTAAAGTAGTATATTAAAGTTTTAGAATTTGCAGTCAAATATGGAACTGTATAGAATAAAATGTGAATGGTAAAATAAAAGGTGGGAAAATTATCTTTGCCTCCATAACCACACAGTAAAGGCAATTTCTAATTTATATATTCCAAAAAGAGTGGAACAATAAAGCTTCCTTGTTAAACACAATATAGCAACAATCTGGAGGCAGGTTTGCAATTTCAGTGTGCTAGTGTTATTTGCCAAATAGGTGGCCAGTCATGTTTGATTGAAAGTACTACTGCAGTTGACAAGAAATTACAATTAGACTTCTGTGGAGTTTAATTGACAGTATTATAATATTTGTGCAATGTACATCTAGTACAGGAATAAAAGAAGGTTTTATAATTGCATACGAAAAATGAAAATATCATTATAACTTCCATAAATCCTATAAATAAAAATATGATTTAATATACCCAGGTAAAGAAAAATACTCTTAGCTAGATTCACATAGCTTAGAGAAAATTAATTTACACTGATTAATATATTCACTCTTTCTCCATCTTTTATAATTTTACACATTTCCCCTGTATTCCAAGATTCTAGTAAATAAAAATCAAAATATAGAGATATTTTTGCATTTATTACTGATTCATGTTTGAGATTTAATGTCACCTTATCACAGGTGCTGCAATCCTTGGGAAGCTTTGTTTAAAAAAAAAAAGGCTAAGATGGTTGGGCTGGTTGTTAAGACATCACTTGGGATGCCTACATCCTATATTACAGTGCCTAAAGTTTGTTTTTTTTTTGTTTTTTTTGTTTTTTTTTTTTTTTTTTGACAGGCAGAGTGGACAGTGAGAGAGAGAGACAGAGAGAAAGGTCTTCCTTTTGCCGTTGGTTCACCCTCCAACGCGCTGCAGCCGGCGTACCGCGCTGATCCAATGGCAGGAGCCAGGTGCTTCTCCTGGTCTCCCATGGGATACAGGGCCCAAGGACTTGGGCCATCCTCCACTGCACTCCCGGGCCACAGCAGAGAGCTGGCCTGGAAGAGGGGCAATCGGGACAGAATCCGGCGCCCCGACCGGGACTAGAACCCGGTGCCCCGACCGGGACTAGAACCCGGTGTGCCGGCGCCACAAGGCAGAGGATTAGCCTAGTGAGCCGCAGCGCTGGCACAGTGCCTAAAGTTTTAGTTGTGGCTCAACTCTCCATTCCAGCGTCCTGGGAAGGCATATCCTGGAAGGCTACAGTAGTTCTTAAGTAGTTGGGCTCCTACCACCCTGTTCAGATTTCTGTATTGAGTACCCAGCTCCAATGCTATTGTGGGAATTTAAGGATTAAACCCTCTCTCTTTCTCTCTCTGTTTCTCTATTTAACTCTAAAATTTAAAATGCTGAATTTTAAATGAAAAGAAATAATATTTTAAGGCTAATACTAAAATCTCTTGAAGATCACATAATTCTCCCAGCTATTCATAATTTAAAAAATGCATTCTAGAAGAGAAAGATCTCCCATTGCTAGTACAATCCCCAAATTCCCACAATTGTTTGGGCTGAATCCCGGATCAGAGCCAAGTATGAGATACTCAATCCAGATCTCCCATGTAGATGGCAAGGGCCCAAATACTTTAGCCATTTCTTTCTTTCTCACAGGATATTTATTGGTAAGAAGCTGGACTTAGAGGGTTGATGCCATGAATGGAATTCAGGCAATTTGAAATGGGACTGTGGATCTTAACTGGCATCTTAATCTTTAGACCTAATGTCCACCTTGTCAGCTAAATATTTGATATACCATCTTCAATCACTACTCTGCGGGGAAAGGGCTATAACCCCACGTTGTTTTAATCAACACATACTTTAACATGTGTGAGATTTTCCCTATAAGAATCATTGCTCAATAAACATCAACTGCATGTTATACATAAACATGACGCTGCTAGATATTGTGGGTGATGCAAGGGTAATGCATAACTGTATCTGACAACACTCTAGTGAGAAAAGGGGACATACGTAAAATATTTATATAATTTATATTACAGGTGAAAGCTAACTGTGATAAAAAAGAGATGAGTTTCAATGAAGAGGATGAAGCTGAGCTAAATGCAGGGGCTATAGGGGCCTGAAGTAGGTGGACGTCTTCCAGAATTAAGATAGGATATGCTGGATGATAAAGTAGAAATAATTTAGTATATAAAGGCATAATTCATCCAATTTAATTGAAGTATAGACTAAGTAAAATGAGGTAGTGAATGACAAGTGTGTGAAAACCATGTAGAAATGAAAACAAAAGCATTTACTTAAGATGGAGCATTTTTGGCCGAGGCTCACTAGGCTAATACTCTGCCTGAGGTGCTGGCACCCCGGGTTCTAGTCCCAGTTGGGTTGCTGAAATCTGTCATGGTTGTTCCTCTTCCAGTCCAACTCTCTGCTGTGGCCTGGGAAGGCAGTGGAGGATGGCCCAAGTGCTTGGGCCCTGTACCTGCATGGGAGACCAGGAGGAAGCACCTGGCTCCTGGCTTCAGATCAGCGCAGCGTGCCAGCCATAGCAGCTATTTGGGGAGTGAACCAACAGAAGGAAGACCTTTCTCTCTGTTTCTCTCTCTCTCTCTCTCTTTCTAACTCTGCCTGTCCAAAAAAAAAAAAAAAAAAAAAAAAAAGACGGAGCATTTTTGAATTGATAGGGAGTGGTATATCATTAAATTTTGATCAGGAAATAATATACTCACAATTTTATTAAGGATAAGATAGATTGAATAAAGGATGGGATTGATCGTAGGAAGCTAAGTTAATAAACTCCAAAAATTTAATATTTCATTTTTTATTTTCCCATACTACTAATTACTCTTTTTCCTGGATTTTATTAAGCACATGCATATATATTATATTCATACATGTATATATATACACATCAATACACAGCTTAAAATAGAACTTTTATTATATCAAGAAAAAATATAAATGTGGATTAAGATAGAGCTTTTGTTTCATACAATGTTTGACCTCTATTCTTTTTCTAAAATTTCAGATATTTCATTATTCATATACTGCTTCATATGTGATTTACAACATACACACTAGGTAAGTTCTTTGGTTTTCTAGATTTTGTGGGAAATTGTTGGTGTAGATGTAAATTTTTTCATGTAAAAATATTTACATTTCTTCAAGGGAAGTTTGGGAGTTAAATCCTCCAGAAGTAGAGGACTCCGTCTTGCAGTATGCAGCCTGGGGTGTCCAGGGACAACAGCTGGTAAGCACAGGTTTATGCACCAAATAATGTCAGTTGCAGCGGTGGGGATAATCTTTACAGAAACCATTACCTTGTAAAAGTTGATGTTTTTCTAGGTTCTTTTATAGCTTTTACCTGCTAATCTAACTTACATATCAAATGATACTAGTATTATAATATCAATTAAAAAAGAATAAATTTATTGAATTATATATAATTAAACTGTTAACAATGGAACTGGAAGAGATCGAAGGCTAATAGAGGCAAGTCCTGTGCAATTTCTATTACCTACCATTATCAATTTTCAAATAAAACCCAAACCCAAAATATACTATTCTTAATGCATTCTTCAGGTTAAAAATTTTAAACAAATTTTCAGTAGTCTCTTAAGAGAGTCTTTTTCATCAATTATTTTCTGAAGTTATCACAGATTAAAAAGGGAATTATTGATAATTTTTTAAAAATCGTTCCAAAATTCTATATGTGTAGTACCAACAGAAAGATTTTCTCAAGCAGATTACGCCTGGGGACTGGTATTGCCTGCTTCCACAGCATGTGCATTCTCAAGTGTATTAAGTATTGCCAAACTGATTCCTAAATTTTCTGGTGTTTATAAACCTGCTAGGGATGATGAGAGAGTTTTATGTACTTATCAGCACCTTGTTTTTCCTTTTTTAAAGCAAAATCATTTATTTGAGAGAAAGGCAGACAGAAATAGATATTTGGGTTTGGTGCCCTAATACTTCTAAGAGCTGAGGCTGGGCCAGGGCCAGAGTTGAGAGCCTGGAAGCAATCCAAGCCTGACATGTGGGTGGCAGGAACTCAATGCTTGAGCCATCATGGATGTTTCCCAGGGTCTGAGCTAAAACTGGGAATAGAACCCAGATATTCTGATATGGAATATGGGCCTTTTAGCACCAGACTGCTTTCTTCTCAAATTTTAAATTGGTGTTAAATAGTATTTTATGTGGCTTTATTAACAACATTCTTACTTTGAGCATGGGTAACTTTTAAGGTAGTTATTGGCTAAGTTTGCATTGCCTAATATGTGAGAGACCTATATTTTGATCATCCTAATTTTTTATTTTTTATTGCAAAGAGTTCCTTATTGTCCTGGTTATTAATACATTATTGAGCATGTCTTCTCTCAGTTGTTGTCTTTATTTAATACTGTTTTTCATTCTACAACATAATTTTGTAATGTATATAAACTGATTTCTCAACTATAAGATTTGTATTTTCTATTATTTAAGAAATCCTTACAATTAGATCCTACATTTTTATTTCAATCATGTTCTCCTGAAATGATTCAAGTGGGTCATCCATGTCCTAGTCCTTGAACCATTTGAAATAACTTTTTGGGTATAGAGTTAATTCATTATCATTTTTATGTACTTTGCAAATGGTCAACAAGTAATCATCCCATTACATTTTATTGACTGCTTCATCTGCAGTGTTCCATATGTATATGAGTATTTTTCTGGCTATTTTTTCAACATCTCTGTCCAAGTCCCAAGACAACTATGCATTAATTAAAATTCTGCTCACTAACAGATCAGGCAATTTCATATGCTTTTTCCATTTTCTGATTGATTTTAGCTGTTCTTGACTTTTTCATCATTCATGTGAATGTCAAAATAAGCTTGAAACTTACATACTTACTTTTGGAACTTGAATGGCATGACTTTAAAATTGAGCCAGTATTGGCAAATTAACTTCTTAGTGATTATTAATATTTATGTCCATAATCTTTTTAAATATCTTCAGTAATTTGAGAGTTCTTTAATATAGCAACATTTTTTATAATTTTCTATCTAAAGATTTAAATCTTATAATTATGGTTGGTCTTTTGAATGCTTATATTTCTTAGTGTTTTAAGAATTGGTTTGTCACTGGTGAGTAGAAGTATCCTCAAGTTATTTTTTGGTTTATGTATATAGCAACCTATATAAGCATAATGATGTTTCATTTGTTAATTATGACATTTTATTCATTTCATCTTTTATATATTTCTATTTTTATAAACTAATTAATCACTAGGTAACCTATGAATGTACCTAGACATAGAAAATTTTTTGTGTGAAATTTTAAAAATGGGAACTATTAGGACTGCAGGATTAAGTTTCAAAACTTCTTAGTTACTTTTGATAATTTGCTCACTTCGAAAAATGTACCCCACACAATTTTTCAATTTTTAGATTGGATTCACTTAGAGTGTTTCATTATCCTTTTCTTAGAATTTGTGTTACTTTTCTTCTTCATTCCTAATATAATTTGTAAGTACTTTATATTTTTCCTAATCACCTTTGGTAAGTATTTGTAAATTTTATATTCAGCTTCTCAATGCTCAAGTTTTAAATTTATTTTATTTATAACATCAGTGTTTTCTTTCTTTTCGAACATAAACATTAAAGATGATAGAATTCTCAATGAATTAATCCTAATCTTCACTCAATAAGTTTGATAGTAGCATTAAATAGGACTTTAGTTATGTTTTTCAATTTCCAATATGATGTATTATTAAGGACAATTATATTGTTGTCTGTTTTAAATTTATTTAAAAGGTAGAATTGGTTTAAAACTAATATGCAGAAGTCAGAAACAAGAGTTGATATTTACTTTGAAATGGATATAACTGGTTTTATGGCTTAGTAGGGATATTTATAAATAAATGTTTTCTATATGAAAGATAGTTTTATGTGTAGTGTTCTAAATGTGCCTCTTAATTATCATATCCTCAAGACTTATGTTTCCTTACTAATGGTTGATATGTGATTCATTTTCTTTAGTAATCTGTCAAATTTGCATTCTGTAGTTTGAAGCATGTTTTTAATAACAAGAAAGCTTTAAAATGATAAAAAATCATAATGATTTTAAATTCTTGATAGTTTGATCAATGATTTTTTCCTATTCATCTTTAATAATTCTAAGGAAAATATAACTATTCTCCACAATGTTTCTTAAGCTTATTGGTGAAATAGGAAATATTGCTAAATATTTCACATAATAGGAAGACTGTAGATTAACATAATATTACTGAATATTACATGTTTTCATTCAAACAAAATTCTAGACCATGGAATGTTCTGTAAGTAAATATACAAAATATATGGTTTCTGCTAGTGAGTATTCATGTATCCTTGGCATGGTAAATTTTCCTCATATTTGACATAAGTAAAATGAGAATTAACTCTATTTTGTGGCCTCAGTCATATAAATTTAATTTTTTTAATTTATAAAATGCCTTTGGAATACTTCCTGTTTTCAGAAAATAAAAAGGGTCAAAAAAGAGTTATTGGGTAGTTTCCATGATAGACTGTTCATTTTTAAAAATCATAGCTTTTCATACAGGAATATTTCCAGAGAAATCTGTGATTAGTTTAACATATGAAACATATCTTTCATATACATAAATGACATTTATCATGTTTTGATTTATGAATTATTTTTGTTACCATTTCACCCATATAGACAGTTTGCTTTTATGCAATGTCAATTAGTCATTCATAATTTTCCCCCAGAAACCTCTTATTTAAGATATATAAGCTTTATGCATTTCATAAATACAACTTTAGAAGCGTAGTGATTCTTCCCACCCCCACTCTGACCCTTCTTCCTCCTCCTATTCCCATTCTTATTTTTTACTAAGATCTATTTTCTATTTTCTAATAACTTTATACACATAATATTAACTCTATACTAAATAAAGAATTCAACAAATAGTATGTTAAAAAAAATGACCTCTTCTTCAACAGTGGACATAACGGCTGTTCAAAGTCATGGCATCTAAGTGTCAATTTCACTTCTACAGATTACTTTTAGATGCTCTATTAGTTACCACAGATCAGGGAGAATATATGGCATTTATCCTTTTGGGACTGATTTATTTCACTAAGTATAATGTTTTCCAGTCCAATTGTTGCAAAAGACAAGGTTTCATATTTTTTTATTGCTGTGTAGTATTCTATGGTGTACATATTCCATAATTTTTTTTATCCAGTCTTCAGTTCATGGACATTTGGGTTGATTCCATATCTTAGCTATTAGGAATTGAGCTGCAATATATATGGGTTTACAGATAACTCTTTCATATGCTAATTTAATTTTCCTTGGGTAAATCCCAGGAGTGGGATGGCTGGGTTATATGTAGTCTATATTCAGATTTCTGAGGTATCTCCATACTGTCTTCCAAAGTAGCTGTACCAGTTTACACTCCACCAACAGTGGATTAGAGTACATTTTTCCTAAATCCTTGCTAGCATTTGTTGTTGATTTCTGTATGAAAGACATTCTAATGGTTGTGAGGTGAAATCTCATTGTGGTTTTTGATTTGTATTTTGCTGATGACTAGTGATCCTGAGCATTTTTTCATATGTCTGTTGGCCATTTATATTTCATCTTTTGAAAAATGTCTGTTAACATTGTTTGCCCATTTTTTAATTGTTTATTTTGTGGTTGTTGAGTTTCATGAGCTCTTGGTAGATTCTGGATATTAATCCTTTAACAGTTTCAGGGTTTGCTATTCTCTCAGTTGCCTCTTCACTTTGTTGAGTGTTTCTTTTGCTATATAGAAGCTTCCCAATTTGATGTAATTCTATTTGTCAATTTTGGCTTTGATTGCCTGTGCCTCTGGGTTTTTTCCAAGAAGTCTTTGCTTATGCCAATGTCTTGTAAGATTTCTCTAATGTTTTCTATTAATTTGATCTTATCAGATCATGGATTTAGAACACTGATCCATTTGGAGTGGATTTTTTTGTCTGGTAGACCCCTACCTTAATTCTTCATACTTCTGCATGCAGAGATCCAGTATTCCCAGCACTGTTTGTTACAGAGACTATCCTTGTTCCAGGGATTGATTTTATTTCCTTTCTCAAAGATAGTTGGTTGTAGATGTGTGAGTTGATCTGGAGTTTTAATTTGTTCCATTGGTCTATCCATCATTTTTTGTGCAACTACCAGGATGTTTTGATTATAACTGCCCTGGTGTATGTCTTGAAATTTATGATCATCAGGGAAGTAGTCTATAGTCCTCTTTATCTGTTTCATCTTTTTCAGATTTAGGAGTTAAGGCAATGCTGGCTTCATAGAAAGAATTTGAGAGGATTAGCTCCCTTTCAATTGTTTATTATAACTTGAGAAGAGCTGTAATTTGTTCTTCTTTAAATGTCTGGTAGAATTCAGCAGTGAAGCCATCTGGTCCTGGGCTTTTCTTTGTTG
Source organism: Oryctolagus cuniculus (assembly GCF_964237555.1). Classification (NCBI taxonomy): domain Eukaryota; kingdom Metazoa; phylum Chordata; class Mammalia; order Lagomorpha; family Leporidae; genus Oryctolagus; species Oryctolagus cuniculus. The sequence continues at coordinate 113,557,101 of NC_091434.1, forward strand.
GAAAGTCTTTATTTCTGATTCAATTTCCATCTTGGTAATGGGTCAGTTTGGGTTTTCTGTGTCTTCATGGCTCAGTTTAGAGAGGTTGTATGTGTCCAGGAATCTGTCCATTTCTTCTAGATTTCCTGATTATTGGCACACAGCTCTTTGATGTAATTTCTGATGATTCTTTTTATTTCTGTAGTATAGTATGTTATCTTTCCTTTTTCATCTCTAATTTTATTGAACTGGTTCTTCTCTCTCTTATTGGTTTTTTTTTTTTTTTTTTGGTTAGTTTGGCCAATGGTGTCTCATTTTTTTTTTTTCAAAAAAAGAAGCTCTTCATTTCACTGATCTTTTGTAAATTTTTGTTCCAATTTTGTTTATTTCTTCTTTAATTATAATTATTTCTTTTCCCCTACTAATTTTGGGTTTGGTTTGCTATTGTTTTCCTAGGTCCTTGAGATGCATTGGTAGCTCATTTATTTGGTGCCTAATTTCTTGATGTAGGCATGAATTGCTATAAATGTTCCTCTTAACACTCCATTTACTGTATTCCATAAGTTCTTTTTAAGATTTTTTATTTATTTATTTGACAGGTAGAGTTACAGACAGTGAGAGAGAGAAACAGAGAGAAAGGTCTTCCTTCTATTGGTTCACTTCCCAAATGGGCGTTATGGCTGGCACTGTGTTGATCTGAAGCCAGGAGCCAGGTGCTTTTTCCTGGTCTCCCATGTGGGTGCAGGGCACAAGCACTTGGGCCATCCTCCACTGCCTTCCTGGGCCACAGCAGAGAGATGGACTGGAAAGGAGCAACCGGGACTAGAACCCAGCACCCATATGGGATGCTAACACCACAAGCAGAGGATTAACCAAGTGAGCTATGGCATTGGCCCCATGTATCCCATAAGTTTTGACATGTTGTTTTGTCTTCTGCATTCATTTCCAGAAATTTTCTTATTTCTCTTTTGATTCCTTCTATGACCCACTGTTCATTCAGGAGCATGTTGTTCAGTTTTCGTGTTTTTGCGTATGTTCTAGATATTTTTGAATTGTTGATTTCCAGGTTCATTCCATTGTGGTCAGAGGATACATGGTATAATTTCAATTTTTTTTTTAAATTTGCTGAGATTTGCTTTATAACCTAACATATGGTCTATCTTAGAGAAAATTCCATGCATGGGTAAGAAGAATATGTATTTTTCAACAGTAGGGTGAAAAGTTCTCTGTATATCTGTTAGGTCCATTTGGTTTATAGTGTCAATTAACTCTGTGGTTTCCTTGCTGATTTTCTGTGTGGTTGATCTACCCATGGCTGGAAGTGGGGTCTTGACATCTCCCATTACTATTGTTGGAAACTATGTCTCCCTTTAGATCCATTAACATTTCTTTTAAGTAGCCAGGTGCCCTCTAGTATGTTTTAATATCTGGTATTGTGATGCCTCTGGCTTTGTTTATGTTGTTTAAGACTGAGTTAGCTGTTCTGGGTCTCTTGTGTTTCCATATGAATTTTATCATCATTTTTTCTAGATCTGAAAAGAAAGTAGGTGGTTGGTATTTTGCTTGGATAGCACTGAATGTGTAAATTTCTTTTGATAATATGGAAATTTAATGATATTAATATTTCTAATCCATGAACATGGAAGTTTTTCCATCTTTTGTAATTTCTATTTATTTCTTTACTTGTAATTTTCATTGTAGAAATATTTCATGTCCTTGATGAAATTTATTATAAAGTATATAAAATATTTGGTAGCTATTGTGAATAGGACTGATTTACAAATTCTTTCTCAGCCATGGCATTGTCTGTGTATGTAAGGGCTAGTGATTTTTTGTGTCAATTTTATCCTGCAACTTTACAAAACTTTCTTATGATTTCTAATAGTCTCTTAGTGGGGTTTTTAGGTTCCTGTATATGTAGAATCATTCCAGCTGGAATCAGGGATAATTTGACTTCCTCATTTCCAGTTTGTAGCCTTTTGCCTTCTTTTTCTTGCCTAATGACTCTGACTAAAATTTCCAGTACAATACTAAATAGCAATGGTGAAAGTGGGCATCCTTTACTGGTTCTGGATCTTAGTGGAAATTTTTTCAACTTTTCCCAATTCAATCTGATGCTGGCTAAGGATCTGTCCTATATTCCCTTGATAGTGTTGTGCAATGTTCCTTCTAAACTCAATTTCCTTAAGGTTTGTTTCATAAAAGGATGATGTATATTTTTTAAAGATTTATTTTGTTTATTTGAAAGGCAGAGTTACACAGAAAAAGAAAGATCTTCCATCCGCTGGTTCAGTCCCCAAATTGCTACAGTGCCATGGCAAGGCCAGATCAAAACCTGTAGTCAGGAGCTTCTTCCAGTTTTCCACATGGGTGCAGGGGCCCAAGGACTTGGGCCTATTTCTGCTGCTTTCCCAGGTGCATTACCGTGGAGCTGTATTGGAAGTAGAGCACCTGGGACTTGAACCAGTGCCCATTGCATTGAATGTGTAATTTTCTGCTTTCAGCTTGTTTCATAATGTTTAGCAAACTTAAGCATAATTAGTAAGGCTGGACGAGTAGTGACAAATTTGTTCAATCTGTTTGTTGTGGAAGGTCTTTCATTTCACCTTCATTTATAAATGAGAGCTTTGTAGGGTACAGTATTAATAGTTTTTTTTTTTTTTTTCTTTTAGGACTTGAACTATGTCTCTCTATCCTTTATTTGTCTGTAGGGTTTCTGATGAGCAATCAGCTGTCATTCTGATTGGAGATCCTCTGAAGGCAATCTGGTGTTTCTCTCATGCACATGTTGGAATCTTTTCTTTATGTTTTACTGTTGAAATTTTGACTGTGTGTGGAGAAGATATTTTCTTGTCATGTCTATTGGGAGTTCTGTGTGTTCCCTGTACTTGGATGTACCTTCGTTTCTCCAAATTAGGAAAGCTTTCTGTTATTTCACTGAACAGGCCTTGTAATCCATTATCTAAATTCCTAATATTTGTATGTTGGGTCATTTGAATGTATTCCATAAATCTCAAACACCGTTTTTAATTTTTCTAATTTTATGTTTTTGGTCTGACTATAAAATCACCAAAGATTTGTCTTCTAGCTCGAGTATTCTTTCTTCTGCCTCACCAATCTCTTGTTAATGTTTTCTGTTCATTTTCATTTGACATATTGAATTTTGTATTTCTAATATTTCAGATTGATTTCTCTTCAAAATCTCTATTGTATGGGAACATTTTTTCATCCATGTTATGTATGGATTTCTTCAACTTATGAATTTGCTTTTCATTGCTTCTGAGTGATCTTGTGATCATTCTTTTGAATTCCTTGTCAGTAATTTTATCAATCTTCTTGTCTTCACATTCTAATATTGACATATTGTGTTCCTTTGGAGGAGTCATTTTGTCTTCCTTGTTCTTGTTTCTTGTATTTATTTTAAACCATTTGTTTAAATGTTTGTTGATTTTCTCCATTGATGGCTTTTGTATTTGAACTGTGCCTCAGTAGCTTAGTGGAGTTTCTGCTCCTTCCATGACTTCACAGAGGTGTGTGCTAGTTAGGGGCAGGAAGCTCTGATTAGTGCTCAAGTGTGGGGCAAGAATACAGGGTGACACCCAAGTTGGGCATGGTAGGTCTCCTCTAGTGTCATCAGCAGGGAGGGTATTTTCATGACTGTTGACATAATCACAACCTCATCTGCATCTTCTAGGGGATCAATGCTCAGGATTAGCCCAGTTTTCAGTTTGAGCAAAAATCCTCTGCAATGACTCATCCCAGGCAATCTAGGAGCCATGAGCCTCTGATGCCAGAAACAGTGACTGAGCAGAGACTCAGCTTTACTCCATGACCTGTCGTGAAGTCACAGGATTCCCATTACCACAGCACATAAGCCTCCCACAGTTACACAGTTCCGCTCTCTGCCATGTGAGCCTGCCCCATCTATAGAGAGAGCAATCATTTCCTGATGCAACTGCCTGTGGGTGCTTTGCCTTGGCAGTCTGAGCTCTAGAACCTGGGGCAGGTTGAGAAGATGGGCGCATCTCACAAACCTAAGTGGGTGACCAGCCCCCTATTAGCCCTCCCAGCCAGACTCAAAGTTAGTGGGAAATGCAGAAATGCACATTTTTCCCTCTGGTAAATCACTTGGTTGTGTGCATGAGAGCCTCCACAGCCTCTACTGGTGTCAACATTATGCCTTCTCCTAGCCAGTTACCAGGTGCCCTTGTAGAGGGATAGGCAAATAGAAAGATGCTTTTACTTTGCTAGGTTAGGTGGATACCCTTCCTCCATCCAGGGCTCCACCTGGACTCAAAGTCAGCGTCATTCCAAGGTTCTCCCTAATACAATATCACATCTGGCACAGCTTGCTGCATTCTGCCCTCATCTGGCTCTCAGAAACTGGCATCTTCTCCATCCCCCAACTGTGGGAGTATGTATTTTATCCCTGCTTGTGCATATATGGGAAGTGTCTGCACTTCCCATGCTGCTCCATGGCACTCTTCTTCTTTGTGTAGAATGACCACTGCAAACTTCGCTCCTGCTCTTCCTTGAGACTACATCTGCTCTGATTTTCTCTGCTAGCTTCCCCTGGTTGAATCAGTAAATCTTTTTCCCTATTCAGCTGTCTTGACATCTCTCCAAATCGATGCATTCTTTTAAACTAACTGTGAAATGTAATATTAACGTTTGTGAAAATTTTATTGTAGGGATGAAATAACAGTACAATAAATAATATTATTCTTGGTCTTGAATATTCCATGTATTTCAGATAGGACTTAAAAGGAACACTGAGAAAATTAGGGTTTGCTTAAACTATTGAGACACACATAGAAAAAGTTCCCAGACAGTAAACATGAAGTTGCTAAAACATCCTTATCATTGTGTTTCAGAAAGAAATACTACAAAACATTTTAAATTAATTTTCATTTCTGTGATAAATGGTTGAATAGTTGAAAAAAATTATATAAAAAACCAGCCATGAAAGAAAAATGAGTGCACTGGTTCACAAACTGAAGATTTTAGACAGGATATGTTCTTTTGTCTTGTGGATATTCAGAGAAATTTTCAAAGAATATTTTAATCTGCCTTTGTGGGGCAATCTCTAGATACATTCTATTATGATATGCCTGAAAAGTGGAGGCAAACATAGACTTATGCAAGATATAAGTATATCCAGTTTGATTTACAGAAAATTGTGATCAAGGGATTCACAGAACAATGGTGAGTGGACATCATTGAGGGGGCAGGTACTTAAACCCCTTTGCATCATTCTGATGCTGGGAACAAAAGATCTAGCCTTTAGTGCTCCAGGCAAATTCAGGACACAAAATATTTTAAAATCCAGAAATCCAACATAATTTCACCTTGGTGTTACTGGATAGTACTTTGAAAATCACATGTTGACAGGTTTAAATGAATTATTCTCCCAGAACATGCATACCTTTGTCAAAACACTCTGATAAACTAAGGAAGTAGCATTAATTGCATGTTTTTGTTTTGTAATTCTTACTTGTTGTTGATTTCTTAATTTCAGTATATTTAAAAGAATTAAACAGATTCTAAAAATATACAAAAAATAGAAGTCCTTTCACAGAAGTCATTGCAGATAATTGAATCCCAGGTCAACTGCTTAATTGCTGTTTGACTTGTGAACATAATTTAATAACTATATACCTTATCTAATATTTAAAATGAATATAACAGTAGAACTTTCAATAATATTATGGTATTTTATGTATTAATATGTATATAAACACTTTGAATAATATCTATAATAAATATTTTATAGACTTTATTTTTATGACATTCCAAAAAAGGCATAAAAACCCTTTGTTATATGGATTTTAACACCTGAAGGAATTTTAGTATAAGCAATCTTGTGAAAAATTAAGCCTAAATAATTTTCAAGTTCCTTTGAGTAAGTTTTGGGAGGTAATCAGTATTTGTTATCTTTTGTATGTATGCCAGCCTGAATTCAAATGAAATTTAGGACATATAATTACAAATGGCTACTGGTCCATTTCATTTAGGTATGTCGGACTGTCAATACTTGAATCCACCAGAAGACACAGCAAATCTGATTTTATTAGAGAAGAGTAATTACAATATTTTAATTCATTTTGAATTAAATAACTTAGACTCCTCTTGTATTTACTAAGGATAATTAATTTCTTATCCTTAACTTTAAGTTTCTAGTTTTATTTGCCATGAAATAAATTACTGACTATAGAAAAGATAGATAAAGTAATGACATATTTTACAGATGGAGGCTATATGAGTTAAAATACAAAACACTGGACAAAAATTTCAGAGCACTAAGTTGTGAGGGAAGGTGCTTTGGATTTGGGAGATTTTGTGGAAAAAAGAACACAAAACAATTTTTAAAAATGCACATTCAGATCAGGTAATGAGTAGAACAATTTGGCTATAGTAAATGTTTTATTTAGATATAGATATATAGATATAGATATAGATATGATACAAGACATATATAGGTTGGAATAGGTTAAAGGACAAAGAGGTTTTATGAAAATAGTAACCAAAAGAAGAGTAGAGATGAGCATACAAATATTTATTTAAAGTAGATTTTTAATTATAAAAAGTTACAAGTGACACATATTATATGTTAATAATATATCAAAGAGATATAAAAGTATTTCCATTTTTAATAACAGCATTATATATATATATAAAACAAATAATGACACAATCACAATTAAGGGATGCAAAAGTATTTCTATAATGATAGTTGGTGACTTAGTAGAACACTAATAATAATGAATAGAACAGCCAGGTAAATTATGGATAAATAAGTGGATGTAATAAATACATATGGAACACTGTATAAAAATAGTGTTTGCATCCTTTACAAGAACATATGGGATGTTCTCCAGGATAGACCATATGTAACTCAAAAATTAAGGCTCAATATATTTAAATATGTCCATATATGTCTTTACTGAAAACACAAGAAAAGCTGGAAATCAGTGAACAGGAAAACCAGAAAATTCAAAATCTGTGGAAATTAAACAACATACTCTCATTAAATCATTGGTTAAAGAAAAAAACAGGAAAATTAACATTAGAGACAGGTCAAAATGAAAGCAAACATGCACCAAAATTTATTTTATTCTTTTAAATTTTATTGAAGATATTCAAATTTCATGTATTTCATATATATGGAATTAGGAGCATAGTGATAATTCTCACCCTACCCTCCATCCCACCCATGCTTCCACCCTTCTTCCTCCTCCCGCTCCTATTCCCATTCTTAATTTTTAAAAAGATCTATTTTCAGTTTGCTTTATATTTCGTAAGATAAGCTATAAACTACCTGAAGAGTTCAACCAATAGTATGAAGAAAAAAAGACTGTTCCTAAATAGTAGAGACAAGGGCTGTACATCATCATAGAATCTCAATGTCAATTTTGCTCCAATATATTACATTTTAGGTATTCTATTAGTTACCCCAATCTGGGAAAATATATGATATCTGTCTTTTTGGGACTGGCTTATTTCACCAAGTATAAAGGTTTCTAGTTGCATCCATTTTGTTGCATAAGACAGTACTCCCTAGTGTGTGTGTGTGTGTGTGTGTGTGTGTATATATATATATATATATATATACCATAATTTCTTTATCTAGTCATCCAAAGCCAGGAGCCAGGATTTTCTTCTGGAGCTCCCACATGAGTGCAGGGGCCCAAGGACGTGTGCCATTTTCTATTGCTTTCCCAGGCCATAGCAGAGAGCTGGATTGTAAGTGGAACAGCCAGGACTCAAACCGGCACCCATATGCGATGCCAGCACTGCAGGCAGTAGCTTTCACTGCTATGTCACAGTGTCAGCCCCACAGGTCTTGTTTTCTAATCAATTCAACCAGCTTGTATCTTTTAATTGGAGATTTTAGTCCATTTACATTCATAGTAACTATTGATAAGTAACAACATGGCCCTGTCATTTTTCTGTAAATGTTCCAATTTGCTTTGGACTTCTTTTGTACTTTTGCTGCCTCTGCCTCTGCCTGTCTCCCTGCAGTGTCTACTTCTCTCTGCTATTAAATTTATTTTTAATTAGTGAAAAGAAATGTACACTAAAATGATATACCATCTTTCTTCCATTAGAATTACTACTATTATAGAAAAATGGAAAATAACAAGTATTGATAAGGAATTGGCAAAATTACAACACTTACACATTGTAAGTAGGATAGTTAAATGGAATAACACCATGGAAAACAGTATGAAAAATCTTCACAAAATGAAATCAAGATTTACTATATGACCTAACAATTCTGCTTGGATATTTATCAAGAAGAATGGAAATCAGGATCTCAAAGAGATATTAGAACTATTTTGTTTATTGCAGCACTAATCAATATGATCATGATGTGGAGACAACCTAAATGTCCCAAAAAGATGAATGAATAAAGAAAATCTACCATATAAGTACAATGAAGTACTACTGAATCGTAACAAAGAGGAAAAACTGCAATATGCAATAATTTGGATGAATTTTGAGGACATTATGCTAACTGAAATAAGCTTTCCCCTTATGTGAGATAGTAAAACAGTCAAGTCATAGAGACAGAAAGTAGAAGGTGGTTTCCAGGGTCTGGATAGAAGAGGATTACTCTTTAATGGATATGTGTTTTGTTTTTGCAAGAGGAAAGAGTATTGTGGATGGCAAGAAGTGATAACTGTATGCACAACAATATGAATGTACTCAGGATCATTGAATTATTTACTTAGAAACCATAAACTTTGGGGCTGTAATTATGGTGCAGCAGGTTAAGCTGCCAATTTACAGTGGCAGCACTGCATGCTTTAGTACCAGTTCAGGCCTCAGCTGCTCCAGGCATACATCTAACATGACAGAGAAGGCAATGAATGACAGATTAAGTACCTGGTCGCCTGCCAACTAGGTACTCCTATCTTCTATCTTTAGCCTGGCCCAGACTCAGCTGTTTCAGGTATTTGGGGAGTAAACCAGTGGATGGAAGGTCTCTTCCTTTCTCTTTTTCTCTTTCTCTCTTCCTCTCTCTCTCTTCCTCTTTGTCTCTCTCTCCCTTCCTTCCTCATTCTCTTCCTCCTCTCTCTCTCTCTCTCTCTCTCTGCCTTTCGGATAAATAATCCTTTAAAATAGTAAAATTTACATTAGATGTGTGTTACCATAATTTAAAAAGTGGACATAAAATAGATTGGAAGAAGAAGGAAAGAGACTGAGGTAATTGGGCCAGACTAGGGAGGTATAGGGAGGCTGTGATAAGCACAGGAATGTGACAGGAAGAGGAGAGTAACAGTTAGCATGAAAGCACACACTAATACACAGGGCTTTGATAATTTTTGTCCTTTATAGGACAGATGAAACTGAGTTCCCACATCACAGGCACAAATGGTATAATCTAGACAGGTTAAAAAGCCATATGTTATATGCACAACTTTAATATTTCTAGAAGTACATGAAGAAGACTATCCTTTTAAACTCAAGATAGGAAAAATTTCTATAACAAGATACAAGTGGATATACAGATCAGGGTTTATAGATTCATTGGATCTTTTGAAATGGAAAACCGGGCCGGCGCCGTGGCTCAATAGGCTAATCCTCCACCTTGCGGCGCCAGCACACCCGGTTCTAGTCCCAGTCGGGGCGCCGGATTCTATCCCGGTTGCCCCTCTTCCAGGCCAGCTCTCTGCTATGGCCAGGGAGTGCAGTGGAGGATGGCCCAGGTGCTTGGGCCCTGCACCCCATGGGAGACCAAGAAAAACACCTGGCTCCTGGCTCCTGCCATAGGATCAGCGCGGTGCGCCGGCTGCAGCGGCGGCCATTGGAGGGTGAACCAACAGCAAAGGAAGACCTTTCTCTCTCTGTCTCTCTCTCTCACTGTCCACTCTGCCTGTCAAAAAAGAAAAAAAAAAGAAATGGAAAACCTCGGATTGTGAAAAGTGTACCACATGCAAAAAGAAAAACAAATCACAGGGGCACAGGGGTAAAGATCTGAACATATATTTAATAGATTAATTATAGAATGCATAAACAATTTTAATAAATCAGTTTGAGAAAGAGACTGCCTTAAAATATCAGAAAAATGGGCTAAAGATATGAAAAGTAAATTCACAGTGGAGGAGATCATAATAGGGAGAGGGAAAACCTAGCATAGAAGATCTTACTACAAAGTTGAGCCTTAGGAAGTTAACATTTTCAGTAGATCAATATGATGAACACTGATGTCTTCATATGGTTTCATCATACTTATCCGAAAAGGATATGCCATAATGATCTACCATTTTATATTCATGCCATCCTCAGAAGTTTGACTCTGACAATACTGTTTGTTTGCTCTGAGAATGTGGGGCAAAAGGGACGTATATACACTGGCAGAGGGATGACAAGTGACACAATGACCATGGGGATCAATATGCTGGCATCTAATCTAGGTAAAGAAGTGCATATTCAGTACTTACACATTAATAGTGGAAGTGTGAAATAATACAGCCTCTAGGGAAAACAGTGTTCTCAAACAATTATGTACAAATTTGCCATAGGATTCAATAATTACATTCCTGGGTATGTGTATATATATATATATATATATATATCCAAGGGAAATGACTACAAAAGTTGTACACAGATATTTATAGCAATGTTTTTCATTATAGCAATAGGGTAATGAAAAACTAAATGTATCTCAATTAATGAATGCATAAACAAATGTGGTATATTCATACAGTGGACTATCAGTTGTATAAAGAAATACAATACTGATAGGTTCTATATTGGATGAACCTTGAAAATATACTAAGTGAAAAAAGTCAATCTTCTTTTAAAAGTCAATATAGTGGCCGGCGCCGTGGCTCACTAGGCTAATCCTCCATCTTGCGGCGCCGGCACACCGGGTTCTAGTCCCAGTCGGGGCGCCGGATTCTGTCCCGGTTGTCCCTCTTCCAGGCCAGCTCTCTGCTGTGGCCAGGGAGTGCAGTGGAGGATGGCCCAAGTCCTTGGGCCCTGCACCCCATGGGAGACCAGGAGAAGCTCCTGGCTCCTGCCATCGGATCAGCGCGGTGCACTGGCCTCAGTGCGCCGGCCGCGGCAGCCATTGGAGGGTGAACCAACGGCAAAAGGAAGACCTTTCTCTCTGTCTCTCTCTCTCACTGTCCACTCTGCCTGTCAAAAAAAAAAAAAAAAGTCAATATAGTATATGTATTCATGTGAAGTCCAGAATGGGTAACTCTATACAGAAAGAAGGTGCATATGCGGTTATTCAGAGGTTGTATGGGGAAATAAGGGGTGATAGCAAAAAAAAAAAACTTTGAGGTGATGTAAAAGTTATGAAACTGTAAATAGTTGCAGAGATCTGTGAATACAGTAAAAGCCATCAAGCTGAGTATTTCAAATGGATGACTTCTGTAGCATGAATTATATCTCAATAAAGGTATTTAAAACAACTAAATGGGAGGTAATAAAACAAGAAAATATGTTAGGCATCCAACTGAAAGGGCTTTTGATTTTAGAAGTGCAGCCATTTTCTTTTAAAAAGGAATCTTATAAAACTCAAAACCACTTGTTTAAGAAAATACATTAAACTCAAATAATTATTTTAAACAAAGAAAATGTAATTTGAGTGAAAAAAAAAACTGGAAGGATTTTGAACAACAGGTGAAGGACTTTGAGCTTCAGGTGTAGAATCAAGAGAACCTGTCGCTCCCCGTCTTCGTGGGGGAACAACACAGGACCCTGCGTTGTTCTTTCGTCTGCTCGGCCCTTCCCGGGTTTGCTGCTGGTTCTTCCCGGGTTGGCTACCGTCCCTTCCACCTCCGTGGAAGGGCGGTTCCCCCTGCCACATTCCCCACTTCCGCGGGGAGCGGCACACCGCCGGCCGGCTCTCTCGGGGGCTGCACAGGTGTTCCTCTTAGATGTTCCCCTTAGATGTTCCTGGTGCATGTTGTCTCTCTCCTCCTTTATAGTCCTTTTCCACCAATCCCAACTCTGCTACCCACACGCCAAGCACGCTGCTCTCCTCCAATCAGGAGCAGGTCCTACAGTTTATTGGTTGAACTGGAGGCAGCTGTATAGAAGCTGTTTCCTCCTCTCCCAGCGCCATATTGTGGGAGAGCAGATGCATAGAATAAGTCTTAATTCCAGTAACTTAGTCTAGTCCGAGTTGCTCCCTACAAGAACCATAGCTCAAACTCCTCTTCTTGCTTTGTGATTTAGGGAATGAATGTTAGAAATTTGTGTTAAGGAATTGGCTCATACAATTGTGGGGGCTGGCAAGTTTGAAATCTGTGGAGCAGGCCAGCACCTTAGAAACTCCAGTAAGCATTGATATTAGAGTCTTGAATCCAAAGTCCATCGAGCAGGCTGACAGGAAGTATAGGCAGGATTTCTTAAGGTAGTATTGCTTCTCCTTGAGGAAACCTCCTATTTTGCTTCTAAGATCTTTAGATAACTGGATGAGGCCCACTCACACTATCAAAGATTATCTCTTACACTTAATGTCAGATGATTGTAAATCTTAACAACATCAAAAATATCTCTGTAACAACCTCCAGATTTGTGTTTTATCAAACAACTGCACACGATAGCCTAGCCAACTTGACACATAAAATTAACCATCACAGCAGGTATGACACTTAATATAATAACACTCAAAAATGATAGCTATTAATTTGTTCCCACCTGTTCTTGCCTACAAATAATTCACTTATTTCAGATTCTCAGCATTTATCACCTTAGATATGTTAGTAGCTTATGTTCTAATACCCTTTCTCATATCATTAGTTGCTCTAATTCATTCACCACCTACAGAGATATGTTTAAAATACTTATTCTTAGCAGACTCCCATGAGGTTACAAAATGTCATTAAAGTGATACACGGTGTCATTGATGTGACAACATGACACATCATCTGGCTCCTACCACTCCAACCATCAGTATAGATTTCCCTGTGCTTGAGGCAAACTCATTGTAATTCCTGGATGATGAAACCCTGCTCCTCTTTGTCTCTAAGTCATACTCCTTTGTAAATCTGGTAATTTTTCCCTTTTCCTTAGTTCTTTGTCCAATATGTTCTCTCCTCTTCTTTGATAATTCTTTTCCCAACTATTACGTCATACTAAGTGAGTTGCTTGCTTTTCAGGATTCTGTCATTCCTCTAACTTATCTCAAATTATTTTATTCTAATAATACTTATATGTATTGTTATCTTCTACCATTGGCCAATGGAGAACAGGTTGAATCCAGAATACACTAAACATCTCTCTTTTTTCTTTCTGTTTCCTTTACCTCCTTATACATAAAATTCTCACTAAAGGCAAATTATAAGTTTAATAAAATTCTCGTTGCATTGAGACCTTAATGAAAGTCTGATTGTTGCTCCCTTGTTCAGTGGGAAACCAAAGAAGGTTTTGACGTGGCATAATATGCCAAAAAGATCATGAAAAGATAAGTCTGATAGAGTAGTTCATGATATATGGTAAGCAATTGAGCTCAAAGATAGGGAGTTAGAGATAGGGGTTATTATAATCTATAACTGAAATGATAGCTAAGAATATATTTAACAAACTCTACACTGAGTTCTAAAATTTGACTGCAGTCCAAATATGAAAATTATATCCATTCATTTAAATGAACTCCAGGAACTCTTAAAGCAATGTATTTCTTATTGATTTTTTATTTTTTTGCAAAAGAACAATGCTCTTTGAGATTCCATTTTTGATACTGCTGATATTTTTCATCCTATTCAGGGTAGAGCAAAATCTCAAATCATCTTCACAACCTGGTATTGAGGTGTTATGTTCTTTTGGGGATGTCATTTTGTCTTTCTTGAATTGGTGTGTTAGTTACTTGGCATTTGTAGGGATACTCATCAGTTTCTTCTTTGATTTTTTGCTGTGGTGACGTTTATCTTTGGACTATGTCTGATTGTATTAGTGGAGTGTCTGTTTTCAGAGAAAATGTAGAGGTGTGTGGTGGGAGTTACCAGGGGGCTCTGTTCAGTGCTTCAGGGTGAGGCATATCTGAGGTGATACACCCAGGCTTGACATGGTAAATCTCCCTTTTTTTTTTTTTTTTTAATCAGAGGGGAGATTTCTTCTTGTCTGTTGCCATAGACTCAGCTGAGCTCCTTTCCTTGAAGGAGACCAGCGCCTGTGTGCTAGTGCCAGTGAGTATATTATCGGTTCGCTCTGTCACAAGAACCACACAAAGTATCTGTGCAGTTCTCAGTATAAGCTCAAATTCCACAGCAATGTCTCTCACCAGGTAATGAAGGAACCCTGATCATGTGGAGCCTCCCACAGTGACTGCCCAATGCCCCAGCCACACCCTGAGTCCTCCCATGCAATCTCAGTATTGTCACAGTTCTGGCACACAAGCCTCCCACAGTCATAAGCACCCAGCCCCCTGTCTGTTCTCCCCACCAGACTCAGGAGTCTCTGCTTGGCTGGTTGCTGGGTGCAGACACAAGCTGGTGCAGCTGCTATGTTTGTCCAAAATGGTGCCTGTTCTCTGTCAGCTTGTTACAGGATGCCTTTGCAGGATGATCAGTGAGTGAGAAAACGTGCCCCCCCCCCCTTTGCTTTTTCTCCTCTAGTTTGGTAGGTACACTATCCCCCACAGGACTCCAAGCTGGATTCCCTCTAGGCTTTTCCCGTAGTTTTTGCACCAGTGGCTTAGGCCACTGCAATCTGGTCTCACCTGGCTCTCTAATGCCTGTTGTGAGGCTCTCAGCTGGTAGGGTCCTGGGTTGTGCGTGTCTTTGCCCTCCATGTGGGTCCACTATTTCTCCAATTTATTCTTCTCCTGTTTTCTCCCGAACTCTTCTCTGAGACTGCACTCTTTCCACTTCTTTTAAACTATCTTCTCCTAGACTCGAGGAGCAAACTCCCTCTCTATTCTGCCTCAAATAAATAAATCTTTAAAAGTTATTAAACCTCAGATTATTAACAGCAGTTTAATGTCTTGGGGAAACTTTAAATGTCTGTGATATAATTGCATAATTTATCATTAATAAAAATTCTTAACTATTTTATTGGATTTCCTAGGCAGATTTTAATGTAGCACTTTTCAAACATCTTCTAAACTTCATATTTTCAACTGAAAATCAATATGAATTTACCATATATTTCATTAAATATCCATACCTTTTTAATACTATTTTTTAAGATTTTATTTATTTATTTGAGAAGTAGAGTTTCTGACAGTGAGAGGGAGAGACAGAGAGAAAAGTCTTTCTTTCTTTGGTTCACTCCCCAGATGGCTGCAATGGCCAGAGCTGTGCCAATCTGAAGCCAAGTAGCCAGGTGTTTCTTCCCAGCCTCCTGTGCAGTTGCAGGGGGCCAAGCCCTTAGGCCATCTTATACTGCTTTCCCAGGCCATAGCAGAGAGCTGGATCAGATGAGCAGCAGCTGGGACTAGAACCAGCACCCATATGGGATGCTGGCACCGCAGGCAGAGAATTAACCCACTGCACCGCATAGCCAGCCCCCTTTTTAATATTATTTTAATTCTAAGATATATTCCAGAAGTATGTGACAAGTATTTATAAATACAAGATATATATGCGTACACACCCACATCCTACTAGTGATGCCACTTCCATTCTGGGATGAAACTCTCAGGCTTAGAGTGCTAACGTGTCAGATCTACAATAGCAATACTGTAGCTGAGGAAAAGAGGCCAATGAGTGTCAGCTTGTGCATCATATCAGTTCTTACAGTTCTGAACATGGTGCTTACTCCCAGTAGAGTGGTACAGGAAGTCAACTAGGGAGTGAAACCAGAAAATTGACATGATTAACAAACTCAAGTGTTTGGCATAAATAGTATCTCCAAAATAGATGGGTTTGGACTAATTTTTTCCTTTGGTTTATTATGTTCATCTTTATTCATGGAGAGATTTGAAAACAGGTTACCCTTTCTTTTTATTTGAAAAAAATATTTTTTCTAGTTATAGAAAATAAAAAACAGTCTTCCTTACTATATTTTAGATTAGCCAAACCTGAGATATAAGAGTTCTATCTTCAGATTTGAGATCAGGAGAAACAATAAATACAAAGAAGTTCATATTATTTTTTTACTCAGTATTTAAGTGGGAAATACTGAGGAACCATAATGCACTAACTCAGTTTAATGGGGAAATAAAAACAACAGAAACAGCTCAAGCATCTTGACCAGCAAATGTACAATGTATTCATGTACATATTTACATTATATATAACGTATATAAATGTAGCAAAACAGGTTCTCATTTAATAAAAATGCTCTAACAGTGTATGGGTGTGAAAAATAGAATAAATTATGCAATTACAATGTGTGATTTAAGGGAAAATTAATCTGCTCTGCTGTGTGAGTCACCCCACATCAGGTAAGTACTCCCACAATTAGTTACATGACATTCTTATGACTTTTCCCTCTAACTTTTGAGATCTTCAAAAGAAATAAAAAATGAAGATCTCCTCAGTAAGTACTTATTTCAGACCATTTTCTTTCAGTGGATGTTGCATAAATCAGTGCAAGGAGGAAACCGCGTAACTGGAATACTGCTAACTACACTCATGTGCTATCTGTTCAGCCTTTTTGATAGTCACTTGACAAGTGTGTGTTGCTTCATCTTGGTGCCTGCATAGGACTATAAGCTCTCTGAAGGCAAGAGCTCATACTCTGTCATCCTCTTTACATGTGTAAGTGTGTGATGAACTACCGAAGTGCCGAGCATGTGTTTCCCACTAAAAATAATAAAAGAGAAGCTACTCAGGTTAGATTGCTGTAGGCTGTGCCAATATATGGACCAGGAGCTTGTTAGTTGCTGATGATTTCTGTTTCAGGCCAGTACTAAAGGGCCACACAAGGAGAGGGACAGGAGATTGGAGAAAGAGAAAAGGAGAAACAGAGAAAGGAAAAATGGAAAGAAGGGTGTGAAGGAGGAAAGAATCCACTACTTACACTGTGTTTGTTTTTTCCCATCATTTTAGAAAAATCAAAAGGGAATCAGTACTTCATCATAAAAATACCAATTTTAAAGATGGGAGAGCTGAACATTGCATTTCTCTTTTGTGGGTTAAAGAATAGTATTTACCACTGAAAATATGTCATTGTAAAATTAAAAAGGAAGAAAGGAAGGAGGAGGGATAGTAGAGTGGGACGTATCCTCATGTTTTTGTTTGTTTGTTTGTTTTTGTTTTTTTTTTTTTTTTTTTTTTGAGAGGCAGAGTGGACAGTGAGAGAGAGAGACAGAGAGAAAGGTCTTCCTTTTGCTGTTGGTTCACCCTCCAATGGCTGCCGTGGCCGGCACGCTGCGGCTGGCCGGCTGGCGCATCGCACTGATCTGAAGCCAGGAGCCAGGTGCTTATCCTGGTCTCCCATGGGGTGCAGGGCCCAAGGACTTGGGCCATCCTCCACTGCACTCCCGGGCCACAGCAGAGAGCTGGCCTGGAAGAGGGGCAACCGGGACAGAATCCAGCGCCCCGACCGGGACTAGAACCTGGTGTGCGAGCGCCACAAGGCGGAGGATTAGTCTAGTGAGCCATGGCGCCGGCCCCTTATACTTTTAAATACATATCTATGAAGTACATGAAATTTGTTCACCTTATATAAATTTTAAGAATTAATAAAAAGTGTTCATCCCAATATAAAGTGTTTCAGTTGGTTTATCCAGAATGCATTATAAAATTTTATGGTCATTCTAACTACATGTTAGCATGTTACTCATTGGTGATACACAAGATACAATATTTACGTTCCAGGAGCTGACAAAATATAGAATTAAAGGGGAGGATTCTGAACTCTGGAAATATGCAATGCAAAAGGGGCCTGCCATGAACCTTATCTTTCAGGGTAGACCATTCTAAGTTGCTAGGACATTTTTCCCTAAGCGGTAATTTTGGGTTAGAAAGCAGGACCATGAAGAGATCCTCAAATATAAAAGGAAATACAGTACACTTATATTGAATCACATTCCTTAATTCTTTTGTAAACATATTCAATACCAAAGAGCTGAAACTTAGTTATCACATACAAATATGAGGGTGCAGTGCTGGCCGTGGTGACCAGTAGGGGAGTGAACCAACAGAGGGAAGATCTTTCTTTCTGTCTCTCTTGCACTGTCTAGAACTCTCTCTCTGTCTCTCTCTCACTGTATAAACTCTGCTTGGCAAAAAAATAAAAAAAGAAGGCAAAAAGAATCAAATAAACTAAAAGTATAAAAACACATCAACAGATTTGTGGTAGAGTAAGGAACCATTGTTTTCCCTTAATTTATATTTAAATTCCTTTAAATCATATTTCCTCCAATTTATATTTAAGCAACTTATTAAATATTTAGAAATTACAAGACAACTGTAAAATCTTATCTGTTTTCCAATGTACATATCAATTTCTGCAGCACTTTATGCCTCATATTGTTTCTAACATGAAATTAAAGAGTAAATTGTAGAGTAACAACCATAGAATTCAAGGATTGTAGATTTTGAAATGTAAATCTATATCATACATAATCCAATGCACTCAACATTTTAGATAGAACCTGCAAAGCAAATCATTTGAGTGAAATAACAATGCAGATGATAATCAGTGAAAGCTCATAAATATTAGGCTTTCCTGTTTCGTTGCAATTAAGCCCTTACATAGCTATTGTTCATCCATTTGACCACACAGGTTGTCCTACAACAATGTCAAGTTATATTCAGTTAGCAGTCTAAACAAAACTTTAAAGAGATAAGATTAGAATAATGTCTACTACCAAATGTGAACCACTTACACAATGTCTAGGATGAAAATATCCCAATTAGGGAGAATTCAGTATTTAGGTGATTTACTGTGCTGTATTAAATGGCTTGCAGAGAACTCCCTGAGGGAGACTTGCTGTGCATTAATGCCAGGGTTCTTCATGTCGGAAATAACTGTGGGCGGTTTTTCAATGTGTGACAGAGGAGCTCTTCTCTGGCTCTCCTCCTTAAGAATAACAAGGAAAGTGAAAATATGAAAAGAAAAGCCCAGCTTTTCTGATACTGTTCATCAGCTAGTCTAAATGGTGATCTCTGAGGAACAAGGCGTAAAACGTCCCCCAGAGCCAGGAAAGGATTCCAAGCAAGTACAAATTAGTAGATTTGGGGAAATGTAGAGAACTTATGTACAGTGTAACTATTCAGTACAGCAGTCTTCAATTAAAAAATTGTGACCAAATTTGAATAAATGGTTTTCCAATTCTGATATGGAATAGCATTTGCTAGCAACCTAATTTTTCATGTGAATTAATCTTTACACTCTAGATAAAATAGTTTGTTTTTATTTTTAATTTTTACTTAATTTTTAAAGTTGACTTATTTACTTATTTGAAAGGTTGAGGGGGTGGAATTCAGAGAGAGAGAGAGAGAGAGAGAGAGAGAGAGAGAGAAACCATCCATCTACTGGTTAACTTCCCAAATGGATGCAATGTCTGGGGCTGTGCCAAGCCAAGGCCAGGAGCCCAGAGCTTCTTCTGGATCTCCCACATGGGAAAACTGACTCAAGCATTTGGGCCATTTTCTGCTACCTTCCCAGGCATGTTACTAGGGAGCTGGATTGGAAGTGGAGAAGCCAGGTCCCAAACCAGCACCGATATGTTATGTTGGCATTGCAGGTGGCCCATCAACTTGCCTTGCCATGCTGCTGGTCCCTGTTTTTATATTTTTAAATCCAAAATAACAAACAAAAATGCTGTATAAGGAGTGTAGAGTCTAAACAGTAGCAATTTTGGAAGGCAGTAAAATTGATAAAAATGACTGGCAAAATATGGGTTCACCATTTTTTGTTTTGCTTTGAGCTTTATCCTAAGGACTATTACAGTTGAGAGGGACTCAGGGTAGGAAAGATCTATGCCAGGAAACCCACTGTCTTTCATGTAGGAGCAAGAGAAGGGCTCCTGGGTACCTGCCACTGCCAGAAGGTGAGGATGACTCTGGGAGAGTTAGGGAAGAGGTACAATGAGGGGTATGAAACAACCCAGCCAACTTTCCAACTAGATCGAAACATAGATGCCTGTTTGAGGTATAGTCTTTATTTTTTTAGATTTATTTTATTTATTTGAATGGTAGAGTTACAGAGAGAAGAACTCAGAGAGATCTTCCATCCACTGGTTCACTCCCCAGATGACCCCAATGGCTGGGATTGAGCCAGATAGAAGCCAGCAGCCAGGAGCTTCTTCCTGGTCTCTTGCATGGGTGCAGGGACCCAAGAACATGGACCATCTTCCACTGCTTTCCAAGGAGCATTAGCCAGAAGCTGGATTGGAAGTGGGGCACCCAGGTCTTGAACTGGCACACATATGGGAGGCTGGCATTGCACACGGCTCCTTTACCAACTACACCGCAATGCTGACCCTTTAGGTATAGTCTTTAAGGCTGCTGTTCTAGTGTATTCCCTGTGAATCAAATAACAAATGCATAAGGGATCCATATAATCATGTGTATATACCAGATATTAGAATATATCTACCCTCTGTTTATTTCATTCTCTTCCCATCTGCATTTATTTATCTATTATCTCTCTAATATATAGTATATTTTATATTTATATATGCTCAAAATAGTAAAAAGGAAAATGTACCTTTTCAGAATACTAATACTATCTAAAATAAAGAATTGATTAAGAACAAAAAGGAAATGGCAGAGGAGAGTTGGTGATACCTGGATCAGTATATATCACTTAATAGGAAAAATGGTGACAAGGTTAGGAAGAAAAAAGGCTGATGGTGTTAGCAGTGCTGCATAGTGGGTTAAGCCACTGCCTGGTGGCTAGCAGCTCCTGTCCTGGCTGCTCCGTTTTCTTGTCCAGCTCCCTGATAATATGCCTGGGAAAGAAGGTCCCTGTGTCCTGTGGAAGACCTTGATAAAGCTCTTGGCTTCTGCCCAGCCCCACCCTTTATGGCCATTTGGGACTGAACCAGAGGATAGAAGATACCTCTCTATCCTCTATCTCACTTGCTCTCTCTCTCTCTCTCTCTCTCACTCGGTCTCTTTCTCTTTCACTCTGCCTTTCAAATAAATACAATAAATCTTTTTTTTTTTTTTTTTTTAAGAATAACAGAGACACAAATCTTCCACCTGAAGCTTCAATCCCCAAGTAGTTGCTATGGCCAGGACTTTCATACAGGTCTCCCATATGAGTGACAGGGGCCCAAGTACTTGAGCCATCACTGCTATGTTTCACTGGTCTTCAACAGGGAGCTATATCAGAAGTGGAGCATCCGGGACACAAACTGGTGCCCATTTGGGATGCCAGCATTTCAGATGGCTGCTTTACCTGCTATACCACAATGCAGTCCCTAGATATATCTTAAAAAAAGGAAGAAAAGGGGCCGGTGCTCTGGCGCAGTGGTTAACGCCCTGGCCTGAAGCGCCGGCATCCCATATGGGCACCGGTTCTAGTCTCGGCTGCTCCTCTTCCAATCCAGCTCTCTGCTATGGCCTGGGAAAGCAGTAGAAGATGGCCCAAGTCCTTGGACCTTTGCACCCGCATGGGAGACCGGGAAGAAGCTCCTAGCTCCTGCTTCGGATTGGCGCAGCTCTGGCTGCTGCAGCCAATTGGGGAGTGAACCATTGGATGGAAGACCTCTCTCTCTCTCTGCCTCTCCTCTCTCTGTGTATCTCTGACTTTCAAATAAATAAATAAATCTTTAAAAAAAAGAAAACAAAAAGAAAAATGGCCAGAACCCCAGGGACTACTAGGCTGGAAATGGTCTAATATGTGTACCTGGAATTTTAGAAATAGAGAAGAGTATGTAGAAGGAACCATTTGAGGAAATAATAACCATAAATTCTAAAATTTCATGAAAGCCACACATAAATACTCAAGATGTTCAGTGAACCCCCGACACAAATACCTCAGATTGTTAGTTGACTGATGATGATCAGATTGTCAGGTCAATAATTTTAGAGTGTAAGGGTACATAATAGATATATAGTTTATTTTGAGCCATGAAACACCAATCAGCAAAATTATACATTCATAAATAGGGTTCATGCCTTTTATTACATTTTTATTTCTGATACATTTGAAAATTAGAAATAAATCATTAAGAAAGTGTCTCCTAAATGATTTACAGTATAAAATTGCTGCCATTTTTTCCAGAAGATTAGAAGCTTTTGAGGTTTTGGTTCTTTTTTGTTCCTATTACTAAGAAATAAAGTGTATTCTCTTGGTATCAAATCCAGTTTTAATCATGCAGTTAATAAAATATTTATCAAGTAATTCAGTTTCCCTGATAGCCTGCATTATTCCCAAAGGTCATAACTCTCAATAATTTAGTTCATAAAATGTGGGAAATGTTTCCTGTAAAAAATAGTACTTGAGTTTTTAAAGAACAAAGAGGTTTGTTTTTAGAATCTGTAATGTGTAAGTCACACTGGGGATTCAGTTGGAGTGAAATTAAACAACTGCTGAGACATTGAAATTGGAGAGACAGAGAGGATAAGTCAAGAAAGATTTTGTGCACAACTGGAATGTGTATAGCGCAGTAACAAGGGGATGGTGCTGGGTAAGCACATGTTTTTTAAGGGAGGAATAGAGGATTTGCTTTCTTTGAGTCTTGGTTTTTTGATTTGGGGTTTGGAATTGGCATGCATACATTTGTGGTAAAAGAAAGAGAGACTTTACAGGGTAAAAGTTTTGTTTGCAAAGAATATCAGGTAAGATTTGATGTATAATGTTTAAAAAAAAAAAGAAAATTAAGACTACACTAAGAATTGGATTAGCTTGGCTGTCTCAGAATTCCATGCTACATATTTACTGGGAATGTGAATTGAGAGTCATTCTGGAATCTTTTGCATCTCAAAAAGCAGTTAAAGGATCCTGTAGCAGGGTTATGTAGGGTAGATTTATTTGGGTAGAGGGAGATTGCTTCAGATATTGCTGTCCCTCTTATCCGTATTTGAAGTCCTAATTCCTTATGTGTGGGGGGGGTATGAAAATTTGCATAGTTTGTAAATGATGTGGAAAAGAATTATTTGTGTGGATTTTGATTAGAAAATGGGCATCTGAGGAGGGCCAGTAGATCAAGAGATTAAAATTAGTCCATGAGATGAAATTCATTATTATCACTGTGCTTTGGCGACATAGAATTGACCCACATCTTAGGAGAACTATTATGCAATTTGCAAGCTGTGAAAATAATTGATACTTAAGGTTGCACATTATAATGCATATACCATTCATTTTTCTAAATAGGATGTATTTTAAAATGTATTTTAAGAGCTTTTCCTAGAATCCTAATGCACTGGATATTCTAATTTTAAACAATGATTTTGCAAAATTCAATATAATATTTTGATTTCCAGATATTCACAATGAAATTGGAAAAACTTTGAAGTGTCTTGAGTTTAAAAAAAATGAAAATAGAAACTGTTAATTGTTTTTAAAGAGTTGTTTATTTATTTGAAAGAGTTACAGAGAGGCAGAGGCTTGGAGAGAGGGAGAGGGAGAGAAGGAGGGAGAATTGGAGGATGGAAAAGGGAGAGAGAGAGAGAGAGAGAGAGAGAGAGAGAGAGAGAAAGAGAAAGAGAAAGAAAGACTAAGAGAAAGAGAAAGAGAAAATGTTTTCCATTGGCTGGTTCACTCCCCAGTTGGCTGCAATGGCCAGACCTGCACCAATCCAGAGCCAGGAACCAGGAGCTTCCTCCAGGTCTCCCATGCAGGTGCAGGGGTCCAAGGACTTGGGCCATCTTCTACTGCTTTCCCAGGCCATAGGAGAGAGATGGATTGGAAGTGGAGCAGTTGGGACTAGAGCTAGTTCCCATATGGGATGCTGGCACTGCAGGTGGCAATTTTACCCGCTACATCACTGTGCTGGCCCACAAACTGTTAATTTTTTAACTTAAAGATTTATTTATTTATTTGAAAGTGTTACAAGGAGAGAGAAGGAGAGAGAGAGAGAGAGAGAGAGAGAGAGAGAGTTTTTCCAACTACTGGTTCACTCCCTGATGACTGCAATAGCCAGATCCGTGCTGATCCAAAACCAGGAACCAGGAGCTTCTTCCAAGTTTTCCCCATAAGGGTGCAGGGGTCCAAGGACTTGGGCCGTCTTCTACTGCTTTCCCAGGCCATAGCAGAGAGCTGGATTGGAAGTGGAGCAGCTGGGACTCGAACCAGCACCCATATGGATGCTGAATCTGCAGGCGGCAGCTTTACCCTATACGCCACAGCGCTGGCCCCTGAAACTGTTAATTTTTGAATGCACTGTTTCTCAGGGTCAGCAAACATTTTCTATAACAGACCAGGAAGTAAATATTTTTGGCTTTACAGGAAAAATGACAGAATCAAGAATAACATGTTCATTTATCATGACAGTAAATAAAATTTGAGTAATTCAAAGTAAAACAATAATTAAGTACAATGCCTTATAATGCAAATCTGTAAATAAGAAACAGAGGCAAGTATTGCAATGCAGTTGGTTAGGTTGCCACTTGGGGCATCCATATCTCCTATTGGAATGCCTGGAATGGAGTCATGCCCCTGCCTCAGATCCACCATCCTACTAATGCACATCCTGAGAGAAAGAGGTGATGGCTCAGGTACTATCCCTGTGCCTATCCCTATGTCTGTCTGTCTCTCTCATTCTTTATTTCACATAAATAAATAAATAAACAAATATTTGGAAACAGAATAAAAAGTTTTGTTTTAACTAAGCATTCCTTGTCATTTGTTCAACTGCAAATGTTCCTCTACAAAAACAATCTTTAGCTTATAGAATACACAAAAACAGGGACAGAATGAATTTTGTTCACGTACCATAATTTGTTAAATCCTGTTCAAAATGACAGAAGTTGGGTCCCTGCAGCTTTTGTGGGTGACCTGGATTGCGTTTCTGTTTCCTGCTCATAGAGGGAGTAAATCTGTTTCTGTTTCTCTCTCTGTTTCTCTCTTTGTGTCCCCCTATGAAACTAGAAACAAAGATTCCTTAAACCTTTGGGCTTTGCTATATTATAGAAATAAGCTATTTTCTAAATTTATTAAATCTTTTTCATTTTCACCCAAATTCTTCATCAGTGGAGCAATGACTTAGTCCCTGTATCACAGAAATGTTGCACATGAAGACTGCAGTAAAACTGAAAAGGAAGGGGTGAAAGTTACAGCTGCTACGCCTCCATGTATTCCCTCCCACCACTATTTCACTTCTCTCTTCTTTCATCTTTAAACTTTGTACAATAAGAGATAAAAATATGTTTCTTTAAATATTGTAGAATTTACCTTATCATTTGACATCAGCAATTGATAGAAGCGTTATTTTATTAGGAAGTTTACTTACCTATTCTATTTAAGGAAGCTTTTTTTCTGTTTTCTGTGTCAGTGTCTTTTCTAAGAAACAAGCAGATAAATACATTAATCCATATTTGTGTAATGTCAAGTAGATGAGATTTAATATGATAGAAATTGTAAGTGAATTAAAAAATATATCCTAAACTGCTGGCTTTACTGAGAATTTCAGCATGCAAATTTGATCTCTCTTGTTTATGGAATGTAGAGTCTTACAGGCTCTTTTTTTTTTATAGGAACCATATCATAGTGAAAGCACTGGCAGAAATATTCTGCTTAGTTGCCTTACTGGATGGATGCCAATGAGAATGAGAAGGAAGGAAATGAATAATGTTTAGCAAAAAAAGCAAACATAAATTACTAAACAATCTGAAATTAGCTTTAAAAAAACCCTCCTATGTTCTTTTCATTCCGTAAACAAAGTCATTACGGTATATTTTGTTTCAATTAAACAGACATAATAGTACCCCATTGTAACAGGTTAACTGAAACACCAGAAATAGCAAATTGTATATAATTTCACAGGGAGGAAAATCTACAGGAAAAGAGGACATGCATTTGGTCTAGTAGTTAAGAAACCTGAGTCCTATGTTGTAGTCCCTGGTTCAGTATCGAGTTCCAACTCCTGACTCCAGCTTCCTGTAATGCTGACTCTGGGAGGCACAAGTGATATTCCAAGGAACTGAGTTCCTATCATCCATGTGGGGGATTTAAATTGAGTTCCTGGCTTAGTCTTGGGGGTTGCTGGCATTTGGGGAGTGAACTAGTTAATGGGAGTTCTCTTCTTTGTATTTTTCTGTCTCTCAAATAAAATAAATAAATCTGAAAGAAAAATTTTTCGAAAACTTAGAAAACATTCCAAATGTTTTTTTGTAGATCCTAAGTTATGCTTGAATTTAATTGTTCTCATCCTCAGCTCATCATTGGTTCAGTTAAATTTAAGCTTATAAGAATGTAAACTAGAATAAACAAATTAATTCTGGACATAAACATTTCATTACCAAATCTACTTCCCTAGGATTATATTACTGTTATCCAGTGTTTTTAAAGCATATGACAAAAAACATTTGGATTCTTCTGTGTTGAAAAAAAAAAAAAAGCTGTACTTCTTCATTTGTGGCCAAGGATGCCATAAAATTGCAAGAGGTTGAATAAAGAGTCTAGAGCTGTGGGAAAATGTGCATGGGAGATAGCCAAGCCTGGTTCCACCTTCTGCATTTTTCAATTTGTTCTCTTATCAACATGGCCATAAACTGGAAAGCATTAGGCACAAACCCATTGATAAGCATATGAGAATTTCTTCCAGTCATCCTCAACCCTCTTTCATGGAATCTTTAAAAAAAAAAAAAAAAAACACTTTGGAGACCCATTTGAAATAAAAGTAGTTGCAATACAAATGGAAAAACAAACTATTTTAACATTGGATGCTAAAGTTCATATGCAGTATACTTTTTTGCTAATTTATGGTTAAATGAGAGGGTGTAGAGCTAGCTGAGAAGAAAGGGGTTAATTGAGCTCACTCCTAACACAAAGGAGAGGGAGGGATCCTCTTACCTAGGAGGTATAAAGGCTGATCTGAGGCATGCCACCTGCAAATTAGCAATTCCTGGGAGCAACAAAAGTGGCTGAGGCTCACTTCAAGGGAAAGTGGATCTATTACAAAATGTATCTGAAAGGTGTTCAGAACCAATGAGAAGTTTAAACTCCAGGACTGGAAAATGAGTTATGAGTTATGAGTTATGAGGAGCCAGGTATTTGAACAAGAGAATGTGTTCAGGCAAATCTGATTCAGCTGCTGCAACTACAAGGTCATGTTGGTGCGCCTCTGGCTCACCCATGAGAATCTACTGAGGTTCTTGCAAATAATTTCTCTTTAAAGATTTATTTATTTATTTGAAAGTCAGAGTTACACACAGAGAGAAGGAGAGACAGAGAAAGAGAAACAGATTTTTCATCCGCTGGTTCACCCCCCAATTGACTACAACGTCTGGAGCTGCACCGATCCGAAGCCAGGAACCAGGAGCTTCTTCCAGGTCTCCCACACAGGTGCAGGGGCTTGGGCCATCTTCCACTAATTTCCCAGCCCATAGCAGAGAGCTGGATCAGAAGTGGATCAGCCAGGACTTTAACCGGCACCTGTATGGGATGCTGGCACTGCAGGCAGCGGCTTTAGCTATGCCACAGCACTGGCCCCCCTTGCAAAAAATTTCTAAACCACACCTTCAAGCTCTCAAGATTCAGAGTCCTAGATGGAAGAGTGTCCTAGGAATATTATATCTGGCTTATTATCCTTAGGAATGGAGACTGACCTCTACTTCCCACCAAACTCACATAGTACAAGGCTCCTTCAAAATGGGAAGAGATGTCAGATGCTGAGTGGCCAAAGAAGAGAAAAGCATGTATGGTGTGTAGCTGATATAAAAAAAACAGGGAGAAGGGTCATTAACTTATCTCCTTCAAATACATAATGCTTCTTGTTGGGATAGCTGGATAAGAATTTGGTTCTTTTAAATTTGTGTCTTTTGTAGCCAATTACTTCCTGCTTCAAGTATTAAAAATGAATATCTATGTGTAGGTATACCAACCAATAAACATGACCTGGTTTTCATTACTTTGAACATTAAAAATGAAGTGTTAACATTATTCTTTTACAAGTGAGGGAATTGAAGATAGGTTAAGTAAAGTCATTCCCAAAATATTACAAAAGCAATTGGTATTTCTAGGACTAGATACCATGTCTCTCTGAGATGAATCCCATTTTTATGTAAGTTATTGAAAAAATAGTTATCTTTGAGATAAAACCATTTTCATGTAGATCAACATATAGCTCCTTTTATGTGTTTTCTCAATACTCAAAATTTTGCTTTTATTTTCTATTTTGGATTCTAATGACATGACTTATATTAGGCATTACGATTTCTCCTTTAAAAGTAAAAAGAAGAATGGAGGGTAGAAGAGTAAACAGATACATGATGATTGGGCATTATCAGGTTCTAGCGCTTTGTCACAAAAATCAATACCTGGGCGGCGCTGCAGCTCACTTGGCTAATCCTCCACCTTCGGCTCCAGCACCCCGGTTTCTAGTCCCGGTTGGGGCACTGGATTCTGTCCAGGTTGCTCTTCTTCCAGTCCAGCAATCTGCTGTGGCCCAGGAGTGCAGTGGAGGATGGCCCTAGTGCTTGGGCCCTGCACCCGCATAGGAGACCAGGAGGAAGCACCTGGCTCCTGGCTTCGGATCGGCGCAGTGTGCTGGCTGTGGCAGCCATTTGTGGGTTGATCCAATGGAAAGAAGACCTTACTCTCTGTCTCTGTCTCTCACTGCTTAACTCTACCTGTCAAAAAAAAAAAAAAATCAATATCTAAGGAAATTTTGTATACTACTAATAGTGTCGGTGACTATTCACCATCCATAGGTTTCAGTTTATTTCTTTGGGTTTTAAATATTTTTATTAACGTCTTCTCTTAGGCTAAATGATTTTTGAGAACTGAGGTAACCAAGAGACAGCTATTACATTTCATTGACTAGAGCTGTTCTTTTACTAACTCTTATCTGGAATCCATTTGTCTCCTGAAAAAGCATGGATGTAAGATAAGGCATTGGGACTGGGAAGTGACTTACATAATTATGAATTTAAAACAGAGGAATATATTTCACTTCTTTGAAAATGTACAATGTTCTGTAAAGGTTTTAAGGAGTAAGAACTCTTTGAAAGGGCTTCCTGATATGAATAATTGCAAATGTCAAGGGATGAGAGCTCCCTGATAGTGATTCTATTTCTAGAATGTCAGGTACTGATGCAAAGGTGACAAGAATGATTTGAATGAGTTGTTCTGTATCCAGGAGATGGTCCTGTAGAGAAGTGAAAGCAGCATTTATAACCAGCAAAGAGATTTGTTTAAGGCCAAATGCCAAAGGCAATCAAACCATTTAACTTGTGCTCATAGTTTTACTTTGCATTATACAAATGGACACATATCATTTATTACATCAGGCAAATTAGGGAACATAGTTTTATAAGAAGAATAAAGTTGAGTGCTGCATTGTGGTTTTCAGCAAAACATTGATAAGAAATTTATATAATAATATATTAAGTGACTTAGAAATATCAATAGAAATTCTGTATATTTTTCCTTTCGCTTTATTTTAGCATACATACAGTAAAACATATAGCAATTCTATGAGCCTTTTTGTGGGCTGATATAGGTAGATAGATAGATAGATAGATAGATATCATACAGATTTTGGTTACATATATTCCTTGGATTATTGTTGCTCAATCATACAGTTACACATATGTTCTGCCTTATTAATGACTTTTACAAAATGTACAAATTTTCTCTTTCACTTGTTGTGCAAAAGAGTTTTATTTGCTTTATATCCTTGGTACTATTAGCTCTCTTTCATTTTAATTCTTAACAAAAATGCTGTTTTTGGTTTCTGAGTTCATAATCTGTTGTTTTATCAGAGAATCTAAGTTGTGTAAATCAAAATAAAGACATCAAGGCTGTGATGAGTAATTTTTCCAAATGTTTCCTGAAGTGTAACATACTGCTTAGAGCAGGAAGCATTTTCTTCATTATTCAAAGGAACTAGATCTGCTAAGGGAATATGTCTAAATATTCCAAGAATTTTTATTTGTTAAAAATTTAAATTTATCTTGCAACATTTTTTGTACATGAGGAGATTGAACATGGCTTGTTGCCACATCTTTTGTTTATAGAAACCTTGTGTATATAATTATTCTCTACATGATGAAACTTTTAATTTTTAAAATATTGTTTTCTTCTATTTTTCTAAATTACTGCATAATTTTCATGTCTCATTTGTTTGCAAAATAATATTATATTGAATTCATTTTAATAAAAATAGTTTATTCTAATATGAATGCTTTTTGAATTTTTTATTTTAAATTCTAATTAGTTTTTAGCAGATTCAATGTAATTTAGATACTACGTTAGGAACATAATGATATTCCTTTCCTTCCAACAACCCTACTTCCCTCCCTCCCCCTTTCTACCTCCCACCTTCTTTTTTTCTCCTTTTCTTTTTGTTGTTTAGTTTTTGAGATAACATAGTTTACAGTTACAATAAAAAGGCTTAATACTTGAACAAATAGGAAGTTTAACAAATAAAACAAAAATATCCTAGTTTGGTTGGAATATAGACCACGGCTATAAACAATGTTTTGTATGAATTCTTAAAGAAATTGATCCACTGGCCTAGTAGAAAACTGAAATTTATTCCTAGTAAAATGAAAGACCTAAGATTCCCACAGAATTGGGAGCCGGGCTTGTACAAGGGAGTGTGGGGCTGCTGGAGTATGGCTGATGTACTGGGAACTAAAAGGAGCTGCAGTAATGGTTTTCTGGATGTTCAGGAACTATCACAGAAGGCAAAAGGTGAGAGCTACAAATTATGTGAAGGATATACAACCAGTGCCATAAAGAAATGCTACAATGATTACCTATGGCAGATGAAGTTTAGAAGGATTCAAGTGACTGATGCTAAGCATGACTATTAGGATTTGCAAACATTGTAGACTATACATACTAGGAATAATGACTTCATTTGACACTAATCATTCTTATTATTTTTTTTTTTTGACAGGCAGAGTTAGTCAGTGAGAGATAGAGAGAGAAAGAGAAAGAGAAAGAGAAAGAGAGAGAGAGAGAGAGAGAGAGAGAGAGAGAGAAAGTCTTCCTTTTTCCTGTGGTTCACCCCTGAAGTGCCGCTATGGCCGGCGCGTTGCACCGATCCGAAGCCAGGAGCCAGGTGCTTCTCCTGGTCTCCCATGCAGGTGCAGGGCCCAAGCACTTGGGCCATCCTCCACTGCACTCCCGGGAAACAGCAGAGAGCTGGCCTGGAAGAAGGGCAACCGGGACAGAATCCGGCGCCCCAACAGGGACTACACCACAGGCAGAGGATTAGCCTAGTGAGCTGTGGCGCCGGTCCAACTAATCATTCTTATTAAGCAGAATATTTGAGTTACCCATCTGCCAGCAGTCTCCCATTTCCACCATCCATTCTTTAATTTCTACCAATTATTTTCCTAAAAGTTGATCAGATCATTCATTCGATCATAACAATTAAAAGTTATCAATTACTGAAGAAGTTAGGTTCAAAGGTTTTGACTGAGCACTCGGGTTGCTCTCTGATTTGGCACTGGCTTGATCTTTAGAGCAATCATGGTATATAGAGAAGTGCTCTTAGCCTAGATAACTGTTCTTAAAATATTTCATAGTTGTTGGCTTTAGCTTATTCTATTCCTGCAGCCTGGAATTTGTTCCTCCCTACCTTCCTAAGCCCATGGAATCACTCTTTGTCTTTCATTATGTAAACTTAGCATCTCTTAAAAGTCTTTATGAACCAGTTCCCTGCTACTCAGCCATGCCACTTGTGCTAAGACCTGCAATCTGTGCTTTCTCTTTCTTGGGTTTTGGAAGTTTTCATGCCTATTTCTCATACAAAAAGATAATGTTATGTTTATTTTTTAAAAGATTTTTGTTGTTTATTTATTCAAAATACAGAATGAAAGAGAGAGAATGGAGAGAGCCACAGAGAGGTTTTCCATCCACTGGTACACTCCCCAAATGGCCACAACAGCTGGGGCTAGTCCAGGCCAAAGCCAGAAGCCAGGAACTCCATCTACATCTCCCACGTGGACGGCAGTGATCCAAGTTCTTCGCCATAGTTTGCTGCTTTACCAATCATATTCTCAGGAAGCTGGATTGGAAGCAGAGCAGCTAGGACTCAAACTGATGTCTCAGGCAGCAGTTTAACCCTCTGTGCCACAATACTGAACCATAAATTACAATGTTTTTGAAGATCGGTGCTATACATTAAAAGCCTTTGTAATCTCAGGGACACTTAGAAGGATGCTTTGAAACAACAAGTTACAAAGTAACTTTGGGAAATAAGTTATTGAATTATTTCATTTATTAAAGTTGTTCATGCAAAGAATTCATTTTCCTCTGAATCAATAGTTCTCTAGTGGAGGTGGCCCTTGCCCCAACCCACCCCAATCTCCAAGGAACATATGGAAAAATCTAGACACATTTTTGTCATCACTGTGGGATAGAAATACTACTGGCATCTTATGTGTAGAAGCCAGGATCCTGCTAAACATTCTGCTTGCAGAAGGCCATCCTCCACATAAAAATTACCTGGTCTTAAATGTCAATAGAGCCAAGTTTGAAAAACCCTGCCCTAGGCTAGGAAAACACTCTTATTGTCATCAGTTCCAAAAGTAAATAAACCAACAATGCCACTCATCCAGCCAATATACCAGATATTCTATAACACTATAATCTTTGTTTTCACTGAAATTAATGTTAGCACTTCATTCATACATGTACTAACTTGCATAATTTTTATACAAGCATAAATGCAGTCACTGATTGTCGGGGAAATGTAAATCAAAATGACAATGAGATATCAACTCATACTTGTCAGTATAGATATTATAAAAAATGAGAGAAAGGAGTCTTGGTGAGTATATAGAAAAATTCATTGATTACTGGTTGGAATATAAACTGGTACAGATGGTTGGCAAAACACTTTGGACATTCCCCAAAAAGTAACAAATAAAACTACTTTATGATTTATCAATCCCAATTCTGAGTACATAATGAATCAAATTTAAAGCAGGATCTCAAAGAGATATTAGCACTCCTGTGTTCACTACAATACTATTCACAATAGCTGAGGTGCGGAAACAACTTAAATGTCTATCTGTAGATGAATGGATAAAGAAACTGCTAAAAACATAGAATGAAAAGCTATTGAGCATTTAAATATAAGGGTATTTTTCAATATGCAGCAATATTGATGAGCCTTGAGGACATCATGCTAACTGAAATAAGCAAGCCAAAGAAAGAAAAATATTGTATATTCCACTTCTATGTGGAATCTAAAATAGTCAAATTCATAGAATCCAACAGAGGAACAATAGTTGCCAAGAACTAGTTGTTATCTCAGATAGTGGGTTAATTATAATATTTTCCCAAAAAGTAAGTAGTAGTAAAGGGCACCCAATTATAATATTAATTCCACTTTAACTTTATAGAACCTGTGATACCATTACAAACAAGGAGATACGTTTTTTAAGTATCGATTTATTGAAAGGCAATTTGACACCAGTGGAAGGGAGAGATAGATAATGAGATTTTCTGTCCTCTGATTCACTCCCCAAATGGCCACAACAGACAGGGCTCAAGGCTGAAGCTAGGACCAGAAACTCCATGTGAGTCTCTCATGTGGGTGGCAGGGTCCCAAATACTTGAACTATTATCTGCTTATTTCTCAGTTGCATTAGCAGGGAGCTAGAAGGGAAGCAGAGACTTGAACAGGTGCTCTGATATTAGGTGCCAGCAATACAGGTGACAGCTTAACCTGTTGTGATATAACACTAGCTTTAAATGGAAATAACCTAATGATTCAGAGTTTTCGAAAGTAATTTTTTTTGAAAATCACCCATCAGTGAGGGTGGAATAGCTTTTCAGTAATAGTTTTGCTAAAATAGAGCTAATGTTCTATTTTATGTATTTTGATATTTTTTCATTGAAGCAAGTGAAAAGTTTGTGATAGTATGCTATTCTGAGATTGTTTCTGCCATTGTCACTAGTTGAACCTGTCACAGTAAGCTGATTTACATTATGATTACTCTTATCTCCCAAGTCTTAATGACTTTCAACATATAATGCCCACTACCAGTTGGCTGCGGTGATCTGCTCAGCATCTCCTCACTCCACAAAAAAGGGTACCGGGATTTTTGGATGTCTAGCATCTTGAAGCACTGCAGATAGTTTTGGAAAGAGGTAGAAAAAGTGGTAAAGTGGCCCTTAAAGCCTTCTGCTTGGAAAGAATACATAATGTATCCAATCACTTAATCATGTGTGATATCAGCTAACACATTAATTAGAATTTCTTGGGGCACTTATCAAATATTGCCAAGTAGAGTAATTCAGCATATAGTATCTCGTTTCCTTCTGTTTCCCTTCTTGGTGACCTTACAAAATTTGAATTGCTTGGTGGGTAGATTAAGACCATTGAAGTTGAAAGCCTGGATAGTTGGCCTGCTTTGTGAATTAAAGAGTTAAAGATCTAATTGCGGTACCAATGCTGTGACTCAGTGGGTTAAAATCCTGGCCTGCAGCTCCAACATTCCATGTGGGCGCTGTTTCTAGTCCCGCTGCTCCAATTCCAAACCAGCTCCCTGCTATTGCATGTGGGAAAGCAGTGGAGGATGGCCCAAGTCCTTGGGGCCCTGCACCCATGTTGGAGACCTGGAAAAAGCTCCTGGCTTTGGATTGGCCCAGCTCTGAGAGTAGAGCCATTTAGGGAGGGAATCTTCTAATGGAATACCTCTCTCTCTCTCTGTCTCTACCTCTCTCTCTAATTCTGTCATTCAAATAAATAAAATAGATCTTTTTAAAAAATTAAGTTGCTCTTTATTTCTATTTGTTATGCTGGTTAAGAGGCTCATGGAAGGAATTGAACAATGGTATCAAATGATAATGGCCGTTAAATAGTAACTTTGGATAAATGACATTAATGTTTGTCATATTTCCAATGTGATTTATATCCAGTTACTGCTCCTGATGGTTGTGATTTGAATACTATTTAACTTCATCAGTGTGCCTGGGTAGTTAGTACAAGTAAGTATAAAGATCCTTTGAAAAGTTCATGGAACATGGAATTAGATATATTTGCATCAGTGCACAAAATTTTGAAATCGATTATAGTTGTTTCTTTTTTTCTTAATATGCATTTCCGTGAACATAATATGCAGTCATCAGATTGATAAGGCAGTAGTTGGAGTTTATAATTGACATAAATACAATTCAATCCAAAACATTGATAATTAACAAGGAGTTAGGAGATTATAAATATACATTGTTATCAAAGCAGCCACTAATTTTGTGTTCACTCGAGGAAAGATCTCGTGGACATTCTCTGGTATTGCAGGTTTTCATGGAATGTCATTAAAATTCTGATTCAATACTGCTTGTTCTTTTACATTGGAGCAGATGTCAGTTTCATATGGATTCTGAATATCATCCAATCTGTTCTTCAAATATAAATGTAATTACTGGTCAATAGTGTTGGATAATTTATACATCTGCTGAAGTCGTGGGGGTTTTATTAATTATTTTGAGTTAGAGTTTTTTCTCTGAGGATTGGGACCCTATTACTTTGGTGACATCATCCCTCACTCCTAACAATAGCTACATGTACTTGAATAGCCTTAGTGTGGATGATCTGTACTGTTCTTACTCAGGAGTCTTGTTAAGGGTGTGTGGTACACACATGGTAACTGAAGTGAAAACATTAAATATTATTTGTTAATGCGACTCTTCTGCCTCCTCTTTGACCTCTTCCCACTACTGCTACTACCATTCTAATACTGCTCATAATACATGTTATGCCACTGACCAATATTTTGGGATTATTTATTCATTGAAACTGTAAAGGTTTTATTTTGATTTATAGTTTATTGCCTACTGAAAGCTTAACTTATCTTGTGTGAAGTCAGCTTTGCTTTTAGTAACAGACACACATTTTATATATTCTACAATCATCATCTATCTCATTTATTCTCAACAGTTCTGCAAGGTACATGTGAATCCTATGTACATTTTATAAAGGAGAAGACAGATTTAGAAATATTACAAACTCACAAAAATCATTAAATTTAGTATTTTGAATTTAGTTTGCCTGATTGTAAGGCCCATGCTTTACAAAACACCCTACTATATAAATGGTTTCTGTTTTTTGTCCCCCAACATTTTTATTCTGATGTTGGCACTCTTACCTGTAATATAAAGAACTGTGTTATAAGGGTGGAATTACTAATTAGATACACCCACCAGTGAATGCCTGCCATATCACCAGAATCAAAACAGAATATCAGGAGCCAGCTTTGTGGCACAGAGGATTAAGCTATCACCTGTGATGTTGCTATTCCATATGGGTGCCTGTTTGAGACAAGCTGCTCCATTTCCAATCCAGCTTCCTGCTAATGTGCCTGGAAAATCAGAAGTATTTGGGATCCTGCTACCCATACAAGAAACCCAGAAAGAGTGGCAGGCTCCTCGCTTCATCATGGCCCAGCCCTAGCTATTGAAGCCATTTGGGGAATGAACAAGTAGATGGAAGATCCCCCTCTCTCTGCCTCTCCCCCCGCCTTCTCTGTCTCTGTAATGCTGACTTTAAGTAAATTCTCTCTTTCATATATATATATATATATATATGTATATATATGAAATTTTCTGGATATTAATATTATATTTTTCACCATGCACACTATTGTTTAAATATCTAGGACCTTATAATTACAGAGTTAATTGTTTTGAAAATTCTTGTGCTTTCTGTGTTTGGTATTATGTAATTACTCTGTAACATTCTGAAAATATGGGCATTAGGCCACCTTTCACCTTTGTAGTAAAACATTTGATCTAAATAGAAAATATTCTGCCTCCCCCAGTATGGAAGAAATGTGATTATATGGGAGGATATGTATGATTTACAATTTT
Organism: Oryctolagus cuniculus; assembly: GCF_964237555.1. Classification (NCBI taxonomy): domain Eukaryota; kingdom Metazoa; phylum Chordata; class Mammalia; order Lagomorpha; family Leporidae; genus Oryctolagus; species Oryctolagus cuniculus. The sequence goes on from NC_091434.1 coordinate 113,593,887, forward strand.
ATCTGGAATTATTTATCTCAAAGGCACATCCTTTTGTGTAGACCAATACTGTTTATTTTTTTTTATTGCTGCTTTTTGTTGTGGAGCTGTTGTTATTGATATTGTTTTGGAAAACTTGCCATTGCATTCAAATGAGAACTCTTCAGCTCTTAGGCAAAAGGTTATGATTATTGCCTTACTATTTAAAAAGGAGTTACCAAGGATATTGGTGCATTGGGATCTATGCTCCACTTACTAGCATAAAGGACATTTATTATAATTTCTTGTCATTGGTGATTCTGTGTGTCAAACTGCATAGCATCAGATTCTCTAAAGATTACTATGTCCATCACCAAATACATCTTTGCAGTTGTAAATGCCCCAGATTGGAGCTTTTTGGTTAGTTATCCATTATTAAAATGGTGTACTGTTTTCAGCTCTCAACCTCTTGAGTTTGTAATAGTTTGTCCTAAAGTCAAATCTATTTTGTTGTGTGGCAGAGAGATGTTTAAGTAGATGAAACATTGTTGCTGAAAATATGAAATAAAAAAACAATGTCAATTGCCACATGATTCCCAAATGATAACCTGATGTTGACATGATAGGGAGAGAAACAGCCATTAATATTTGAAAATAATACAAATATGTGTGGAACCAGTTTGAAAGCAAACAAGTAAAACATGTAGCTAGTCTGTGATCATTGTGTAACAGGAAAGTTTATTAACGGTATCCTAACATGTTGAGTTTTTTGTACTTTTTCATATGCCTCCTGATCTAGATTTATATTTTTGAAAATAATATCTACTATCAACCTGATATAAAGAGCAGTTCACTGAGATTGACATCTTCTGGGAAAGAAGGAATTATTTTTAATGGCATTGCTGACTGGTTATATGAAGGTGAGTTGAACAGATTTAGTTTCAAAGGATACAAATGATCATTTTTACACATTTTATTAAAAATTGTTCATTATAAAATAATATTTACAGCACTATTTCTTTTCCTCATTTCCCCTCAAGATATCATTCAGGCTTTCATATCTTTGTATGTGCTCATGGTTTGTTTGTACTTTACATTTACTTCTGTTATTCCTTTAGGGTGTGTGTGTTTGTGTGTGTTGTTGAGGTTACAAGGAGTTTATTTTTGATGAACTAATGAAAGTGAATGATCACCTTACATCACTCTCAAATTAGATGCTGAATTTTTTGACTATCTGGAAAATAAACAACTTTTTTTGCATGCATGAAATTCATTTGATTTGAGACATCCTCATAGAGGCATTCTATAACATTTTAAAAGCTATCACATAGAAAAATAAAGGACTCCTAAAATGTTATTTTCAACAATGATTGAATAGAGTTCTAGTAATAAGTGAGTGCATATAAATATATTGGGTCATGAAAATATCTGTTTTTGATCATGTACCAATTATCAGCTGAGTTTTGGATATAGATTCTGGTAAAAACACAAAGCTTAAGTTCAAGACTGCAACGGATCTAAACAAAATATATCAGGATTTTAAGTGAGTCTATTTAATTTCAAATTATAAGTTAAGAATCACCAAGGAAATCCGTAGTAGTAAATGCAGTCTCTCTACTTCATGTTCTGTATTTATCATCTTGTAAGGTAGGTGAATCATGTAGATCAATTCATTCCCTCACTCAGTGAATATTGAAACCCGGTCATTTGCAACAAGATGGAGGAATCTGGAAAATATTATGCTGAGTGAATTAAGCCAGTCCCAAAGAGACAAGTATCATATGTTCTCCCTGATCAGTGACAACTAGCTGAGCACCAAAGAGGAAACCTGTTGAAGTGAAATGGACACTATGAGAAACAGTGACTTGATCAGCTCTTGTCCTGACTGTTGATGTACAATGCAATACTTTATCCATTTTAGTATTTTTTTTTGTTCTAGTACTATTGGTTGAACTCTGTGATTAACACACAATTATTCTTAGGTGTTTAAATTTTAACTGAAAAGTGATCCCTGTTAAATATAAGAGTGGGAATAAGAGAGGAAAGAGATGTACAATTTGGGACATGCTCAATCGGACTTGCCCCAAATGGTGGAGTTAGAAATGTGCCAGGGGATTCCAATATAATCCAATCAAGATTGCATGTACCAATGCCATCTCACTAGTCCAAGTGATCAGTTTCAGTTCACAATTGATCACACTGATAGGTCTAAGAGTCAAAGGGATCACACAAACAAGACTAGTGTCTGCTAATACCAACTGATAGAATCAAAAAGGGAGAGAACGATCCAACATGGGAAGTGGGATACACAGCAGACTCATAGAATGGCAGATGTCCTAAATAGCACTCTGGCCTCAGAATCAGCCCTTAAGGCATTCAGATCTGGCTGAAGAGCCCATGAGAGTATTTTAGGCATGGAAAGCCAAGACACTCTGGGAAAAAAAAGAAGACCTAAATGAAAGATCTCTGAGAGTGAGATCCCAGTGGAAAGAAAGGGGCCATCAAAGAAGGAGGTACCTTTCTCTGAAGGGAGGAGGTAACTTTCACTTTGACTATGACCCTGTCTGAATAAGATTGAAGTCAGTGAACTCAAAAGGCTTCCATAGCCTTGGCAACTCATGACTAGAGCCTAGGGAGATTACTGACACCATACACAAGAGTGTCAAATTGTTAAGTCAACAACAGGAGTCACTGTGTACTACTCCTCATGTGGGATCTGTCCTTAATGTGTTGTCCGATGTGAAGTAATGTTATAACTAGTACTCAAACAATATTTTACACTCTGTGTTTCTGTGTGGGTGCAAACTGATGAAATCTTTACTTAATATATACTGAATTGATCTTCTGTATATAAAGATAATTGAAAATGAATCTTGATGTGAATGGAATGGGATAGGGAGCAGGATATGGGAGGGGTGCTAGTGGGAGGGAAGTTATGGGGGGGAAAAGCCATTGTTATCCATAAACTGTACTTTGAAAATTTATATTTACTAAATAAAAGTTAAAAAAAAGATCTACTACATTATATATATTTATCTAGGTCCCAACAAAGAGCAGGCAATGAAAACAATAGCTCTGAGGACCTTACATTCAAGTGAAATATTTTGCTAGGTGGAGCTATTTTAATAAGGAAAGATGTCATGGTCCTGAAATATTTATGTATGTGCATACTTACATACTTTGTAATATATTTCTTCTTACCAACCAACAGTAAATAATAAAAGACTTTTAGAGGCTAAATCTCAATTTAAGGAATTGTAAGAACCATTATGTATTATCAGTGATAGTTATGCTATGAAAAGTTTATATCTAAAGAAATGCACAAATAGGTAATTATGATTTTTGATTAATGTGACTGAAGCTTGCTGTGACTTTCCTATTTCAAAAAGATGAATTGTTGGAGAGGTCTGGCATGGTCTACTGAATTGGAAAAGCAAATGGGGAACAAATTTGAAACTTAAGTAATTCTGGGAAGCTGGGTAATAGAAACTAAGTGATGCCCTAACCTAGAGAAGCATAGAGACAGAAGCATACCCTTTATCGTCAAAAAGTTGTTGGCACTGTGTAGGATCCCTGCAGATAAAGACAAACTATCCATGCAGTGTGCTAAGTAGTTGCAATGCAGGAAACAAGGATTCTCAGGAATGACAAAGCAATAAGACAGACTGTTCTAGGAGATGACAAACCTTTTCCTAAAGGAGAAATCTTGAGTTGAGCCTTAAAAATAAAAAAAAAAAAAACACCTGAGAAGACATAAGCAAGAAAAGACCAAGTTGAAGTAATGGCTTGCAAAAACCATAGAAGGATTAAGCAGCATAGCATATGCCAGGGAAACTAAACTCTACTTAATATTAGTGAAGCATAAAATTAGACACTAGTAGACAGTAAGAACTAAGGGAAAGTGACTTAAACAGGGATCTGCAGTTTCAATTATTTTCTACTAGAAAAAAAGCACTTAATAAAGTTTGTAGAAAATGAAATGAAAAGCTACATTTTTATTGATGCATAATATTTTTTGAAGTCTGTGCTTAGTTTTTTCATAGTACAGCCTTTTCCAAGAACTTTTTGAAGATAGAAAAATGGATTGAAGAGATTAGCTCTCCCATAAAATTGATCCGGTGGGTTGTGGTGTGAAGTTGCAATTGACTAGAAAAGAGCACTGAGTAGCTAAAAAGGATGTTCTTTGCTCTAACAGGACATCGTAAGCAATGGAACTAAAATCACACAGCAGGAGGAGGAAATTCTAAAATTAATGATGCCAAAAATAGATATGGATTGGTGGCTAAAGAGATGGAGTGCTTGAGAAGTCAAGAATGATTCTGGCTACTGCTGTAGGTCATTGATACATAGTGGTGGCAGACACTGAGTGAATATTAGCAAAGAATAGTAGATTTTCATGGGGAAGAGGAATAAGTAACTAGAACGTGAACATTTTACAGATGGCTAGCATGCAACATTGGGCAGCACAATGTGATCCTCAATATCAGTGAACTGGTAGGTTAAGCGGAGTATACTAAATGTAGACTGAGTCTAGTTTTGTGATGTGATCCCTGTTCAAGACAACTTGGGCCTCTGTCCTAATGGGAAGGCTTCATATATGTTATGGGAATTACATACTCAAGGACGTTATTTAAGATTTATTTATTTATTTACTTGAGAGGCAGAGTTACAGAAGAGGGAGGGAGAAACAGAGAGAAAGGTCTTCCATCAGCTGCTTAACTCCCTAAATGTCCTCAACGGCCAGAGCTGCGCCAATTCGAAACCAGGAATCAGGAACCTCTTTCAGGTCTCCCACATGGGTTCAGGGGCCCAAGTACTTGGGCCATCTTCTATCTTTTCCAGGCCATAAGCAGAGAGCTGGATGGGAAGACGAGCAGCTGAGAAATGGACTGATATCCCTATGGAATGCCGGCACCCCAGGCAGAGGTTTAACCTACTATGCTACAGTGTCAGCTCCACTCAATAACATTTTAAGGCAAGAAATTAGAGACTATTTTCTGACAAGTAAGATAATTATCTTAATTAGAGAATAATATTCTATACATTTAGGCTGAGAGTGAATATCATGTTGGAGATGGAAAGAGACAGATAACAAAAACTTTGATGCTAAACTGCAAGTCTGATGCATTCCAAAAGCGAACTGGAAAACATATAGTTTGTGCCACGCAGATTAAATTCAATATTTATGGCTCCCTTGATCAAGGGATAATAAGAAATTCCATGTAGGTATGTGATTTAATCCTCACAATACTAGGGAATATAACCACTTACTAAAAAATCAAGGCTCAGGCAAGGTTAGTGACATGGACAGGTCTAATGAACAGCAGAGTTAGCAATTGAATAGGTGTCTCCCTTTCCCTAGGCTACTCCACTTGTTACAGTGGGATGCTTTTCATTATTCCTTAAGACACAATGCACATTTTCAGGCCTAAACCATCAGATTTGGCTCATCTGTTTCCTCAGTCAAAGGTTTCGAACCCTAACACCTACACAATTCAATTCTTTCATTTCAAGGTGAAGTAACTGTACCAGAGTTATTGTTGACATTTGGCAGTGGCACTTAAGCAAGTCAGAAGTTCTTGATTTTTCTCAACATTTTGGCTGTCATTCCCAACCTGAGCTTCAAGAACCTTAGATGCACCTTAATCTCCCATTGTCACTTTGCTTTTCTTGTGAGCTCCCAGACTCCAGACCTTTTCATTTCCCTTCAATGTGCTTGTCAAAACACACTGATACCACCTGGAGAATTCATGTGATCTGCAGTTCTATTCCTTTTTATTGCTTTACAGAAATCAATCAAAATCTACATTAGCATATGTGGGAGACTCAGAAAGTAACACATAACATCAATTTTTTTTTTAAATTGTGATTTTACTTTCTGTAAATATGGAAAATGATGAGAGAAGGTATAACATATAATACAATAATATGTTTTTATAACACATTTTAGGGACATGGCTTAATCGTGCTAGAATCAGGCCAACCTGTGAGTGTGGCTATTTCTCCCAAACATAGTCAATATGAAGTCATTGAAAGTGTCATTTTAAGCTTCTATGCTTCTACTACTAGCATGAGGAATATTCAGTTCCCATGGAGAATAAAACCATACATATATATATATATTTATGTATGTATATATATAATATACATAAATACATTTAAAAGGGTTGATAAAGTTTGAAAAACACTCAAATTGAAGATCGTTTTCATTATTTGCACATCTTATGCTATTCATATAAATCATTTCTTTTAAATGGGCAATATAACTAAATATCAAATCAAAATTTTGTTAAAAGAAAACATTTGGATGTAGGCATTTGCCCTAGTTATTTAGACAACAACTGGAAAATACATATCCCATATCAGAGTGCCTGTGTACAAATCCTGTGTCTGCTTCTAATTCCAGCTTCCTGCTAATGTGCACCCTGGTAGACAGCAGGTAATGCCTCAAGTAATTTGGTCTTTGCCACCATGTGGGAAACCACAATTGAATTCCTGGTCCTGTATTCAGTCTGGCCCAGCCCTGGCTGTGGTGGAAATTTGCAAAATGAACTGGTGGGTGAGAGATCTTTCTGTCTGCTCTACCTCCCTCTCTCTTCCCTATTCAAATAAAATATATAAATAAAAATGTGTACAAAACTTAAATTTTGTTAAATGAAGGTAATGTTAACAGTTGTCATATTCACATCTTTAAAAGTTCCCATTAAGGATTCACTATATTTAATAGAAAAAAAGCATGACTCTCACTTCCAAATATTTCTATATATGGATAATGGAACTACTGTGTCTAAATGATTTACAATATTTTATGTGCTCATATTTTTAACGGAGTTTTTGAGATTCAGCCCTCAGCTCTGAGGCACATATATATTTCAGTCATTATATGAGAATATGAAGAGGAATAAATGTTTCTATGTTTTGGTTGTTTCCAACTTAGTGGGGGTGATAAACTATTAAGAATTGTTTAGGAGAGGAAGGAACTATTCAGAGCATGGTAAACAGAGGTATGAAAATATCTTTTCAGATAATAAATGTAATTATAAATAGAATTAAGCCTAAGAGGACTAAGGAATCTAAGATGTTTTATAGAATAAATGGACATTGCATTTATCCTCAAGAATGTTAAGATTAAAGAAGTGAGGGGAAAATTACAAGTTAAACAATATCCTCAGTAGATTGCTATTGGCACACTTTTTCATTTAATAAATAGTCCAAAATGCCTCTTTTTACTTTATTTTTCACCTTTTTGTGAACCCATGAAGTTACATTTATTCCTTCATTGATTTAATAAGTATTTACTGAGCATTTACTAAGACCTATCATGAGGAAGTAGCCATGGAAACCAGAAGATGGAATTATTAGTGGTGGTGAGGCACTGAAGGTCAAACAAGCTAAGGATTGGAAAATTACTATTAGATTTGCTTCTAGATATTTGATAACCATACCAGCAGCAACATCAATCAATTGGTGGGGCCAGAAGCAAAACTGCAGTGAATAGAGGTATAAGTGTGAAAGGAGCAGCATATAAATATAGGAAGTTCTTTCAAGAAAGTTGACGGTGATATACAGAAAATAAGAAGAAAGAATCTACCAGAGCCCTACAGGGCTGGCAGTAACATCTTCAGAAAATCCTATCTGTCTAAATTGATAAACTATAAATGTATAAAACCAGCTTACTTTTCAGAATAGCATGTTAATCTCAACACAATAATGGTACCTTAGTTTTCTGGAAATGCTTTGTTTTGAGGCTATGTTTTTAAGAGTCTGTGATAAAACGACATGTGTTGGAAACTCCATCTGTTCTGCAGTGATGTTTCTTAAATCAGAGTAATAAAAATGAAGAAGAACCAAACTTACACTAAATTGAAATGAATGCAATTTGTAAAAATAAATTGTTTGTAAATAATGCAATATAATTAACATAGGACATCTCAATCCACGAGTAAATATCCCAATTAGTTATGATTTAAGAAGCTTGTGCTTTATCCAAGATAACTGTTAAGAAAATGCACATTAAAATACTTGTATTTATTTTTCACTCCAGTTAGCTTTATTTTTGCATATGAAGATAATTATATAAATTAGTGTTTTGGTATGGTAATATTTTTGTGGGGAAGAACATTAGGCACAAATCAATTCAGTGTAATAAAAATAGGTGATACTTGTTTTCTGATAAAAATGTCCTCAAATCTGGGCCATGCTTACCCGTGAGGAATACTAAACACACATACTGAAGCACCTGTGCCAGAACACATTTCCTAGAAATTCAGAGAGTTGACTTTATTTTTTTAAATATTTTTATTTATTTATTTGATAGGTAGAGTTACAGAGAGAGAGAGAAAGGTCTTCCTCCCATTGGTTCATCCCCCAGATGGCTGCAACGGCTGGAGCTATGCTGACCCGAAGCCAGGAGCCAGGAGCCTCCTCCTGTTCTCCAATGCGGGTGCAGGTGCCCAAGCACTTGGGCCATCCTCCACTGCCCTCCCGGACCACAGCAGAGAGCTGGACTGGAAGAGGAGCAACCGGGACTAGAACCCGGTGCCCATATAGGATGCTGGCGCCACAGGCGGAGGATTAACCTAGTGAGCCACGGCGCCAGCCCCAGAGATTTGACTAACCAACAGGATATTTCCGTACCTTCAATTCTCACAAGAATTAAAATTTAAACTCAATATACCCATAACATATTTATTACTATATTCAATTAGGCATGTATATCTTATATGTCATCAGCCAAATTATAAATTATTTATATAAATTTTGGCCAAGATCAAAGCTGGATAAATATGGTACATTTGCAAGACAACAATTCCAACAGACTTACTAAGGACAAGAACTATGGAACCTTTGCCTTGTAAAGGTTTGGTCACTAAAGCCTGAAGTTGAGAGGGAGAGGGAAGGCAGTCACTGGAAATGAGAAGAGAGAAATCCTGTAGGTTTTCTTTCTTTCCTTCTTCTTCTTTTTTTTTTTTTTTCTTTTTAACAGTAATAGAAGAGTGAGTTTTGTTTGAGAAACACATTCAGACTCCTATGATTTAAATGAGTTAGAGCCAAGAAAACTTCTATACACTCCCTTCATTTAAATTCCCTGGTTTCATTTTGGCCATCCCCACCCAGAAGTGACAGAGTATGGGACTATTTTGTTGTTTAAATTAAGAGCTTGTGTTCCCAAAAGAGTAGGATACATACACAAATCCTATCTGTTACTTTTTCATTGTAGGATGATATGAGTCCAATTAATTCATCAAAAACTTAAAGAGACAACCACAACTTATTGTTTTCACATAAATTTGTGGAAAAAACATCCAAGTTAAGAAATGAATCTATCACGTGGCCTGGGTTGTTAATCATGACTGCATTCCTCAACTGCCCATTCCTTTTTCATTTACTCTATCAGTATGTTAACTAGATGCATTATTTGACTGATGGATTAACCTAATACTTCTCAAATGTTTTTCCTTTTCATTCTTTTCTTAATTAGGTTGCTACAATTTCAGTTTTCATTTGACCAGTGTTATTAGAAAAGGATTTATTTGTGAATCTCTTGAGTTCCAAATAAAAGCCTCCTTCTTTTCCTAAGTATAGAAATGACAAGTTTTACTCACTGGGGATGGGATCAATTATTAGACTGAGGGTAGTGACTGCTCTCCTCTCTTTATTATTTATTTATTTGTAATTAGGAGCCCAAAATGGATAGAGGGGGAATATCAGCTTCCAATTTGGTGTGCTATGGATAGAACAGGACATGGCATCCCAAACTCAGGCAGAAATTTCAGACACAAAGTCCTATATAGTTATTTAATGCTGATGATTGAAGGATTAGGGTGGATATTTGATGCAATTATGATGGCTAGGAAATGGATCCTATGGGAGATCTTTATGGTTTTGGATATGTGTTCTCAAGGGTAGTTCTTTGCAGAAGGTTGGTGGTGTAAGTTGAGTTTGGTCAAGTTTCTCTCTCTACTGCCTGGTTACCTATATGATTGTTCCTTCGCCTATATTCACCCATTGCAAGTCTCCATCACACATCAGATTAATGGGGATGCCGCATTTTAGACTGTGAACCTCCAACTGGAAGCCAAAATAAACTTTTTTTTCCTTTTCCTTTCCTCTCATATATTTTAGTTAAAAAATGAATAGCTAAACAATACTTGGAATAACAGAAATTATGATTATGTTCCTGTTGGAGACTTTCAAACTTAAGCCAATGGGACTTCCAAACCTTCAATCTCATTCCTAAGGGAACAAGGAGCAAAGGTGTCCAGTGGATTAATGGTATAATAGTGAGAGCAGACACTACTTCTTCCTAACCCTTAGTTCTTAAATCTGGTTATGATTGACTATGCAGTAGGGGTATTTTGTGCTGTAGGATGGATCTCAGCTTCAACAAATTTTGTTTGTTGTCAAACAAAAGTACCCAAACTGAGCTAGAACAGAGTGCTCACTCTTCTATCAGTCAGGATACAAATAGCTAACAGAGAATATGAGAACAGTTAATTGCATTAGTGAGGCCGTTGCTCTTCTTTTTGCCATAAAATATGTCCTATTTGGAAATTTAATGTACATTCCTATGGTAATAGAGAAGTTATTCTGTAAGTTTACACATGGTATGCATGACAAGACTGTAAGCAGCAGAGACAATTGTACTCCCAGAATGTGTGTTTGTCCCTGTGAGTCCACCTGCCATCATGTAGTCAAATGATTCTTCTGAGAGGATACAACACCAACATCTCAAAGATGTACATTAGTCTTAGCAGATAAGGGTGGTGCCAGAGGCTGGCTGACATAAAGAACTTCCATGGGTCAGTCAGTGTCCATCTGCCATGACTGTGCTCTGATGGACATCAAATTTATAACTGTGTTTTTCTCTTATCCTTGTTCAGGTGATCTTTTTTATTTTTTATTTATTTGACAGGTAGAGTTATAGACAGTGAGAGAGAAAGGCAGAGATAAAGTTGGTTCACTCCCCAAATGGCCACTACGGCCGGAGCTGCGCCGATTCGAAGCCAGGAGCCAGGTGCTTCTTCCTGGTCTCCCATGCGGGTGCAGGGCCCAAGCACTTGGGCCATCCTCCACTGCCCTCCCGGGCCACAGAAGAGAAAAGTAGTGGAAGAGGAGCAACCAGGACTAGAACTGGCGCCCATATGGGATGGCAGCGCCACAGGCAGTGAGTGGATTAACTAAGTGAGCCATGTTGCCTGCCCCTGATCTTTTGTTATTATGCATGACTCAAGATGGATTCATGCTTAAAGTCAGGTCTCCTTACACAAAAAGTAGACAAATATTTTCAATATTCTGACCAAGAGGATTTATGTTTATTTTTATCTTTCAATACCATTGTTGAGTCAGATCATAATACAGAACCTGTCCAGTTCCAGCATCTTCATGTACATTATGCCAATTTGCCCAAAAATAAGGCCTACACTTACTTTTTTCTGTCATCTTGGATTATGGTAAGTGGCTCAGCTAACAACCAGTACATGATGACCAGTTTGCATTGCATAGTCAGTTGGTATCCCACAGTCAGGCTGATTTCCACGAGAGTCCAGTTGAGAGCTCTTTTTGAAATAAATAATATTTATCAACAAAAGAGAGAATGATCTTTCTCTAAAACTCATATGTCCTGTGCTGTAATTATTATATGGGGGTTCCCAAGGCTGAAGACACTTACATCACCATTGGCTCTGGGGGGTCACAAGGTAGGAGTGGAAGAAAAGGTTATACCATGGCCTAGTTCTGTTGCAAAGCCCTCAGTTGCTTGGGTTCTAGTTCTGAATAGAACTAGATGGTAGACAGCCTTACAGGTTAGCTGGAAAATAGAAACAAATCATACGTGCAAATGTGGTTTTGTTGTATTCAGAATCAGGAGTCTTTATTTTCTTTTTTTATGTGTAAGTGCAGTTTCAACAATGTTTCTCTCATATTAGAAGAAATACTTCTCTGAGTCCCAGACCACTAGGTCTCTACAAAATTCTCTGATGTTTCAGATTCTTGAATTTTAAAGAAAATGTTCTCCTATACTCTGCAAATATCCAGAGATGGACTAGTTCCCTTGCTAGAGATTGCCTCTGTCACCAAGAAAACATGTGAGAATTTTGAGGTTAAGAATTGTTGGCCATTAAATTTAGCTAAATATAGTAGTAGTCAAGTATAAAATGTGTGATTCATGAGACTGATCCAGAAAACACAAGTAATACTGCCTACCTTTACCAAAATATCCTTATCCTAACTGTTAGAGCCCCCATTGTTCTTCACCAGTATCTTCTTCATTTTAGTTTGAAAGAACACATGGACATGAGCTCCTAATTGAAGTTGCATCTGTCTAACCTTTCCTGTATTTTCTTGGCCCTCAGCCATTTCTTCTCTTGCTACAGAAGACTGGGTTCATGACCATTTGTTCTCCATGTGCATTACTGATCTCACAGTCATGGTTTCAGTTTCTTGTTTTTCCTATGTGCCTCCCTGGGATGTCAGAAGAACCAGGTGCACTGTGTTTGTGTTCATCATTGATTTTGTTTCAACTAAGTGCCATAAACATTTCTTCTCTCAGTGTCCTTCCCCTCTACCTAAATTTTATTCCATGACATTAACATAGGCCATTGGTTATTCACAATTCCACCCTTGCTGTGGATTATCCATACCCCAATTCCTGCCAGGAAACCCGAGTATTACATCCCACATACGAGTGTTATGTGTGTTTGTGTGAGCATGATCATGTGTATGAGAAACCTAATCTCAAAATCTAATCTCAAGAGGCTCGCTTCTGAATATACCTCTGATATTAATTACTGAATCTGCCAGGTTTCTAAAAAGAAAGTGTTGGCACATTCAATAAAATGATTTGATTTATTTACAAAGAGACAAATTTCAAAGGAGAAGGTATAGAGCAATTAGAAAGGAAAAGGCTGTAATCTAAACTAGTATCAGACAAGTTGTTACCACCCTGCAATGACAGAGATTATCTATTGTCTGACAGGAAAGGAGACAACTGTGTAGATGAGACTGCATTGACAGTAGTGACATCACTGCAAGTGCACAGCCCGCCTGAGGTGACAATGCAGGAGGCAGCCAAGGGAATAAGTAACCTGATTTTATTCTCTTCCTTCTACTCTTCTACTCTGACAAAGCACCATAATGATCCCATCTGCTGGAATCCAGCAGGTGTGGGGACCATTTTGATGTAGTTTATAGGAAAGAAATTTTAGATAAGTGGATAATAGATATCCAAGATATTTCTTATCCTATTTCCCTAGAGGTTAAAGTAATTGGAATAATTTAGTAGGTCCTCAACTTGTTTGATGAAGAGAGAATGGAACCATGACTGCAAGCAAATATGAATGAGTGGTGACACATGTTTCTAGGCTGTGTCTTGCTCTTCCATCACTGTTCTCTTCCGTTTGACTACAGCAGTGCTTTCATCGGCTCTGTTCACATTGCTGCCGATCCATGTAATCCCTATTTCACTGCTTCATTCTTTTCTTCCTTTGCATCTGCTTTTTCTGATGTTTAAAGAGTGTATAAAGGCAGAATTCTCAGGGAAGTTCATAAAAGTCGACCGTACTCTCTGGAAGGATACATGCCCAGTGAGGATTTCAAGGACGAATGTCTTTGGGTCGCTGAGCCCACATCTCTACAGTTGATTTCAAGTAATGCTCATTTATTCTAGAGGAGCTTCTGCATTCTCACATCGCCCACTGGTGGTCACCAGATGGAGAGAGGCTTGCCTTCCTGATGATAAATGACTCACTGGTGCCTAACATGGTTATCCCTCGGTTTACTGGCGCATTGTATCCCAAAGGGAAGCAGTATCCATATCCAAAGGTAAGTAACACAGCAGTGCTGGAGTGTTTTCTTTTACTAAGTGGATAGTGCTTTTTATTATAAACAAAATGTCTTTGGAGGAAAAAAGGAAGTTTTCTTTATTTGTGGGCAGACATTTTCCAAGCTTGCAATAATTTATACCCAGTATTTGGGAAGAAAGACATACAGATGATACAAGAACGTCAGAACTTTCCCTTTTGCTACACTTCTTTTCTTCTGATGCTCATTTTGTATTTTCTCACCTTTTCCATTAGAAAAGAATAAAAGGTAGTAAGAGCATTGATGGCAGAGTAAATAATGCCAGCTTATAAGTGGGTAGTGGGTGTTACAAGGGAAGGGAAACCCCATGCTCAAGTAAGATGGAAGTTCCTGGTTAAAATGGAAAAAAAAATTTGCTTCCTTTCAGATGATTTCTTAGATAACTTAATATACCAATATGTTAATGTGCATTATAAATCTTGATAAAAACTGACTAAGCATAAAAATTCTCCAGTAAAGAATAAACTAAGCATGAAGAAACTCAATAAAGAGTAGACAAAGCATAAAGAATCACCAGTAAAGACTAGACTAAGCATAAAGAATTTCTTAGTATTAGTATTGATATCAGCATTATTTTGGCAGAGCATAATGTGGAACATACTTCATGAAATGCTGGTATTGAGTCATAGCCA